>NC_029790.2:66616904-66658213 GCF_000816755.2 Arachis ipaensis
CGGAAAGGTTTCAGAGATCTCAGTAGGAGGGAAGGATGCTCCTGCTACTGGTTCTATCCTGGACAGGTGATCAGCTACTTGATTCTCTGTCCCTTTTCTGTCTCTTATTTCTATATCAAACTCTTGCAGAAGCAACACCCGTCTTATGAGGCTGGGCTTTGAATCCTGCTTTGTGAGTAGATATTTAAGAGCAGCATGGTCAGTGTACACAATCACTTTTGATCCTACTAAGTATGATATAAACTTGTTAATGGCATAAACCACTGCAAGCAGCTCTTTTTCTATGGTTGTGTAATTTTTCTGGGCATCATTCAAAACACGGCTAGCATAATAAATGACATGCAGAAGCTTGTTATGCCTCTGTCCCAATACTGCACCAATGGCATGGTCACTGGCATCACACATTAGTTCCAAAGGTAATGTCTAATCTGGTGCAGAAATAACTGGTGCTGTGACCAGCTTAGCTTTCAGAGTTTCAAACGCCTGCAGACACTCTGTGTCAAACACAAATGGCATGTCAGCAGCTAGCAGATTGGTCAGAGGTTTTGCGATTGTTGAAAAATCTTTTATAAACCTCTTATAGAATCCTGCATGCCCCAGAAAGCTTCTGATTTCCTTAACATTGGTGGGTGGTGGTAATTTTTCAATTACCTCTACCTTTGCTTGATCCACCTCTATTCTCTTGTTCTAAATTTTATGCCCAAGGACAATTCCTTCAGTCACCATAAAGTGACATTTTTCCCAATTTAAAACCAGGTTAGTCTCTTGGCATCTTTTCATAACAAGTGCTAGATGGTTAAGACAGGAGCTAAATGAGTCTCCAAATACTGAGAAGTCATCCATGAAGACTTCCAGAAATTTCTCTACCATATCAGAAAAGATAGAGAGCATGCACCTCTAAAAGGTTGCAGGTGCATTGCACAGACCAAAAGGCATTCTTCTGTATGCAAATACTCTAGATAGACATGTGAATGCTGTTTTCTCTTGGTCCTGAGGATCTACTGCAATTTGGTTGTAACCTGAATAGCCATCCAAAAAGCAGTAGTATTCATGACCTACTAGTCTTTCTAGCATCTGGTCTATGAATGGTAAAGGGAAGTGATCCTTCCTGGTGGCTGTATTGAGCCTTCTGTAGTCAATACACATACGCCACCCTGTAACTGTTCTTGTAGGAACCAGTTCATTTTTTTCATTATGAACCACTGTCATACCTCCCTTCTTAGGGATAACATGGACAGGGCTCACCCAGGGGCTATCAGAAATAGGATAAATAATCCCAGCCTCTAGTAACTTAGTAACCTCTTTCTACACCACCTCCTTCATGACGGGATTTAGCCGCCTCTGTGATTGAACCACTGGCTTAGCATCATCCTCCAATAGGATCTTGTGCATGCATCTGGTTGGGCTAACGCCCTTAAGATCACTTATGGACCACCCAAGAGATGTCTTGTGTGTCCTTAGCACATAAATTAGTGCTTTCTCTTCCTGTGGCTCTAAAGTAGAGCTTATCATTACAAGAAAAGTGTCACCTTCTCCCAGAAATGCATATTTCAGGGATGGTGGTAGTGGTTTGAGCTCGGGTTTAGGAGGTTTTTCCTCTTCCTGAGTAGTTTTCAGAGGTTCTTTTATTTTCTCTGGTTCCTTCAGATCAGGCTAAACATCTTTAAAAATGTCCTCTAGCTCTGATTCGAGACTCTCAGTCATATTGACCTCTTCCACTAGGGAGTCAATAATATCAATGCTCAGGCAGTCTTCTGATGTGTCTGGATGTTGCATAGCTTTGACAACATTCAACTTAAACTCATCCTCATTGACTCTCAGGGTTATCTCCCCTTTGTGGACGTCAATGAGGGTTCGTCCAGTTGCTAGGAATGGTCTTCCTAGAATGAGAGTTGCACTCTTGTGCTCCTCTATTTCCAGCAATACAAAGCCAGTAGGGAAGAAAAATGGCCCAACCTTGACAATCATGTCCTCAATTATGCCTGATGGGTATTTAATGGAGCCATCAGCAAGTTGGAGACATATTTGGGTTGGTTTGACTTCTTCAGTTAAACCAAGCTTTCTGATAGTGGATGCAGGTATTAGGTTGATGCTTGCCCCAAGATCACATAAAGTTGTCTTGGTGCAATTTCCCTCTAATATGCATGGTATCATAAAGCTCCCGGGATCTTTAAGCTTTTTTGGGAAGCTTTTCAGAATGACTGCACTGCATTCTTTAGTGAGGAGAACTCTTTCAGTTTCTCTCCAATCCTTCTTATGACTCAAGATCTCTTTCATGAACTTGGCATAAGAGGGTATTTGCTCAAGTGCCTCTACAAACAGAATCTTTATTTCAAGAGTCCTGAGATAGTCTGCAAAGCGGGCAAATTGCTTATCCTGCTCTGCTTGGCGGAGTTTCTGAGGATAAGGCATTTTGGCTTTATAGTTGCTGCAGGTTTATTTCCTACAGAGGCAGGTTGAGAAGCCTTCTTGAGGGAGTTATTATCAGCACTTGCAGGTGTCTGATCCCTCACTGGCGTTTGAACGCCAGAACTAAACATGGATTGGGCGTTGAACCCAGATTCTCACCCTTTTTTGGCGTTTGAACGCCAGACTTATTCCTCTCTGGGCTCTTACTGTCCTTAGAGGGATTTTGGGTAGCAGGTTGCTCATCCTCTTCAGCTGTTCTTTTCTTGGCTTTCTGCTGCTTTGAGTTGAGGTATTTAATGTTTTTCCACTTCTTAATTGAACTGCTTGGCACTCTTCTATTATATATTTTGATAATTGCTGTTTTGTCTGATTTAATTGTGATTCCATATCCTTGTTAGCATTTTTGGTTTCTTGTAGCATGTCCTTAACTTCTGCTAACTGCCTTGTTATAGAAGATAGTTGCTGATTGAGTTCAGCAACTTGTTCCTGAGGACTAAAGTCAGTTGATACTGCCTTGGCTTCTTCTTTTATGGAGGACTCATTACTTATGTACAAATGCTGATTTCTAGCAACTATATCGATAAGCTCTTGAGCCTCTTCAATAGTCTTTCTCATGTGTATAGATCCACCAGCTGAGTGGTCTAGAGATACCTGAGTTTTTTCTGTAAGCCCGTAGTAGAAGATATCTAACTACACCCACTCTGAAAACATTTCAGAGGGGCATTTCCTTAGCATCCCTCTATACCTCTCCCAGGCGTTATAAAGGGATTCATCATCCTCTTGTTTAAAGCCTTGGACGTCCAGCCTTAGCTGTGTCATCCTTTTTGGAGGGAAATATTGATTCAGGAATTTGTCTGATAACTGTTTCCATGTTCTTATGCTTGCTGTGGGTTGGTTATTTAACCACCTCTTAGCTTGATCTTTTATAGCAAACGGAAACAGCAACAGCCTGTATACGTCCTGATCTACCTCCTTGTCACGCACTGTGTCAGCAATTTGCAAGAACTGCGCCAGAAACTCAGTAGGTTCTTCCTGTGGAAGACCAGAATACTGGCAATTTTGCTGCACCATGACAATGAGCTGAGGATTTAGCTCAAAACTGCTTGCTTTCCTGGAAGGTGTTCATACCCTGGGTCGAGCTATCCGACCCGGGATGATCGGCGATAAAGCGACCGACCTCTTCAGGTCAGACTATCCGACCTCTTCCCAAAAGAGCTCAGCCAAATCGACAGGAAAACCCAAAAAATAGGCCCAACTCAAGGAATACGACCCATATCCAAAGGCAGTCCAAGCCTACAGAGATAAGGGCGGTTCCATTGAAGATAAGCTGACCTCGCCAAAAGATAAGATAAGATAAGATAACTAACTTATCTTATCTAAAAAGGTTACTCTACAACTACTATAAATACACTGGAGCACCCAGGTATAACTCATACTCTGATTCTACTAAAAACCTGCTTAATACCCGTGCTAACTTAAGCATCGGAATATCTTGCAGGTACCCCCCACCCTCCGGTGGCCAACGATCAGCAATGCAACAAGTCCAACAAGTTGGACACAACAGCTCCAGCCGCCACCAGCCAGCCGGACACACCATCTCCGACCAGTACAGAAGATCTCATCCGAGATCGACCTCCAGTTTCAGGTAACCCCCGGAACATTGGCGTCGTTGCCGGGGAGCCTGGAAGTCATCCCAACACCATGGTGGACGGCCATGACAACGACCACGATTCAGATCTGGAAAATAGAACACCGCACAAGAATGCAGACACTACGCTAAAGGATACTCCGGAATCCAACGGGGACAAAAACTCATCAAATCCGGGGGTAATAGAAGCACTTCAAGACCGCTTAAAGCAACTTGAAGAAGAACCCGACAACAACAAGAGGTCAAAAAGGATCTACAAAGAGAGGTACGGCGGCGACGAGAATTAGAAGATAAACTCCTACAATTAGAAGCCGATCTCAAATCAAAAACCCCTCGGACCACTCCTGAGGAAAGTTCACACAAAGAGCAAGATCCATTCACTAGGGAAATCATGAAAACCAAAATCCCCAAAGACTTCAAACTCTCGGATATTATTTTGTATGATGGTACCACAGATCCCAACCATCATCTCAGCAATTTCAGAAGCAGAATGTACCTCACCGACGCCTCAGACACCGTTCGTTGCAAAGCTTTTCCAACAACTCTCACGAAGACAGCAATCAGATGGTTCGATAACCTACCTCCAAAGTCCATCTCAAACTTTGACGACCTGGCCAAAAAATTCTTAGCCAGATTCTCCATCCAAAAAGATAAGACAAAACACGCCCCCAGTTTACTAGGGATCAAGCAAGGAGATCGGGAGAGCCTCCGCAACTACATGGAAAGATTCAACAAAACATGCATGGACATACAAAGCTTGCCAACAGAGGCCGCCATCATGGGACTCATCAATGGCCTACGAGAAGGACCTTTTAGCCAATCCATATCAAAGAAGTACCTTACCTCCTTAGACGAAGTGCAGGAGCGAGCAGAAAAATACATCAACATGAAAGAAAACGCTCGGTTAGGAGAAACCTCAAAATCCGGGGTCCCCTACCGAGATAAAGACAAGTAATCCAAAAGGAAAGAAGATCGACAAGGAGAGAAAGTCAAAAAATACCACAATTACACCCCTCTCAGGGCATCCCTAGTCGATGTATATAAAGAAGTCTTCCATACGGAGAAAATACCCCCAGCTCGACCACTCAAAGGCAAAAGAGGAGGAGGAAACCAGAATGAATATTGCGAATATCATCGAGTGTGAGGGCACTCCACCAACGAGTGCTTCGATCTAAAAAACATCATAGAAAAATTGCTGAGGGAAGGAAAACTAGATCGGTTTCTAGCCACCCGAGATGACGACCAAAGAAAGAGACGAAGGGACGAAGATATCGGAAGAACTGCGCGATCACCTCGTACACCGGAAAGACACGTCCACATGATACACGGTGGATTCGCAGGGGGAAGAATCTCCAAGTCATCCCGCAAAAGATATCTCAAAGAAGTATATTATGTCGAGGGAAAGGAGGAAACACCCGAGATCCCTGCAATCACATTCACTAAAGAGGACGCATCCGGTATCATCTCGGGACACGACGACCCCATGGTCATCACCATCATACTGGCAAATGCCAATCTGCACCACATATTAATAGACCAAGGGAGCTCCGCCGACATCTTATTCAAAACTACCTTCGACAAGCTCGGCCTAGAAGACAAGGAGCTTAAGGGATACCCGAACAGTCTGTTCGGACTGGGAGATACCACGGTACAACCATTAGGATACGTATCACTACATACAACCTTCGAAAAATGGAACCAATCCATAACACTCAAAATAGACTACATTGTGGTCGACGTGAGTTCAACCTACAATGCTCTAATAGGTCGGACCACACTAAATCAACTCGGGGCAATAGTCTCGACTCCACATCTATGCATGAAATTCCCAACTACAGAGGGGATAGCCACAATAAAGGCAGATCAAAAGATGGCACGCCGCTATTATAACGAAAGTCTAAACCTCAGAGGAAGAGGAGAAGAATTCCACACAATTGAGCTTGGCGGAGTTCAGAGACGAGAAGAGCTCCGTCCGCAGCCAGAAGGTGAGATAGAGAAGGTTCAGATCGGAGACACCTCACACAAAATGACTAATATCGGCACGATCCTGAGAGGAGACTCAAAAGAATTACTGATACAATTGTTATGAGATAATATCGATCTCTTCGCATGGAAAGTCGCAGACATGCCAGGCATAGACCCCAAGTTAATGTGCCACAAGTTGGCGGTCTATCCAGGATCTCGGCCGGTACAGCAAAGACGAAGAAAACTTGGGCCAGAGCGATCCCAAGCTGTGGAAGAACAGGTACAAGCATTACTGGAGGCAGGATTCATAAGAGAGGTCAAGTACCCACTATGGCTAGCCAACGTCGTCTTGGTGAGAAAATCAAATGGGAAGTGGCGAATGTGCATCGATTACACCGATCTCAACAAAGCCTGCCCAAAAGATCCTTACCCACTCCAAATATCGACGCTCTGGTCGATGCTTCCTCCAGATATAGATACCTCTCGTTTATGGATGCATATTCGGGATACAACCAAATCCCCAAGTATCCACCAGATCAAGAAAAGACCTCGTTTTTAATGCCAAAAGCAAACTACTGCTACATTGTGATGCCTTTCGGTCTCAAGAATATGGGAGCTACTTATCAAAGGCTAATGAATAAAGTCTTCTCAGATCACATCGGGAAAATCATGGAAGTCTATGTGGACGACATGTTGATAAAGACACAAAGTGAAGAGACATTGTTATCCGACCTGGCTCAAGTGTTTGACACTATAAGGAAGCATGACATGCGACTCAATCCTGCAAAATGCACCTTTGCAGTAGAAGCGGGAAAATTTTTAGGTTTCATGCTCACACAAAGAGGAATTGAAGCAAATCCGGATAAATGTCAAGCCATACTCAACATGAAAAGTCCAACCTGTGTCAAAGAAGTACAGCAACTCAACGAGAGATTGGCCGCCCTATCCAGGTTCTTAGCAGGATCAGCGATAAGATCTCTCCCCTTCTATGCTACATTAAGAAAGGGAAAGCAGTTCGAATGGACAACAGAATGTGAACAAGCTTTCCAAGACTTCAAGGATTTCTTAGGATGGCCACCTATCCTATCTCGGCCACGAAAAAGAGAACCACTCATATTATATCTCGCAGTAGAAAGCCGGGCAACAGCCTTAGCACTAGTCAGAGAAGAGGAAAGTGGGCAACAACCCATATACTTCATTAGTAAAGCGCTACAGGGATCCGAGTTGAACTACCAGAAAATAGAAAAGTTTGCCTATACTCTCGTTCTAACATCTCGACGACTTCGCCCGTACTTCCAGGCTCACACAATTAAGGTTCGAACTAACCAGCCCATAAAAGGAATATTGCAGAAAACAGATTTAGCAGGCAGAATTTTACAATGGGCAGTCGAGTTATCCGAGTTCGACCTCCAATATGAAGCTCGGACGGCCATCAAATCACAGTATCTGGCCGACTTCATCGCAGAATTCACAGATGCCCCAGAAATCCCCACAGAATGGAATCTCTATGTGGACGGTTCTTCAAATAAGACTAGAAGCGGCGCAGGTGTGATAATAGAAAGCAACCAAGGAACCCAAGTTGAGCTCTCCCTTAAATTCGGGTTCCCGACCTCAAACAATCAGGCGGAATATGAAGCATCGTTAGCTGGTTTGAAGCTGGCTAAAGAGGTTGGAGCTCAAAAACTCAACATTTACAGCGATTCACAAGTAGTCACCTCACAGATAACAAAGAGCTACCAAGCCAAATATCCCACCATGAAAAAGTATTTGGATAAAACCAAAGAACAGCTCGGACAACTCAGGGAATATAGGATCCGCCACATACCCCGCGAACAAAATACCCGAGCTGACGCACTCTCGAAACTAGCCAGCACCAAACCAGGATGCAACAATAGAAGCCTGACGTTAAGTTTTTTGCCAGTAAAGAAGTTCATAAAAATAGTCGCGTTGTAGATATAGTCTCTAAACCAACAAAAATCCCTTCGTGCAAACGTTTTGGTTGTCACAAGTAACAAACCCCTTTAAAATTGATAACCGAGTATTTTAAACCTCGGGTCATCTTCTCAAGGAACTGCAGGGAAGTATGTTGTTATTATTGGTTATGGAGGTTGTAAAATCGGGGTTGAGAGTGAAGAGTAGATATGACAAATAATTTAAATGGCAATTAAAATAAATAAATACTGTAAAGCAAACTTTTGGCAAGGTAAGAGAAATTGGAAGTCCAACTTAGTTATTCCTCTCAACAATAGTGAAAGTTGAATCTTAATTCCACTTAGTTAACCTTTACTAAAGTAAAGGAAAGTCAAGGAACTAATTAGTTTGACCTTCGAATCCTATTTATTTCCTAAGAAAAAGTTGGGATTATTGAAGATCAGTTCAATTAGCAAGAGTTACTCTTAAAAACTAAGAAAAGTCCTAAATCCTAATCCTAAGAGAGAGATGAGAGAATCTCCCTCTCAAAACTAAATCTAAATCATGGAAAGTAATAAAAATATGAGCTCTCTTTTGAATGGATGCATTCCCCCACTTTATAGCCTCTAGTCTGTGTGTTCTGTACCTGGATCTGGGCCAAAAGGGCTTCGGAAATTGCTGGGGGCATATTCTATAAATTCTGATACGTGGCCTCTGTCACGCGTCTACGTGGGTCACGCGATTGCGTCATCTGGAGTTTTGCTTGTGGCGCGGTCGCGTCGGTCACGCGTCCGCATTGAATGCACTATGCTCAAGTCGCGTGGCCGCGTCAGTCATGCGGCCGCATCGCTGCTTCTTCGCTCCTGGCACGCGATCGCGTCGTCCATGCGATCGCGTGGATGCCAGTTTCTTCAAAACTCCGTTTCGCACTTTCCTTCCGTCTTTGTACGTTTCCTTTTCCATCCTTTAAGTCATTCTGTCTTAGAAAATCTGAAACTATTCAACACACTAATCACGGCATCCAATGGAAATAAAGGTAATTAAAATAATTAATTTTAAAGCTTAGGAAACATATTTTTCACGTACATCACATAATAAGGAAGGAACAGTAAAACCATGCAATTAATATGAATAAGTGGGTGAAGGATTGAATAAATCACTCAAACTAAGGACAAAATAACTCATGAAATATTGGTTTATCAACCTCCCCACACTTAAACAATAGCATGTCTTAATGCTAAATCCAAGGTAAAGAATAAGGTAAGGTTAAGGTGGTGGAATGTTATGCAATGCAACCTATTCTAAATGCATCTACCTAAATGAGTCTTGCAATTCCAATTTATCCACTCATATATAAAGCTTACACATAGTCAAATTAATCACATTCTCAAGGAGTCATATATATATATAGCCAACCCTTAAATAATAAAGCACTTCTGCAAATAAGATGGGAAAGAAAAATATTGTACAAACTTGCAAAACAATTAGTAATTTAAGCACAGATATATGTTGATGAGCTATTGAACCCTCACTGGAATTTGTGTTTACCCTCTAGTCACTCAGTGTTTATTGGGTTTATTCACTCTACTTTTCTTTTTATTCTTACTTTCTATAACTTTGTTCTTCATCTAACCAATCAACAATTATAGAGTACAGTTATACCAAAAGTCATGAGGTCTTTAATTAAGGTTGTAATGGGGCCAAGGTAAAGGTAAGGATATATGTATAAGGCTAAGTGAGCTGATAAGTGAATCCTTAATTAGACTAAAATCTCACCTAACATACATATTTAGTAGAACAAGCTTCTTTATCAATTTTCCCATATTATCCCACTTGTTGTTACATGCTCATGTTTCAATTTTATTTTTATCCCCTGTGCATTGCTTTTATTTTGCATCGGAGAATTCTTTTGTATCCCCTTTTATTAAATGCTGAAAAATAAATTTTTTTATTTTTTATTTTTTATTTTTTTTTTTGCACATGGTAATTGAATCACTTTGATTTCTCATGAACATGCTTCCCAAATTTTATTTTATTTCTTTTAACTTTTCTACCTTTTGTTTCTATCATCCATGTTCCCAATAGGTTCCCCACATTTTAATTTATTCATAATTTTCTATCTTAAGCTAACCAAGGATTCAACTTGGGATTTTATTTTGTTTTTTTGCTTAAGGCTAGTAGTGTGGCTAAATAGTATAAAAGGGTTTTAAAGGCTCAAGGGGGCTAACAAGGATGATGTGAAAGGTAAGTTATTTTGGGGTAAGTGAGCTAAAATCAAATGATGGCCTCAATCATTCTTTTGGTATGTATCTATTCTATATTCTATAATTGGACATATAGGTTAAAGCAAAGTAAAGAACATAAGAATAAAAAGAAGCGAAACACACAGGAATGAAATTATGGTTTGAATGCAACCATACAATTAAGCTCAAGACTCACAGGCTGTGTGTTCTCTAACTCAAGCATCATATATCATTCATATATGTTATGCAGGTTTAGTTAAAAATTCCCATTATTCTCATAAAAAAATTATTTAGGGTAGCCTTTAAAGTTTTAATGTTCCTCCTTGATAAAATGTTGTCAACTTAACTATATGATGTAATGCTATATATACAAGGTTTATGGATTTAAATCTGTTATGTTCAATTTCCTAGCTTACTTCCTTTTTATATTTTTCAATTTAACTATGCTATCTTATGCTAAAAAGGGTAAACTATACTAATTAATCTACTAATAAGTCAGAATTGCAAACTAAACTAAATAACTAAAAATATGAACTAAAAATGCAAAATACAGAAATAGAGTAAAAATACATAAAAGCTGCAATGTATAAGTACTCAGAAAATAACAGTAAAAAGAAAAATACAGAAAAATATCCAAAATAAAAGAAAAAAAGAGATGTAGTGGTTCACCAAAATAAAACGCCAGAGATGGCGACCTCCCCACACTTAAAATGAAGCATCGTCCCTGATGCTCAGTCAAGCCGGGTGTGAAGGGGTGTCATCACAGGTAGGGATGGTAACTGGAGGCTCTGTGGTGGTGGTGGGCTGAGGGTCTGGCTGCTGTAGAGGTGGTGCTGACTGGATCGGGATGTCCGGATTTGCAGCCTCGATCTGATGGTAACCTCCTGATGTGGTGCAGCCTGCTCTGTGCTTGCCTGCGGATGGGTCTCCTCCTGGGGCTCATCCTCTTCCTCCTCTGATGGCTCTGATGGTGTGTCGGGCTCGGAGGGGATGTCACCGCCCTGTCGGATCATCAGCTTCAGATGCGAATAGCGTCGCTGGCTGCGACGTTCCAATATGTCATACCGGCGCAGGTTACGGCGCTCCATCTGATCAAGCTGTCAGAATAGGCGGTGCACGAGGCGGTATACGGGCTCAGAGGCAGGTGGAGGTGCAGTGGTGGCAGCAGGGGCAGCAGGGGCAGCCGTGGATGAAGAGGGTCCAGCAGACGGTGGGGCTGTTTCATCAGTAGCAGTGAAGGGTGGTGGTCTGTAGCCCAAAGCTAGGAAGTTCCTGCTGTGAGGAATGATCTTCCTGCAGTCCGCCGCTGGTGGTCTCTCATCGGCATCCTCCCATGGCACGTCAGCTCGACGGCCTAGCTGTGTAACCAGATATGGAAAAGGGAGGGTGCCTCGGACGTGGACCCTGGCCATATAATGCCGGATAAAGCGTGGTAGATAAAGGTCCTTACCCTCCATCACACACCATAGGAGGGTGATCATAGCAGCTGGGATCTCCGTCTCATGAGTACTCGGCATCACATAGTTGCTCAAGATCTAGTGCCATAACCAAGCCTCATCATTTAAGTACGCCCTCTTGATCCCTCTAGGCATGGTGGGGTCCTGACCCATCTCCCAAGGAACAGTTGGGTTGAGAGCTATCCGTGCCTTCACAGCATCCCAATCAAACCACATCAGGCGCATGTCCTCCTCAGCCTTTTTATAACTATCA
Organism: Arachis ipaensis; assembly: GCF_000816755.2. Taxonomy (NCBI): domain Eukaryota; kingdom Viridiplantae; phylum Streptophyta; class Magnoliopsida; order Fabales; family Fabaceae; genus Arachis; species Arachis ipaensis. The sequence goes on from NC_029790.2 coordinate 66,628,791, forward strand.
AGCTGATCGGACTTGGCTGGGAGCCGGAGAATGTCCTCTATGGCCTCCTCAGTGACCAGAATCTGCTTTCCTCTCAGGTTCACTGCATCTAGGATAGTGATATAGTAATTGCAGTAGAATTCCCGGACCCAAGATGCATTGACTTCTGTCAGTGCTCTCTCCAGAAAGAACCAGCCTCTTTGCTTGATTTGCTTAGTGGTGTACTGCTGGAGTGCTTCTGGAATCCTCAGAGTTCTCTTCCATGTATAGATTCCTAGAGTTTGCAAATGCCGGATACTTCAGCTCACAGTATCGGTTTGTAAATTTTATTGAATCATGTGCAGGGAGCAGCTGGTCAACTTTTTCCTGCTGTGTAAAGTTCTTCTCCCGCCATGAGGTATCATGCATTAGGTCAATGATAGACTGGGATGAATCTCCTCTTTTGCGCTTGCCAGTAGCTTTGCCCTTTCCTTTCCGCTGTGAGGCAGACATCCTGAAAAATGGAAAACCAGGATATATAAAAATAGGAAAGCAAGTAGGCATATAGGCAAAGAAAACATAAAGTGGCATGGGAGAATTTGAATGAGGTAAATGAGTTAAGTAAATGTGCATTAAGGATTGTATAGTAGTTTAAAAGTTTGAAAGGAATAAGTTACAATCCAAAATGTATCAGAATTCAAGTTAAATGGAAAAATTGTCATTATGCCATGGTTAGAAAGTTAGAGGAAAGTGAAAAATCAGAAAAGATATTTTAAAAGGTTAGTATGGTGAGAATTTGAAAAAGAAGTCAATAAATTAAAATTAGTGAGTCAGTAAAAAGTGGGTTAAGGTAAGTGGCATAAAGAAAATATTCCATGTAACAAGGATTCACAGGTAGGAACTATAGTGACTCATAACCAAACAAGAAAAACAAGTAGATGCTGATTCAAATAGATATAAAAAAAGCAAAAATTGGAATCAAAACATCACAAATGCAGTTTATAAACTAGGAAATAAAAAAGGATAAGAAGGCATGCCCTGGCAATTATGAAATGGTTTGGTTATAGCAGTGGAAAACAGAGTTCAAATTGCCAAACCGAAATATGAATGAAAACATTTGTATAGAAATTTGGGCAGCATTCTGGCTAAAATTGGATTATCCCGGAAAATAAACAGCAATCAAAGCAGTTCATATGAATTAAAAAGTCAAGCTGCAGGTACATATATATAATATAAACATGAAAATTCAATGTAAAGAGCAGCAATATACAAGAAATACAGCATATGAACAAGATTACAGCAACAGCAGATTTGCAAATATGATAAAACAGAAGCAAGAACAGTACAAATAAACAGACCTAGAGCCACTAGCCACAGCCTAGGCTACCTAACAACCTAAAATCCACTACAACATGCAAGACTATCTATCCTAATTATGAACAGAAACGGAAAAAAAAAGAAGAACTACGAACGGATAAAAGGGATTCCGTGTTGCGGAACCTGGAAGGCGGAATAAGGAGAGTAGGCAGGAAGGTGGTTGGGTGGTGGTGATGGTGGCGTCCGGTGGTTGGCACGGTGGCTGGTGGTGACGCCCGGCGCGGCGGCTGGCAGCGTTGGGCACGGCGGTTGCTGTTGTTAGGGGGTAGGGATTTTGGGAATGGTAATGGGTGAAATAGGGGTTGGATAGGGGAAAGGGGGGTGGCGCGGCTGGGATACCTGAGGTTTGAATACTCGGTTAACAATTTTTAAGGGGTTTGTTACTTGTGACACCCAAAACGTTTGTACGAAAGGGATTTTTGTCGGTTTAGAGACTATATCTACAATGCGACTGTTTTTATGACATTCTTTACTGGCAGAAATCATAATCGTCAGCAGTTCCCGGTGGTGGTTGGTGCAGCGGTAATGGTGGCTGGGTGGTGGTGGTTGAGGGTTGGGGAGAGAGAGAGAGAGGGGAGTTCAGGGGGCGGCGCGATAATAGGGTTCGCGTGATCTGGGGGGGTTATATTTTGAAATCCACGCGGCTGCGTGGGGAACGCGGTCGCGTGGTGGGGTGAAAATGGGGGTGACGCGATCGCGTAGGTCGCGCGATCGCGTGAGAGGGATAGGAGAGGGGATGACGCGATCGCGTGGGTCACGCGATTGCGTCGCTGGAATTTGTGCTAGACGCACGACTCCAGCGTCATTTCGGCACAACTCTCTGTCTCCTTCTAGTGTGTTGTGCAATCCATGCGACGCGATCACGTCACTCACGCGGTCGCGTGGGATTGTTTTTGTGCAAGGGACGCGATCGCATGGGGCATGCGATTGCGTGGGCCAATTTGTGCAAAACACACAAGGGCCGCACGATTCCATCCTAACTTTCTGGACGTTGGATCTTGACGCCGATCTCCAGGGCACGCGGCCGCGTGGGTGACGCGGTCACGTGGATAGTGTTTTCGCAATATGACGCGATCGCATGGGGCATGCGGTCGCGTCGTGCATCCCCTTTTTTTTTATATGTAAGATAAATGTAGAATGCAACGATTAATATGAATGCTATGCATGATTCCAGGTTCAATAAAGTAAAATGAAAAGAAAATAAAAATGAAAGCAATTAGCAAGAATTAAATTGAAAAAGAAGTGACCATACCATGGTGGGTTGTCTCCATCCGGGCGGTTTAAAGAGTAGAATCTCACCATGGTGACCAAACGTTCTCTTTGATCCATGCAATTGAGCATGATACAAATCCGTGTGCTTCGAGGTGAAGCGTGGAACCTTATTGAACCTTGTGCACCAACTCTGAGTACGAGCCATTTCCCTCTTACTCTTAAAGCCGAAAAGAGCTCTAAGCTGGCCATCTCTTTCAAGCAAACCATATTCAAGTGAATAAGCAAACCATATTCGTTGTGTCCGACTTATTGGACTTGCTGTACTGCTGATCCTTGGCCACCGGAGGGTGGGAGGTACCTGCAAGAGACTCTGATGCTTAAGTTAGCATGGGTATTAAACAGGTTTTATGTAGAATCAGAGTATGAGTTATACATGGGTGCTCCAGTGGGCTGACCTTTCTAGATAAGATAAGTTAGTTATCTTATCTTATCGTTATCTTTGAGTTGAGGTCAGCTTATCTTCAAGGGAACCGCCCTTATCTCTATAGGCTCGGATGGCTTGTGGATTTGGATCGTGTTCCTCTATTTGGGCCCTTTATTGGGCTCTCCTGTCGATTTGGCCGACCTCTTCGAGAAGAGGTCGTCTAGCCTGACCTGAAGAGGTCGGTTGCCTTGTCGCCAATCATCCCAGGTCGGGTAACTCGACTCAGGGTATGAACAGTGCCCCTGCTTGAGCTTGGTCTTTTGTTGAGGTCGAGTCTTTGACTTCGGTCCTTCTCTGATGAAGCCAAACTCAAGCATTTTGTCGATTTCTTTCTTTTGTAGAATCTTTTGAATACAGAACGTTTTTCTCTAAAAGCGCGCGCTTTTGTATTAGTGCTTTGTCCTGGGGAACGTGCGAGGGTTTAATACCCTAATTAATTAGCACTAATTGCCCCGTTTTTTCTTTTGGCTCTTTATTTTGATTTTTGAAAAATCAGAAATGGTTTCTCATCTTTGCTTTTTCGTAACTTCTTCATCATTTTCCTCCGTTTTTCTCGTTCTCTGTTTTTCGCTTTACGCTTCTTCCTTTCCTGCGTTGCGACGTCGCTTGGCGATTCTCGGAACAATTTTCATTTTTTCATCTCCTTCTTTGAAGCTTTTCTCTTCTCCAGGTGAGTTCCATTCGTACTTTCTTTCTCTTTCGCTGCTTTGGCTTTTTGTGATTAAGTTACGATTTTGCCTTGAGGGAAGTTTGGGTCTTTCTGCTTTTACTGTTCCTGGTTATTGTCGTAATGCGTGCTCTGAAGTTTTTTCATCCTTTTGTATGAATCTTTTCCGCTTTTCCTATTGCTTTAATGTGCTTAGGGCTTCTGCATGTTATTTCTCGTTTGTGCTTTTGATGATAATTTGTTTGATTTTGGAAAAAAGGCTGTGTCTTTGATGATTTCGAAAAAGTTTGTGCCTTTTCGCTTGGCCATTTCTGATAAACTGTAGAAATAGTGCTTTCATCTGATAAACTGTTTGAGGGTGGACCTTTTGCATTTTCGCTTTCTTTTGTTTTCTTTCTGGATTTTATTTCGCTTTAGTTGACCTCATGTCTTCCCGAAATAACGTCGTAGCGATGCCTTCCCAGGTTTCGGCGGGTATGGCTGATTGGGTGGACTCCATGGTTCTCATGTGTGTCTCGTTGGTTGATTCTGAGTTTTGTGCTCAGCTTAGGCAGTTTCATAGTGTCTGTAGTAATTCTGGTGATGAGAAGAACTATGAGCTTGTTCCTCCTTCTTCTGACGAGAGGGTATGCTTCTCGACTCGAGTTGTTGACAATCGCCCCTTCTTTTATGTTTACAATTTTTTCTTTGGTCAACTGGGTATTACTCTTCCGTTTACTCAATTTGAAACCGACTTGTTATGGTCTTGTAATGTTGCCCCTTCTCAACTTCACCCCAACTCCTGGGGTTTTATAAAAATTTTCCAGTTGCTGTGCGACGGTTTTAGTATTCCTGCTCCCCGATCTCTCTTTTTCTATTTGTTTGTTTTGACTAAGCCCGGTGTGGTAAAAAAGAAGTCAGCTTGGGTGTCCTTTCGTTCTACCCAAGGAAAGAAAGCTTTTTCCTTGTTTGACGAGTCGTTCCGTGACTTTAAGAACTACTTTTTCAAGGTCCGAGCTGTTGAAGGAGCTCGCCCCTTTTTTCTGGATGAAAATGACGAACTTGCCATTCCCTTGGAATGGCAAAAAGATGTGAGGGTCTCCCGGTATTCGTGGGAGATATTGGATGAGGCTGAGCGGGCCTTTGTGACTATCTTGGAAGAACGCTGGGGTCAACCTCCCCATCTAGACACAAAGAAATTCCTAACCAATCCTTCTCTTCTTCAATCTGAACTAGGTATCTTGTGTTTCTTTTATGATATTGTTTATGTTGCTTGTAGCTGTCTTTTCCGACTTGTCCGACTTGTAGCTGAGTTTTCTGTTTTGTTTGCAGAGGCAATGAGGAATAATGAATCCATGAAAGCTTATAAGAGGGCGCAGAGGGCGACTGCTGCCAGAAATGCTGCTGCCCAGGCGGCTGGGGAGGGATCTTCCCAAGTGCGCGAGAAGCCCTCGGTGCAGAGTTCTGCTGGGGTCAAGAAGGTGATCCCTACTCCCCGAGTTTGTTTGGCAGATCCTCACGTCACTTCTACTGCCCCTTCTGTTGCTCCTCCCAATGAAAAACAAAAGACTGCTGAGCCTTTTGACCTCGATGCTCCTGATTTTAATGCTATTGAATTCGTGGATCAACAAATCGGTCCCTACGGTGCTCTTTTCATGGATGATGTGTCCATCCTTCATCACTTGGAATTTATGGCTCGAAATCATGTTAAGATGGCATACATGTCGGCTGCCATATATTGGACTGCTCAGAATCTTCCTCTCCATGCTACCAGGGCGTTTATGGAGGAGGCGAAACAAGAATTCGACTGGATGAAGGGACTGAAGGAGGAGCTTGAGGTGAAGGTGGCTAAGCTGGAAAAAGACTTGGAGAACGAGAAGACGAGTTCTGAAGCGTTGGCTGCTTCTTTGAGGTTGGCTGAAGACGCAGCCTTGATGCATAAGGATAGCTATGTTACATCCTATAGGGAGGGGAGGCGCCTGAGAGAGGAGCTTGACAATGCCCGGGAAGACTATGCTGAGCTCCAAGGTCATCTCGTTGGCAGCGTGACTGCTGCTTATGAGAACTTGAGAGAACAAGTTCGAATCATTGCTCCCGAGGCCGATCTTACCCTCTTTAGCTTGGATAATGTTGTCAGGGATGGCAAGATTGTCCCTGATGATGAGGGTGATGACGATGAGGTGGTTCCTCCCCTGTGTTTTCTACCAAGGTGCTGACTTCTTCCGCTCCTCTAGTTTAGCCCGAGTTGGATTGCCAGATCCTGAACCGGGAGGATGGTACTGTAGATGCGGTGCCGATTCAGACTCGCCCCCCTCTCCTTGTTCTGATGCTGTCAAGAAGGCTCCTGATGCTGCCGAGAAGGCTTCTGATGCTTGTTGATCTTTTTCTTTAAAGTAGTTGGCCCGGCTTGTGGGCGTTTGGAAACTTTTTTATTTGATTGCTGACATTTCTTAGTTGCTTTTCTAGCAACTTTTTATTTTGAAAAACAAACAATTAGCTTGCCATCTTTTGGATAGTAAGTGTTGGTGGCCTTTCGAGGCCTTATGACTCTGTAAAGAACAGGTTTTTTGGCTAGGCTTCCTTCTGCCAATGCTGACATCTTGCAGCCCGACCTCCTTGGGTTTTTGTTTTGTAGCTTGAATCTCTGTAGTTGTAGGGGTCCGACTTGTTTGGTTTTCTCGCTTTGTGTGTGTTCTTTAGCACTCTGTAACCGATTTCTTTGTGTTGGTCCCCTACTAAACTCTTGGACCTTCGTCAGGTCTGTTTCGGGGATTACTTTTTACGATCTTCTCATTTGTAGGAGATCGACTTCGTTAGGTCGACCTTTTTCCAGGTTATTTTCGTAATCCTCTTTCTTGGACCTTTGTTAGGTCTCTTTCAGGGATTACTTTTATAACCTTTCAGTAGTAGGGTTCTGATTTGGTTGTATCGGTCTCCTTTAAGTTATTTTTTGTAATCCTCTTTCTTGGACCTTTGTCAGGTCTATTTCAGGGATTACTTTTATAACTTGTTTGTAGGAGATCGATTTTGTTAGGTCGACCTCTTTCCAGGTTATTTTCATAATCCTCTTTCTTAGACCTTTGTTAGGTCTCTTTCAGGGATTACTTTCAGTAGTAGGAGTCCGACTTGGTTGTATCGGTCTCCTTTAAGTTATTTTTTGTAATCCTCTTTCTTGGACCTTTGTCAGGTCTCTTTCAGGGATTACTTTTATAACTTGTTTGTAGGAGATCGACTTTGTTTGGTCGACCTCTTTCCAGGTTATTTTCGTAATCCTATTTCTTGGACCTTTGTTAGGTCTCTTTCAGGGATTACTTTCAGTAGTAGGAGTCCGACTTGGTTGTATCGGTCTCCTTTAAGTTATTTTTTGTAATCCTCTTTCTTGGACCTTTGTCAGGTCTCTTTCAGGGATTACTTTTATAACTTGTTTGTAGAAGATCGACTTTGTTAGGTCGACCTCTTTCCAGGTTATTTTCGTAATCGTCTTTCTTGGACCTTTGTTAGGTCTCTTTCAGGGATTACTTTCAGTAGTAGGGGTCCGATTTGGTTGTATCAGTCTCCTTTAAGTTATTCTTTGTAATCCTCTTTCTTGGACCTTTGTCAGGTTTCTTTCAGGGATTACTTTTATAACTTGTTTGTAGGAGATCGACTTTGTTAGGTCGACCTCTTTCCAGGTTATTTTCGTAATCCTCTTTCTTGGACCTTTGTTAGGTCTCTTTCAGGGATTACTTTCAGTAGTAGGAGTCTGACTTGGTTGTATCGGTCTCCTTTAAGTTATTTTTTGTAATCCTCTCTCTTGAACCTTTGTCAAGTCTCTTTCAGGGATTACTTTTTTAACTTTTTGTTTTGGGCCGACTTTGTTGTGTCGGGCCCTTCTAAGTTAAAGTAATCCTCTTTAATAGGGTTGGCCAGACCTCTTTCCAGGGTTTACTTATAACTTGGTTTGACTTGGTTCGACTTCTTAGTGTTCGACCAGTCTATAAGTTATTATTTTAGCGATCCGTAAGACCTCGTCAGGTTCTTTTTTAGATCACCTTTGCTAACTTCTTACATTATTTTGTGTTCATCTTTGCCGATTTGTAAAAAATGGTTGGCATATCTAGATCGTCCTTTGGGTGAATCGCGTTTTCACCTTTATCGGATGATTTGTCTTTATCGTGATCGTGCAGTGAAATTATTTTTCACTTTTTTCCGATATGTTGCTTTATAATTGGACGATGAATGCTTCAGATTAATGCGTCTTGAAATCTTTGTAGAATATCTTTAAAATGCATTTTATTTAAAGAAAAAGTGCAAATATATACATATGGGATTGTGTGAGTCTCAGCTTGGTGCCTCATTAAAAAACCTTTTCAGGAAAAAGAGTACATCCAATGATGAGATCTTTTATCTTTTCTAACTGTAGTACCTTCTGAGGTTGCAGGCGTGCCATGACCTGGGAAGCTCTCATCCATCGAGTTCAGACAGTCTGTAGTAGCCCTTTCCAAGTACTTCTACAACTCGGTAGGGTCCTTTCCAGTTTGCTGCCAGCTTTCCCTCTCCTGGTCGAGTTGTTCCGATATTATTTCGGATTAGGATGAGATCATTTTCTGTAAAACTTTTCGGCACTACCTTTTGATTATATCTGGAAGCCATTTGGCATTTTAGAGCTTCTTCCCTGATTCGAGCTCTTTCTTGGATTTCTGGTAGCAAGTCGAGCTCTTCTCTCTGAAGTTGGAAGTTTGCTTCCTCATTGTAGTGAACTACTCTGGGCGACCCTTCCTCAATCTCTATTGGAATCATCGCCTCTGTTCCGTATGCTAATCGGAAGGGGATTCCTTCGTGGTGGAATATGGCGTTGTTCGATATGTCCACAGGACCTGTGGGAGCTCTTCTGCCCAGGTTCCCTTTGCATATTGTAATCTCCGTTTTAATCCGGCCAATATGACTTTGTTAGCATCTTCGGCCTGCCCATTGGCTTGTGGATGTTCGACGGAGGTGTACTAGTGCTTTATATTCAAGTCGGCTACTAGTTTTCTGAAGCCTGCATCTGTGAATTGGGTGCCATTGTCTGTGGTTATTGAATATAGAACCCCGAACCTTGTGACAATGTTTTGATATAAGAATTTCCGGCTTCTTTGAGCGGTGGCATTGGCTAGGGGCTCTGCCTCGATCCACTTTGTAAAGTAATCTACTCCTACTATGAGAAATTTAACTTGTCCTGATCCCTGTGGGAAGGGGCCGAGAAGATCGAGTCCCCATTTTGCAAACGGCCAAGGCGAAGTCACGCTGATGAGCTCTTCTGGCGGGGCGATATGGAAGTTGGCATGTTTTTGACATGGTGAACATGTCTTTACAAATTCTGTGGCTTCTTTCTGTAGAGTTGGCTTATAAAATCCCGCCCGGAGTATTTTTTTGGCGAGAGGTTGTGCCCCGAGATGATTGCCACAAATGCCGCCGTGTATTTCTTCTAGCACTTCCCTTGTGTTGGAGGTCGGCACGTATTTTAGTAAAGGTATTGAGATCCCTCTTTTGTATAGGATGTTGTTTATGATGGTGTAGTACTGTGCCTCCCTTTTTAACCTCTTTGCCTCCTTTTCTTCTGTGGGGAGTGTTCCTTCTTTGAGGTAGCTGATTATGGGGGTCATCCATCCTTGGTCCTGACTTGTTATGGCCAGGACTTTTTCTTCTTCTGAGATTGACGGGTTTTGCAACATTTCCTAGATGAGGCTTCTATTGTTGCCCCCTGGTTTGGTGCTGGCTAGTTTTGAGAGTGCATCAGCTCGGGCATTTTGTTCGCGGGGTATGTGACAGATCTTATATTTCCCGACTTGTCCAAGTAGTTCCTTGGTTTTATCCAAATATTTTTTCATGGTGGGGTCTTTGGCTTGGTAGCTCCCTGTTATTTGTGATGTGACCACTTGTGAATCGTTGTAAATGTTGAGTTTTTAAGCACCGACCTCTTTAGCCAGCTTCAAACCAGCTAATAATGCTTCATATTCCACTTGGTTATTGGAGGCCGGGAACCGAACTTGAGGGAGTGCTCGACTTGGGTTCCTTGGTTGCTTTCTATTATCACGCCTGCGCCGCTTCCAGTTTTATTTGAAGAACCATCCACGTAGAGATTCCATTCTGTGGGAGTTTCCAGGGTATCTGTGAATTATGTGATGAAGTCGGCCAGATACTGTGATTTGATGGCCATCCTAGCTTCATATTGGAGGTCGAATTCTGACAACTCGACTGCCCATTGTAGAATTCTGCCTGCTAAATCTATTTTCTGCAATATTCTTTTTATGGGCTGGTTAGTTCTAACCTTAATGGTGTGAGCCTGGAAGTACGGGCGGAGTCATCGAGATGTTAGGATGAGAATATAGGCAAATTTTTCTATTTTCTGGTAGTTCAGCTCGGATCCCTGTAGTGCTTTGCTAATGAAGTAGACGGGTTGTTGCCCATTTTCGTCTTCTCTGACTAGTGCTGAGGCTATCGCCTGGCTTCCTACTGCGAGATATAATATGAGTGGTTCTCCTTCTCGTGGTCGAGATAGGATAGGTGGCCGTCCTAAGAACTCCTTGAAGTCTCAGAAAGCTTGCTCACATTCTGTCGTCCATTCAAACTGTTTTCCCTTTCTTAAAGTAGCATAGAAGGGGAGAGATCTTATCGCAGCTCCTGCTAAGAATCAGGATAGGGCAGCCAATCTCCCGTTGAGTTGTTGTACTTCTTTGACACAGGTTGGGCTCTTCATGTTGAGTATAGCTTGACATTTGTCTGGATTTGCTTCAATTCCCCTTTGTGTGAGCATGAAACCTAAGAATTTGCCTGCTTCAACTACGAAGGAGCATTTTGCGGGGTTGAGTCTCATGTTATGTTTCCTTATAGTGTCAAACACTTGAGCCAGGTCGGACAATAATGTATCTTCGTTTTGTGTTTTTATCAACATGTCGTCCACATAGACTTCCATGATTTTTCCGATGTGATCTGAGAAGACTTTATTCATTAGCCTTTGATAAGTAGCTCCCGCGTTCTTGAGACCAAAAGGCATCACGATGTAGCAGTAGTTCGCCTTTGGTGTTAAGAACGAGGTCTTTTCTTGATCTGGTGGATACATGGGGATTTGGTTGTATCCCGAATAAGCGTCCATAAACGAGAGGTATCTATATCCGGAGGAAGCATCTACCAGAGCGTCAATACTTGGGAGTGGGTATGGATCTTTTGGGCAGGCTTTGTTGAGATCGGTGTAATCGGTGCACATGCGCCACTTCCCGTTTGATTTTTTCACAAAGATGACGTTGGCTAGCCATAGTGGGTAACTGACTTCTCTTATGAATCCTGCCTCCAGTAACGTTTGTACTTGTTCTTCCATAGCTTGGGATCGTTCTGGCCCGAGTTTTCTTCGCTTCTGCTGCACCGGCCGAGATCCTAGATAGACCGCCAACTTGTGGCACATTAGCCTAGGGTCTATGCCTGGCATGTCTGCGGCTTTCCATGCAAAGAGGTTGACATTATCTCGTAAGAATTGTATCAGAAATTCTTTTGAGTTTCCTCTTAGGACCATGCCGATATTAGTCATTTTGTCCGAGGTGTCTCCAATCTGAACTTTCTCTACCTCACCTTCTGGGTGCGGACGGAGTTCTTCTCGACGCTGAGCTCCGCCAAGCTCAATTGTATGAAACTCTTCTCCTCTACCTTTGAGGTTTAAGCTCTCGTTATAACAGCGACGTGCCATCTTTTGATCTGCTTTTATCGTGGCTATCCCCTCTGTAGTTGGGAATTTCATGCATAGATGCGGAGTTGAGACTATTGCGCCGAGTTGATTGAGTGTTGTCCGACCTATGAGAGCATTGTAGGCTGAACTTACGTCGACCACAATGTAGTCTATTTTGAGGGTCCTGGATTGGTTCCTTTTTCCAAAAATAGTGTGTAGCGATACATATCCCAGCGGTTGTATCGGAGTGTCTTCTAGTCCAAACAGATTGTTTGGGTATGCTCTAAGCTCCTTTTCGTCTAAGCCGAGTTTATCGAAGGCTATTTTGAATAAGATGTCGGCAGAACTCCCTTGGTCTACTAGTGTGCGGTGTAGATTGGCACTTGCCAATATAATAGTGATGACCATGGGATCGTCGTGTCTCGAGATGATGCCGGATGCGTCCTCTTTAGTGAATGTTATCACCGGGATGTCGAGTGCTCCCTCCTTTCCCTCGACATGATATACTTCTTTGAGATATCTCTTTCGGGACGATTTGGAGATCCCACCTCCTGCGAATCCACCGTGTATCATGTGGACGTGTCTTTCTGGTGTCCGAGGTGACCGTTCAGCTCGTCCATCATCTTCGTCTCTCCGTCTTTTTCTTTGGTCATCATCCCGGGTGGCCAGAAATCGATCTAATTTTCCTTCTCTTACCAATTTTTCTATGATATTTTTCAAGTCGAAGTAGTCATTGGTAGAGTGCCCTCGAATTCGATGGTATTCACAATATTCCTTCCGGTTTCCTCCTCCCCTTTTGCCTTTGAGTGGTCGCGTTGGGGGGATTTTTTCTGTATGGCAGACTTCTTTGTATACGTCGACCATGGATGCTTTGAGAGGAGTGTAGTTGTGGTATTTTTTGATTTTCTCGCCCTGTCGATCTTCTTTCTTTTTGGAGTCCTTTTCTTTGTCTCGGTAGGAGGCCCCAGATTTTGAGGTTTCTCCCAGCCGATCGTTCTCTTCCATGTTGATGTATTTTTCTGCTCGCTCCTGTACTTCGTCTAAGGAGGTAGGATGCTTTTTTTATATAGATTGGCTGAAAGGTCCCTCTCGTAAGCCATTGATGAGCCCCATGATGGCGGCCTCTGTTGGTAAACTTTGTATGTCCATGCATGTTTTGTTGAATCTTTCCATGTAGTTGCGGAGGCTCTCCCGATCTCCTTGCTTGATCCCTAGTAAGCTGGGTGCGTGCTTGGCCTTATCTTTCTGGATGGAGAATCTGGCCAGGAACGTTTTGGCCAGGTTGTCGAAGTTTGAGATGGACTTTGGAGGTAAGTTGTCGAACCATCTGATCGCCGTTTTCGTGAGAGTTGTTGGAAAAGCTTTGCATCGAATGGCATCTGAGGCATCGGTAAGGTACATTCTGCTTCTGAAATTGCTGAGATGATGGTTGGGATATGTAGTGCCATCATACAAAACCATATCCGGGAGCTTAAAATCTTTTGGGATTTTGGTCTTCATTATTTCCCTGGTGAATGGATCTTGTTCTTTGCATGAATTTTCCTCAGGAGTGATCTGAGGAGCTTTTGATTTGAGGTCAGCTTCTAGTTGCTGTAGTTTTTCTTCCAGTTCTCGACGTCGTCGTACCTCTCTTTGCAGATCCTTTCCGATCTCCCGTTGTTGCTGGGTTTCTTTCTCAAGTTGCTTTAAGCGATCTTGAAGTGCTTCTATGGCTCCCAGATTTGGTGAGTTTTTGTCCCCATTGGATTCCGGAGTATCCTTCAGCGTAGTGTCCGCGTTCTTGTGCGGTGTTCTGTTATCCAGATCCGAGTCGTGGTCATTGTCATGGCCGTCCGCCATGGTTTTGGGATGACTTTCAGGTTCCCTGACAACGGCGCCAATGTTCCGAGGGTTACCTAAAACTGGAGGTCGATCTCGGATGAGATCTTCGGTACTGGTCGGAGATGACGTGTCTGGCTAGCTGGTGACGATCGGTGTCGTTGTGTCTAACTTATTGGACTTGCTGTACTGCTGATCCTTGGCCACCGGAGGGTGGGGGGTACCTACAAGAGACTCTGATGCTTAAGTTAGAATGGGTATTAAACAGGTTTTATGTAGAATCAGAGTATGAGTTATATACTGGGTGCTCCAGTGTATTTATAGTAGAGTGGACTGACCTTTCTAGATAAGATAAGTTAGTTATCTTATCTTATCGTTAGCTTTGAGTTGAGGTCAGCTTATCTTCAAGGGAACCACCCTTATCTCTATAGGCTCGGATGGCTTGTGGATTTGGGTCGTGTTCCTCTATTTGGGCCCTTTATTGGGCTCTCCTGTCGATTTGGCTGACCTCTTCGAGAAGAGGTCGACTAGCCTGACCTGAAGAGGTCGGTTGCCTTGTCGCCAATCATCCCAGGTTGGGTAACTCGACCCAGGGTATGAACAGGTGGTAATGGCCTTGGGATAGGTGTTTCCGGTGGTTCTGTAAGTTCTATTCCCTTGTGCTCTTCTGTGAATTCCTCCACTTCCTTGCAAAGTTCTACAATTGTATCTGTGTCCTGGTCAAAGTCTTCTATGTCTTCCTCATCACTTGAGTCATAGATTGGAGGTTGAGAGAAATCTACCTCCGCATCGTCTTCATATTCACTTGGGGAAGATTCTTCGACCTCAGAGAATTCACTTGCGGATGCCAGTTCATTACTAAGAGAATTTGACTTGTGACTATCATCATCAAGGGAATTTTTGTCCTGGGTTATTCCGTCTGATTCTTCATAAACAACTTGCCTTGGAGATTGTACAATATCCTCCTTAGCATCAACTGTAGCGTCCTTGACAGAGTTCTCCTCAGTTCTGGATTCCTATGGAGGTTCAACATCTCCTAGATCTTCAACCAACTCTTCTTCTTGAATAATGACAGCTTCTTCTACTTGTTCTAGTACGAATTCATTCTCTATCTTATCCACCGGAGTTTCTGGTATCTCCTTCATGCTACGCTCTTCGTTAGATTGTTCACATGGGGCTGTGGCTGATCCTTGTGTATTTGAGCGCCTAGAAACCCATTGAATTATTGCTTGCTCCAGTTGTCGAATGGTTGCTTGAAGTTTATTTACTGTTTCCTTTAGGCGAACCTCTGCTTCTCGGGTTGCCGGATTTGGACATGATATGTAGGAAAGTGGCGGTGATTGGGAGTGATTGGATTGGTACTGGGGTAAGGAAGGATCAAATGGTGGCGAATGGTGAAGAGAAGCTTGTGAGTGTGGTGGTTCGAGGTTATGTTGAAAGGATGGTTTATATGCACGGGGTGGGGCTTGTTGGTAGTTACAAGGTTGTCAACCATATCTTTCAGCTGGGTATGCACGGTAGAATGGTCTTTGTCCAGGATATCTCGGAGGGTGTTGCTGCCTAAAGGGTTGATTAGATCCTCTTGGCTCCATCCATCCTTGATTGGTCTGACCTTGATGCATGTTCCTGCTGTAACTTCTATTTTCTTCAACAAAGTTAGAACCAAACTCAAAGCGAGAGGGGTGAGAATTCATGGTAGCAAATGAAAAATAAAAAGGAAAAACAGAAATAAATAAACAAGTAAAAGAAAAATATTTACAATAACCAATAATAAGGCACACGTTAGCAGTTTACCGGCAACGGCGCCATTTTGACGTTAAGTTTTTTGCCATTAAAGAAGTTCATAAAAACAGTCGCATTGTAGATATAGTCTCTAAACCAACAAAAATCCCTTCATGCAAATGTTTTGGTTGTCACAAGTAACAAACCCCTTTAAAATTGATAACCGAGTATTTTAAACCTCGGGTCATCTCTCAAGGAACTGCAGGGAAGTATGTTATTATTATTGGTTATGGAGGTTGTAAAATCGGGGTTGAGAGTGAAGAGTAGATATGACAAATAATTTAAATGGCAATTAAAATAAATAAATACTGTAAAGAAAACTTTTGGCAAGGTAAGAGAAATTAGAAGTCCAACTTAGTTATTCCTCTCAACAATAGTGAAAGTTGAATCTTAATTCCACTTAGTTAACCTTTACTAAAGTAAAGGAAAGTCAAGGAACTAATTAGTTTCACCTTCGAATCCTATTTATTTCCTAAGAAAAAGTTGGGATTATTGAAGTTTAGTTCAATTAGCAAGATAATGATTATCAATTATGCTGAGTTTAATAATGTTGAGTTACTGATTTCTTAACCAAGACCAAAAAGGGAAAAAGTAAAATTGTTGGAATAAAAATGTCCTTAGATGGGAAGCAATAATAATTTAAATTAAAGAGAACAATAGTAAACTGAAATACCTCAAATAATCATTAATTCAAATAATAATCTGTAACATGGAATAATTCATAAGCCAATTGGGCAACATTTATAGATACGAATAAAAGCATTAAAGTAAAAGTAGCATAGAAACATAAATTAAAGTAAATACTAAACCTGGATCAAGAGTTACTCTTAAAAACTAAGAGAAGTCCTAAATCCTAATCCTAAGAGAGAGAGGAGAGAATCTCCCTCTCAAAACTAAATCTAAATCATGGAAAGTAATAAAAATGCGAGCTCTCTTTTGAATGGATGCATTTTCCCACTTTATAGCCTCTAGTTTGTGTGTTCTGTACCTGGATCTGGGCCAAAAGGGCTTCAGAAATCGCTGGGGGCGTATTCTGTAAATTCTTATACGTGGCCTCTGTCACGCGTCCACGTGGGTCACGCAGTCGCGTCATTTGGAGTTTTCCTTGTGGCACGGTCGCGTCGGTCACGCATCCGCATCGAATGTGCTATGCTCAAGTCGCGCGGCCGCATCAGTCATGTGGCCGCATCGCTGCTTCTTCGCTCCTGGCACGCGATCGCGTCGTCCATGCGATCGCGTGGATGCCAGTTTCTTCAAAACTCCGTTTCGCACTTTCCTTCCATTTTTGTACGTTTCCTTTTCCATCCTTTAAGTCATTCTGTCTTAGAAAATCTGAAACTACTCAACATACTAATCACGGCATCGAATGGAAATAAAGATAATTAAAATAATTAATTTTAAAGCTTAGGAAACATATTTTTCACGTACATCACATAATAAGGAAGGGAAAGTAAAACCATGCAATTAATATGAATAAGTGGGTGAAGGATTGAATAAATCACTCAAACTAAGCACAAAATAACTCATGAAATATGGGTTTATCAAAGCC
This sequence comes from Arachis ipaensis, assembly GCF_000816755.2. Lineage (NCBI taxonomy): Eukaryota > Viridiplantae > Streptophyta > Magnoliopsida > Fabales > Fabaceae > Arachis > Arachis ipaensis. Next base: position 66,645,295 of record NC_029790.2, read on the forward strand.
TCATCCAGGAAATGCTACAGAACCCGTCAATCTTGGAAGAGGAAAAAGTCCTAGCCGTAACAAGTCAGGACCAAGGATGGATGACCCCCATAATTAACTACCTCAAAATAGAAACACTCCCCACAGAAGAAAAGGAGGCAAAGAGGTTAAAAAGGGAGGCACAGTACTACACTATCATAAACAACATCCTGTACAAAAGAGGGATCTCAATACCATTACTAAAATGTGTGCCGACCAACAATACAAAGGAAGTGCTAGAAGAAGTACACGGCGGCATTTGCGGCAATCATCTCGGAGCACGAGCTCTCGCCTCCCCACAGTCCCCACAGAAGAAAAGGAGGCAAAGAGGTTAAAAAGGGAGGCACAGTACTACACTATCATAAACAACATCCTGTACAAAAGAGGGATCTCAATACCATTACTAAAATGTGTGCCGACCAACAATACAAAGGAAGTGCTAGAAGAAGTACACGGCGGCATTTGCGGCAATCATCTCGGAGCACGAGCTCTCGCCAAAAAAGTACTCCGGGCGGGATTTTATTGGCCAACTCTACAGAAGGAAGCTACAGAATTTGTAAAGACATGCCCACCATGTCAGAAACATGCCAACTTTCACATCGCCCCGCCAGAAGAGCTCATCAGTGTAACTTCGCCCTGGCCGTTTGCAAAATGGGGACTTGATCTTCTCGGACCCTTCCCCCAGGGATCAGGACAAGTTAAATTCCTCATAGTAGGGGTAGACTATTTCACAAAGTGGATCGAGGTAGAGCCCCTAGCCAACGCCACTGCTCAAAGAAGCCGGAAATTCCTATATAGAAACATTGTCACAAGGTTCGGGGTTCCACACTCCATCACCACAGACAATGGCACTCAATTCACAGATGCAGGCTTCAGAAAGCTAGTAGCCAACTTAAACATAAAGCACCAGTACACCTCCGTGGAACATCCGCAAGCCAATGGACAGGCTGAAGCTGCCAACAAAGTCATATTGGCCGGGTTAAAACGGAGATTACAAGACGCAAAGGGAGCTTGGGCAGAAGAGCTTCCACAAGTTCTATGGACGTATCGAACGACGCCACACTCCACCACAAAGGAATCCCCCTTCCGGTTAGCATACGGAATAGAGGAAATGATTCCAGTAGAGATTGAGGAAGGATCGCCTAGAGTGGTTCATTACAATGAGGCAGCAAATTCCCAACTTCAAAGGGAAGAGCTCGACCTACTACCTGAAATCCAAGAAAGAGCTCGGATCAGGGAAGAAGCACTAAAGCGTCGAATGGCTTCCAGATATAATCAAAGGGTAGTGCCGAGAAATTTCACAGAAAATGATCTCATCCTAATCCGAAATGATATTGGAACAACTCGACTAGGAGAAGGAAAGTTGGCAGCAAACTAGAAAGAACCCTACCGAGTCGTGGAAGTACTTGGGAAGGGCTACTACAGACTGTCCGAACTCGATGGATGAGAGCTTCCTAGATCATGGCACGCCTGCAACCTAAGAAGGTACTACAGCTAGAAAAAGTAAAGATCTCACTACTGGATGCACTCTTTTTCCTGAAAAGGTTTTTTAATGAGGCACCAAGTTGAGACTCAGACACTATCCAACTTAAAGGGATGAAAAATTCCCACATGTATATATTTGCACTTTCCTTTAAATAAAATATATTTTAGATATTCTACAAGTTTTCAAGATGCATTAATCTGAAGCATTCATCGTCCGATTATAAAGCAACAGATCGGCATAAAGTGAAAAGCAACTTCACTGCACGATCACGATAAAGACAATCGTCCGATAAAGGTGAAAATGCGATTCACCTAAAAGACGATCTAAAGATAGCAACCACCTTCTACAAATCGGCAAAGATGAACACAGAATAATGTAAGAAGTTATCAAAAGTGATCCGAAAAAGAACCTGACGAGGTCTTATGGGTTGCTAAATAATAACTTAAAGACTGGCCGACGTAAAGAAGTCGGACCAAGTCAACCCAAGTTACAAGTAAACCCTGGAAAGAGGTCTGGCCAACCCTATTAAAGAGGATTACTTTAACTAAGAAGGGCCCGACATAACAAAGTCAGCCCAAAATGAAAAAGTTATAGAAGTAATCCCTGAAAGAGATCTGATAAAGATCCAAGAAAGAGGATTACAAAAATAACTTAGAAGAGGACGACGTAAAGAAGTCGGCCTCCTACAAAACAAGTTATAAAAGTAATCCCTGAAAGAGACCTGACAAAGGTCCAAGAATGAAGATTACAAAAATAACTTAGAAGAGGACGACGTAAAGAAGTCGGCCTCCTACAAAACAAGTTATAAAAGTAATCCTTGAAAGAGACCTGACAAAGGTCCAAGAAAGAGGATTACAAAAATAACTTAGAAGAGGACGACGTAAAGAAGTCGGCCTCCTACAAAACAAGTTATAAAAGTAATCCCTGAAAGAGACCTGACAAAGGTCCAAGAAAGAGGATTACAAAAATAACTTAGAAGAGAACGACGTAAAGAAGTCGGCCTCCTACAAAAACCAAGTTATAAAAGTAGTCCTTAAAAAGAGATCTGGCAAAGATTCAAAAAAGAGGACTACAAAAATAACTGGAAAGAGGACTAACGTAAAGAAATCGGTTATGAATGTGCTAATGATACAAGCAAAAGCGAGAAAACCGAAAAACAAGTTGGACCCACACAGCCACAACCTCAAAGGATCCAAGCTACAAACAAAAAGTACAAAGCAATCCAAAGAGGCTGAGCCGCAAGTTAAATGCAAAAAAGCGTGATATAATCTACAAAAGTTAGAAAGCTTCAGAGGCCACCAAAATCTACCTCAAAAAGCTAGAAAGCTACCTTTGTTTTTCAAAATAAAAGTTGCTAGGCAAGCGACTAGAAAGTGTCAGCAGTTAACTAAACAATAAAGAGTTTAAAAGCCCACAAGCTGGGCTAGCTACACAAATGTTCAGAGAGAAATCAGCAAACATCGGGAGCCTTCTTGGCAGCATCATTAGGGGGAGAAGGAGGGCGAGTCTGAATAGGCACAGCATCCACAGTTCCATCCTCTCGGTTCAGAATTTGGCAATCCGGATCGGCTACAACCGGAGGAGCTGAAGAAGTCGACACTTTGGCAGAGGACACAGGGGGAGGTTCAACATCATCATCCTCGTCATCAGGGATAATCTTGCCATCCCTGACAACGTTATCCAGGCTGAAGAGGGTAAGGTCGGCCTCGGGAGCAATAACCCAAACTTGTTCCTTCAGGTTCTCGTAAGCAGCAGTCACACTGCCAACGAGATGACCCTAAAGCTCGCAGTAATCTTCCCGGGCACTCTCCAGCTCCCCCCTCAGACGCATCACCTCCCGATAAGACGTAACGTAGCTATCCTTATGCATCAGTGCCGTGTCCTCGGCCAGCCGCACAGAAGCTGCCAAAGCAAGAGAATTCGCCTTCTCGTTCTCCAAATCCTTCTCCAACTTGGCAACCTTTACCTCAAGCTCCTCTTTAAGGCCCTTTATCTGGTCGAGCTCCTGCTTCGCCTCCTCCATAAACTCTTTGGTGGCATGGAGAGGAATATTCTGAGCAGTTCGGTACAAAGCAGCCCCCACATACGCCATTTTTACACTGTTTCGGGCCATAAATTCTAGATGGCGAAGGATAGACACATCGTCCATAGGAAGAGCACCGTAGGGACCTATTTGCTGATCCACGAATTCGATCGCATTGAAGTCGGGAGCATCAAAGTTGAAAGGCTCAACCGTTTTTTATTTCTTATTGGGAGGAGCGCCAGAAGGAGCGGCAGAAGTTGGTGGAGGGTCAGCCAGACGAACTCGGGGAGTGGGGATCACCTTCCTCGCCCCAAGAGAACTCGGCATGGACGGCTTCACACGCACTTGGGAAGATCCCTCCCTGGCCGCCTTGGCCGAGCTGTTTTTAGCAGCAGTCGCCTTCTGTGCTCTTTTAAAAGCCTTCATGGATTCATTATTCTTCATTGCCTCTGCAAATAAAACACAACAGTAAGAAATTAAGCTACAAGTCGGAAAGGCATTTACAAGCAATATAAACAAATAATAAAGGGAAAATCAGGAACGCAAAATACCCAGCTCGGTTTGAAGAAGAGAAGGATTGGTTAAAAATTTCTTTGTATCAAGATGGGGAGGTTGACCCCAATGTTCTTCCAAGACGGTCACAAAAGCTCACTCAGTTTCATCCAACATCTCCCACGTGTATCTGGACACTCTTACATCTTTTTGCCATTCCAAGGGAAAGGCGGGCTCATCATTTTCATCCAGAAAAAAGGGCCGAGCTCATTCAACAGCTCGGACCTTGAAAAAGTAATTTTTAAAATCACGAAATGATTTGTCAAACATGGAGAAGACCTTCTTCCCCTGGGAAGATCGAAAGGAGACCCAAGCTACCTTCTTTTTTACTACTCCAGGCTTCGTCAAAACAAATAGATAGAAGAAGAGAGATTGCGAGGCAGGAATACCAAAACCATCACACAACAATTGAAAAATTTTCATGAAACCTCATGAATTAGGGTGAAGTTGATAGGGAGCAACATTACAGGACCATAACAGGTTGGTCTCAAATTCAGTAAAAGGGAGGATGATACCCAGCTGACCAAAGAAGAAGTCATAAGCATAGAAATAAGGGCGATCTCTAACAACCCGAGTAGAGAAACAAACTCTCTCTTCAGAAGAGGGAGGGACAAGTTTATAATTCTTTTCATCATCTGCACTACTACAGATCCTATGAAACTGCCTAAGCTGCGCACAAAACTCAGAATCAACCAAAGAGACACACATAGGAACCATTGAGTCTACCCAATCGGCCATGCCCTCAGGAACCTGGGAAGACATCTCTACAACGTTATTGCGAGAAGACATGAGACCAACTAATCCTACAACAAGAAAAGAAGAATGGATTACTAAAAAGCATCTCGGACAAAGGGTGAAACAACTCGACTAATATGATACAGAAGAACAGAAAGGAAAGGAAAACCCCAAGACTCAAACCAAGGTCCTGGGGCATCCTTTGGAGGCAGTAACAAAGCACCATTTCAGGAAAAAACTACCGCTTACATTCTAGAATCTCTCAAACAATAATAGAAGACCTCAAACAGTGAAAAATTTCCTTGGAGAAAGACAAAACTCAAAAAGCACAGAAAGTCATCAAAACCACTATCTTCCTACAGTCTATCAGTAAAAAACAAGCATGCATCCCCAAACATCGAAGCACGACAAATAGAAAACGTCAAAGATACTTCCTTTTTAGGATCAAACAAAATTATCACTCAAAGCTTCGAAACCAAAAGCACTAATAAGAGGCAGAAGCCCTAAAAACAGCAAGCAATAGGAAAAGCGAAAAATCATGCAAAGAGGCAAAGAAACTACAGAACACACCACGATCAGGCATAAGCAAAGGCAGAAAGATCCAACCTTTCTCCAGTTAAAATCAAAACTTTCTCAAAATAAATGGCGTAAAGGAAGGAAGGAAGAAGAACCAAACCCGGAAAATGGGAGAAAAGCTGCAAAAGAAAGCAGAAGAACGGAAGGCGAAATCCAGAATCACTCCTCTTCCACGAAACAGCAACAAGGCAAGTGTCGTAGGAAGGAGCTATGGACTCAAAGCCAGAAACAGAAAGCGAGAGAGCAAAGGGAGAAGTTACGAAGAAAGAGTGAAGAAGAGAAACCGTTTCCTGAGTGTAAAGTTCAAAAATAAAGAAGTTAAGGGAAACGATAAAATTAATGCCAAATTAATTGGGGCATTAAACCCTCGCACGTTCCCCATAACAAGGCGCTAATACAAAAGTGTGCGCTTTTAGAGGAAAACGTTCTACATTCAAAAAGGTTCTACAAAAGAGGAAGTCGACAAAATGCTCGAGTTCGGCTTCCACCGAGAAGGATCGAAGTCCTAAAACCAAGACTCGACCTCCAAAAGAAAGACCGAGCTCGAGCAGGGGCACTGTTCATACCCTGGGTCGAGCTATCCGACCCGGGATGATCGACGACAAAGCGGCCGACCTCTTCAGGTCAGACTATCCGACCTCTTCCCAAAAGAGCTCGGCCAAATCGACAGGAAAGCCCGAAAAATGGGCCCAACTCAAGGAATACGACCCAGATCCAAAGGTAGTCCAAGCCTACAGAGATAAGGGCGGTTCCATTGAAGATAAGTTGACCTCGCCAAAAGATAAGATAAGATAAGATAACTAACTTATATTATCTAAAAAGGTCACTCTACAACTACTATAAATACACTGGAGCACCCAGGTATAACTCAAACTCTGATTCTACTAAAAACCTGCTTAATACCCGTGCTAACTTAAGCATCGGAGTCTCTTGCAGGTACCCCCCACCCTCCGGTGGCCAAGGATCAGCAGTGCAGCAAGTCCAACAAGTCGGACACAACAGCTCCGGCCACCACCAGCCAGCCGAACACGCCATCTCCGACCAGTACAGAAGATCTCATCCGAGATCGACCTCCAGTTTCAGGTAACCCCCGGAACAGAAGGTATACAGATGCTACTCCCATATGCAGCAGAAATGGGGTTAGTATATGACCCCAGAGTCCTTCTGGACTGTTCATTTCCACTTAGGTCCATGATAGAGAAAGGGGGCTGATGCGGATTGCAAATAAAATATATTTTTTTTTGAAAACCGAAATTAAAATAAAATAAAATCAAATAAAATAAATGAAAAATTGACTATAATTTTGAAAATTTGAAGAAAAAGAAATTAAAGAAAATTGAAAACTAAATTAATTAATTAAAAAGATTCGAAAAAGATGTGGGTGAGGATTTTCGAAAAAAATAAAGAGAGAGAAATTGGTTAGGAATTTTGAAAAAGATATGTCTTAAAATTAAAGATACTTGTAAGAAAATAAAAACAAATAAAAAAAAAGAAAAGATATGAAAAAGATTTGATTTTAAGATTTGAGATTAGAAAAGATAAGATAAGCTAGGTAAGAGAAGATAAGGAATTTAAATTAAAAAGTTTTGAAATTTGAATTTTGGAAGTTGAAATTTGAAATTTGAAATAAGATAAGATAAGTTTTAAAAAAGATATGATTTTTTTTTTTGAAAAAGATTTGAATTTCGAAATTTTTTAAAACTAAGATAAGATAGAGTAGAAATTTTAAAATAAAAATCTGAAATTCTTATGTAAATTTCGAAAATTACTTAAAATAAAGAGAAAAGATATTTTTTTGAATTTAATGAGGTAAGAGAAAAATAATAAAATGACACAAAACTTAAAATTTTTAGATCTAATGCTCCTTATTTTCGAAAATTTGGAGGAAAAACACCAAGGAACACCAAACATAAAAATTTTAAGATCAAAACACAAGCAAGACTCAAGAACACCTTGAAGATTCACAAGAACACGAAGAAAAAAAATTCAAAGACTCAAAGGACTCAAGAACATAAAAAAGAACACCAAACTTAAAATTTTTAGAAAACCAAAAATAAATTTTCGAAAATTAAATAAAAACTAACAAGGAAACACCAAACTTAAAACTTGACAAAATATTTAATCAAAGAAAAATTATTTTTTAAAAGATTTTAGAAAGAAAGACTCAAAGGAGCAACTATTCACAAGAACATAGACACATTCAACAAATGCAAGGGTTAAACAGAGAAAAACTATTTTTTTTTTTGAATAACAAAAATACAAAGGACACCAAACTTAAAACATGCAAGTAGACTCAAACAGAAAACTCTAAAGATTAATAAAGAAAAATAATAAATTTTTGGAAAATTTTTGAAAAGAAAATAAAAGACTCTGACCCAAAAGACAAAATTTTCCTAATCTAAGCAACAAGATGAACCGTCAGTTGTTCAAACTCAAACAATCCCCGGCAACGGCACCAAAAACTTGGTGCACGAAATCACAATCACACTTTTGCAATTCCGCACAACTAACCAGCAAGTGCACTGGGTTGTCCAAGTAATACCTTACGTGAGTAAGGGTCGATCCCACGGAGATTGTCGGCTTGAAGCATGCTATGGTTATTTTGTAATTCTTAGTCAGGGGATCAATAATAAGAGTAATTATATTTATGAAGAGTAAAAAGCATAAATTAAATAGTACTTGTATGCAGTAATGGAGAACAGATTCAGGTTTTAGAGATGCTCTGCCTTCTGAATCTCTGCTTTCCTACTGTCTTCTTCCTCACGCACGCAGGTCTCCTTCCATGGCAAGCTGTATATTGGTGGATCACCATTGACAATGGATACCATTTATCCTCTCAGTGAAAATGGTCCAAATGTGCTGTCACCGCACGGCTAATCATCTGTTGGTTCTCACTCATGTTGGAATAAAATCCGTTGATTCTTTTACGTCTGTCACTACGCCCAACACTCTTGAGTTTGAAGCTCGTCACAGTCATCCCTTCCCAGATCCTACTCGGAATACCACAGACAAGGTTTAGACTTTCCGGATCTCAGGAATGGCCGCCAATAATTCTAGCCTATACCACGAACACTCTGATCATGAACCAGGAAGCCAAGAGATACACACGCAATCTAATGTAGAACGGAGGTGGTTGTCAAGCACGCGTTCATAGGTTGAGAATGGTGATGAGTGTCACGGATTATCACATTCATCATATTGGAGTGCGAATAAATATCTTAGATAAAAACAAGCGTGTTTGAATGGAAAACAGAAGTGATTGCATTAATTCATCGAGACACAGTAGAGCTCCTCACCCCTAATCATGGAGTTTAGAGACTCATGCCGTAGAGATATAATGTAAAAAGTGAGAATGTCATGAGGTACAAAATAAATCTCTAAAAGTTGTTTTAATACTAAACTAGTAACCTAGGTTTACAGAAAATGAGTAAACTACGATAGATAGTGCAGAAATCCACTTCCGGGGCCCACTTGGTGTGTGCTGGGTCTGAGACTTGAGCTTTACACGTGCCTAGGCTGTTTTTGGAGTTAAACGACAGGTTGTAACCTGTTTTGGGCGTTTAACTCGAACTTGTAACCTGTTTCTGGCGTTTAACGCCAGAATAGGGCAGAGAACTGGCGTTGAATGCCAGTTTGCGTCGTCTAAACTCGGGCAAAGTATAAACTATTATATATTGCTGGAAAGCCCTAGATGTATAATTTCCAACACAATTGAGAGTGTGCCATTTGGACTACTGTAGCTCCAGAAAATCCATTTCGAGTGCAGGGAGGTCAGAATCCAACAGCATCTGCAGTCCTTTTTCAGCCTCTGAATCAGATTTTGCTCAGGTCCCTCAATTTCAGCCAGAAATTACCTGAAATCACAGAAAAACACACAAACTCATAGTAAAGTCCAAAAATGTGATTTTTATTTAAAAAATAATAAAATATACTAAAAACTAATCAAATCATACTAAAAACTATGTAAAAACACTGCCAAAAAGCGTATAAATTATCCGCTCATCACTTGTGTACTAAGAATGATGAGAATTCTCATGACTTTAGCAAGGATTTGATGCATGTATTAGTTGATGACAGGTGAAGGAAAGCATGGGAGGTAGTTGAAGAAGGAGCATGGAAATGATGAACAAGAAGCAACGTTGGTGGCCAAGTTGAGAAGGAAGCAGAGCAAGATTCTTCATAATTTGCTGGTGCCCACGTTGAAGGGAACATTGGAAAGCCAAGGTTACCCCCAACGTTGTGATAAAATGTGCTTTCTGGAGATTTGAAAAATTTGTAGCGACGCACACGCGTGCTATACGCGCACACGTGGATTGGAAATTCTGACAATCCACGCGGACGCATAGGTGACGCATACGCGTGGATGGGTAATGTTGGACCAACAATGCTGCCTCAAATGTTGGTGGCCAATGTGCGCGGTCTTGATCTCAAAATCCTGAATTTGAAAAAGCACAACGACGCGCACGTGTCTATAGCATGTACGCACGAGCTTAACTTTTGAGAATCCACGCGCACGCGTACATCACGCGCATGCGTGGATAGGCCAACGTTGGAGGGAACGTTTCCAGTCCAACGCTGAGGCCAATGTTCTTCTGAAAGCTTTTAAAACTGGAAATTGGGATTTTTACATCAACGCGCACGTGTAGCGTACGCGCACGCATGGATGCATATTCTGATCCCAAGGGCACAAACGCGCAAGGCACGTGTACACGTTGGTAGAAAAATGTTGGCACTCCAACATTGAGTCAAATGCCAATGACAGCAAGCAGAACTAAATTTTCAAAGAGGCGTTTGAATTCAACGTTGGCCCTCAAACGTGGACTCCAACGTGAGCATCTGAACTTTGCAATTCCAACAGATCTGTTTTCAACAGCAAGGGAAACCAATTGGAGCAACTTCAACCCAATTCACTCAAGGCCAAAATCCCAATTGAGAGATTGAAGATCAACAGAATAAAGTGTATAAATATCTTAGAATTTAAGTTAGTTAAAATCTTTTTAGCTGGCAGAGAGATATTGAGACTGCTCATTTTAATTTTCTGCAATTCTTTCAATTCTGCAATGTATCTTTCAATTCCATTTTCCATTTTGAGAGCTATGAACAACTAAATCCCTTTCATTGGGTTAGGGAGCTCTGTGTAATTCAATGGATCAATATTAGTTTTCATTCTTCTTCTTCTTTTTTTCTCTTGATTTTACTAGAAAGCTTTCGTTCTTCATCCAATTGGATAGTTGTCTTGGGAAAGAAGCTATCCATAATTGGATCTTCTTTGAACCTTGGAAGAGGAATGAGGAGATCATGCTAGAATAGCTTTCTCACATTGGATTAGATTGGGGTTTGGATGGATATTGTGACATGTAATCCTACCAACACTTTGATCTATGAATATGTGTGGTATAATCAGTGACCATACTTCATCTTTTCCCATGAGAACTTAAATCAAGGAATTGGGCAATTATTCATGCTTAGAGAGATTAGTGATGAGCGGATAATTTATACGGTTTTTGGCATTGTTTTTACATAGTTTTTAGTATGATTTAGTTAGTTTTTAGTATATTTTTATTAATTTTTAAATAAAAATCACATTTCTGGACTTTACTACGAGTTTGTATGTTTTTCTGTGATTTCAGGTATTTTCTGGTTGAAATTGAGGGACTTGAGCAAAAATCAGATTCAGAGGTTGAAGAAGGACTGCAGATGCTGTTGGATTCTGACCTCCCTGCACTCAAAGTGGATTTTCTGGAGCTACAAAACTCCAAATGGCGCGCTCTTAGTTGCGTTGGAAAGTAGACATTCAGGACTTTTCAGCAATATATAATAGTATATACTTTGCCCGAGTTTAGATGATGCAAATTGGCATTCAACGTCAGTTCCATGCTGCATTTTGGAGTTAAACGCCAGAAACAGGTTGCAAAGTGGAGTTAAACGCCAGAAACAGGTTACAAGCTAGCGTTCAACTCCAAGAGAAGCCTCTACACGTGTAAAGCTCAATGCTCAGCCCAAGCACACACCAAGTGGGCCCCAGAAGTGGATTTCTGCATCATTTACTTATCTTTGTAAACCCTAGTAACTAGTTTAGCATAAATAGGAATTTTTACTATTATATTTACATCTTTGGATCATCTTTTGATCATGTTTTGATGATTGAACCCTCCTTGGGAGGCTGGCCATTCGGCCATGCCTGGACCTTGTTCTTATGTATTTTCAACGGTAGAGATTCTACACACCATAGGTTAAGGTGTGGAGCTCTGCTGTTCCTCATGAATTAATACAAAGTACCATCGTTTTTCTATTCAATTAAAGCTTATTCCGATTCTAAGATATTCATTCCCACCTCAATATGAGTGTGATGATCGTGACAGTCATCATCATTCCCAACCTATGAATGCGTGCCTGACAACCACTTCCGTTCTACCTTAGATTGATTGAGTATCTCTGGGATTCCTTAATCAGAATCTTCGTGGTATAAGTTAGAATCCATGGACGGCCATTCTTGAGATCCAAAAAGTCTAAACCTTGTCTGTGGTATTCCGAGTAGGATCTGGGAAGGGATGGCTGCGACGAGCTTCAAACTCGCAAGTGCTGAGAGTAGTGACAGACGCAAAAGGATCAATGGATCCTATTCCAGTATGATCGAGAACCGACAGATGATTAGCCATGCAGTGACAGCGCATTAGACCATTTTTACTGAGAGGACAGGATGTAGCCATTGACAACGGTGATGCCTAACATACAGCTTGCCATAGAAAGGAGTATGAATGATTGGATGAAGACAATAGGAAAGCAGAGGTTCAGGAGGAACGAACGCATCTCTATATGCTTATCTGAAATTCTCACCAATGAATTACATAAGTATCACTATCTTTATTTTATATTTTATTTATCTTTTAATTACTAAATCTGCATAATCAATTGAATCCGCCTGACTGAGATTTACAAGGTGACCATAGCTTGCTTCAAGCCGACAAATTCCGTGGGATCGACCCTTACTCACGTAAGGTTTATTACTTGGACGACCCAGTGCACTTGCTGGTTAGTTGTGCAAAGTTGTGACAAAGAACTAAGATTATGAATGTGCGTATTAAGTTTTCAGCGCCGTTACCAAGGAATGAACCGTCACGATTTCCGCGCACCAAGTTTTTGGCGCCGTTGCTGCGGATTGTTCGAGTTTGGACAACTGACGGTTCATCTTGTTGCTCAGATTAGGTAATTTTATTTTAATTTTAAGCTTTTTATTTCTTATTTTCGAAAAATACAAAAAAAAATATTTACTTCTTTTTCGTTTTTCCCAATTAATTTTCGAAAAATCAAAAATCCAAAAAAAAAATTTATAAAATCATAAAAACCAAAAATATTTTGTGTTTCTTGTTTGAGTCTAGAGTCAGTTTTTAAGTTTGGTGTCAATTGCATCTTTTTAAAAAATTTATGCATTTTTCGAAAATTCATGCACTCATAGTGTTCTTCATGATCTTCAAGTTGTTCTTGGCCAGTCTTCTTGTTTGATCTTCATATTTTCTTGTTTTGTGTCT
>NC_029790.2:66658256-66660213 GCF_000816755.2 Arachis ipaensis
TTGCACTTTAAGATTCCGCAATTTACATTTCTTGCATTCTAAGTTTCTGCCATTTAATTTCTTGTTCTTTAAGATTTAGCAATTTATTTCCTGTTCTCTTTAATTCCATGCAATTTAATTTCTGCAAATCACAAAACACTCAACCAAATCTTGATTCGCTTGACTAAATTAACCACTAAGCTAAAATTGCTCAATCCTGCAATCCTTGTGGGATCGACCTCACTCCCGTGAGTTTTTATTACTTGATGCGATAGAGAGCATCAAAGAACCAACAGAGGATGAGAAGCAAGCAAAGGCAGATGGAGCTAAGGAGCAAGTTGTGATGCCAAACAAAAACACTGAGAAACCCAAGGAGAAAAGCAACCAGCCACATAGCTAAAAGGAAGTAACCTAGGGACAGCAGCAAATAGGAAAAAGCATCACACCTCCACTGCCTTATCCCCAGAGGTTCAACAAAGAGGTTAAAGACCAGCATTTTTACAAGTTCCTTGAGATTTTTAAGAAGCTGGAAATCAATATTCCCTTGGCTGAAGCACTTGAGCAAATGCCTCTATATTCCAAGTTTCTGAAGAATCTTATCAACAAGAAAAGAAGTTGGCTTGAGAAGGAAACCGTATTACTCACCGAGGAATGCAGTGCTGTGATTCAGCGGGGTATTCCACCAAAACTTAAGGATCCGGGAAGCTTTGTAGTCTCATGCACTATTGGCAAGATAATTCTCAACAAGGCTCTCTGTGACCTGGGTGCCAGCATCAATTTAATGCCTCTCTCAATGATGAGAAAACTTGCCATAGAAGAGCTTAAACCCACCAGGATGTCACTAGTCATGGCTGACAGATCAATCAAGATACCCAGTGGAATTGTGGAGAATCTGTTGGTGAAGGTTGGGGAGTTTATTTTCCCAGCAGATTTTGTAATTTTGGATACTGAAGAAGAAGGAAACGACTCAATCATTCTGGGAAGGCCATTTCTACACACAGCAAGGGCCATCATTGATGTAGAAAAAGGAGAAATGATCTTCAGGGTCCATAATGAACAAATGGTCATAAATGTGTTCAAATCAATGCAACACATTCCTGAGCAAGAGGATTACGTAAGAGTGGATATGATAGACAGTTTGTTTGAAGAAATATTGGAAGAAAACTTTCAAGAGCAAGAAGGAAATCAAGGGGCAACAGAGGAACAAGTGGCTGAGACCTCTACTGAGCAAGATGAAAGACAAGACAAGAAGGAAGATGTACGAAAACAAGAACTGAAACCTTTACCAACCCATCTCAAATATGCCTTCCTTGGCACATCGGAAAGCTTCCCAGTGATCATAAATTCATCCCTGACAAAGAAGGAAGAGGGAGAACTTCTTGATGTACTTAGAGCCCACAAAGATGCTTTGGGGACATTTTGTGGCATTGTCATGGTTCAGCTTATGGTGGACACTTTGGCCCAGAAAAAAACAGCCGCAAAAATACTGCAGAGTGGCTTCTATTGGCCAACTATCTTCAAGGATGCCAGAGAATATGTACACCAATGTAATGAATGCCAGAAAGCAGGAGGATTAACAAAAAGGAATGAGATGCCTCAAAACTTTATATTAGAATTAGAATTGTTCGATCTATGGGGAATTGATTTCATGGGGCCCTTTCCTCCTTCTTATTCTTTTAGATACATCTTGGTAGCAGTGGAGTATGTCTCAAAGTGGGTGGAAGCCATAGCCACAACCACCTGTGATGCACAGATTGTCCTCCAATTCCTTAAAAAGCACATTTTCACTAGGTATGGAGTGCCCAAGGGTCTTGTTAGTGATGATGGTAGTCACTTTTGCAACAAACAGATGGAGAAACTCCTCCACAAATATGGAGTAATTCACAAAGTAGCCACACCTTACCATCCTCAGACTAACGGCCAAGCTGAACTTGCAAATAGAGAATTAAAAAAGATCCTAGAGAAAACAGTGGGAATC
>NC_029790.2:66660293-66664431 GCF_000816755.2 Arachis ipaensis
CTAACTTTTGGGCTAACGTTGGCACATGAAAAATACAAGGGAAGGAGCAAAAGTTTGCGCCAACGTTAGCCCCTAACTTTTAGGCTAACGTTGGTTTACAATTCAAGTCATTTACATTTCTTGCACTTTAAGATTCCGCAATTTACATTTCTTGCATTCTAAGTTTCTGCCATTTAATTTCTTGTTCTTTAAGATTCAGCAATTTATTTCCTGTTCTCTTTAATTCCATGCAATTTAATTTCTGCAAATCACAAAACACTCAACCAAATCTTGATTCGCTTGACTAAATTAACCACTAAGCTAAAATTGCTCAATCCTTCAATCCCTGTGGGATCGACCTCACTCCCGTGAGTTTTTATTACTTGATGCGACCCGGTACACTTGCTGGTTAGATTTGTGTGTTTTGGGAGAAATTCATTTTTCCACCAAAATACTCATCAGGTGTCAATTGCATGTTTATCACCTTCTTGCATTTTTCGAAAATTCATGCATGTGTTCTTCATGATCTTCAAGTTGTTCTTGATGAATCCTCTTGTTTGATCTTTAATTTTTCTTATTTTGTGTCTTTTGTTGTTTTTCATATGCATTTTTTAATTCACAATGTCTAAAAAATTAAAAATTTCTAAGTTTGGTGTCTGCATGTTTTCTTCTCTTGAAAAATTTTCAAAAATAAGTCTTGATGTTCATCTTGATCTTCAAAGTGTTCTTGGTGTTCATCTTGACATTCATAGTGTTCTTGCATGCATCATTTGTTTTGATCCAAAACTTTCATGCATTGAGTCTTTTTATTGTTTTTCTCTCTCATCATTAAAAATTCAAAAATAAAAAAAATATCTTTCCCTTTTTCACTCATAAATTTTTTAAAATTTGAGTTGACTTTTTTAAAAATTTTTAAAATTTAGTTGTTTCTTCTGAGTCAAATCAAATTTTCAATTTAAAAATTCTATCTTTTTCAAATATTTTTCAAAAATCAAATCTTTTTCATTTTTCTTTTATGAATTTCGAAACTTTCAAAATTATTTTCAAAATCTTTTTCTTATTTTTATTTCATATTTTCGAAATTAATACTAACAATTAATGTGATTGATTCAAAAATTTTTAAGTTTGTTACTTGCCTATTAAGAAAGGTCCAATCTTTAAATTTTAAAATCATGTCTTTTTGTTTCTTGTTAGTCAAGTAATCAACCTTAATTTTCAAAATCAAATTTTTTTTAAAATTTCTTTTTCAAATCTTTCTCAAAATAAGTTTCAATCACATATCTTTCAAAATCAATTTCAAAATCTTTTCTAACTTCTTTTTTAACTTCTTATCTTTTCAAAAATTAAGTTTCAAATCTTTTTCAATGAATCTTATTTTTTTGTTTGATTCTTATCTTTTTCAAAACTACCTAACTGATTCTCTCTCTCTAATTTTCGAAAATCACCTTCCCCTTTTTCTAAAGCTTCCTTTTTAATTAACTATTTGTTTTAAATTTAATTTAATTTGATTTAATTTTCCTTGCTTAATTTTCGAATTTTTTATTTTAATTTTTAATTTAAAAACAAAAATACTTTTATTTTATTTTATCTAATTTTCAAAAACTCTTCTCCCTCATCTCTTTCTAATTATTTATTCATCTATTAACATCCCTTTTTCACCCAAGAATTCGAACCTACTCCTCACCCTTATGTTTGAATTCTCCTTTTTCTATTCATATCTTCTTCTACTCACATAAAGGAATCTCTATACTGTGACATAGAGGATTCCATATTTTCTTTTCTGTTTTCTTCTTTTTCATATGAGCAGGAACAAGGATAAGAACATTCTTGTTGAGGCTGATCCTGAACCTGAAAGGACTCTGAAGAGGAAGCTAAGGGAAGCTAAAGCACAACTCTCTGGAGAAAATCTGACAGAAATTTTCGGAAAAGAAGGAGGCATGGCCGAAAATAATAACAATGCAAGGAAGATGCTTGGTGACTTTACTGTACCAAATTCTAATTTACATGGAAGAAGCATCTCAATCCCTGCCATTGGAGCAAACAATTTTGAGCTGAAACCTCAATTAGTTTCTCTGATGCAACAGAACTGCAAGTTTTATGGACTTCCATCAAAAGATCCTTTTCTGTTCTTAACTGAATTCTTGTAGATCTGTGATACTGTTAAGACCAATGGGGTTGATCCCGAGGTCCACAGGCTTATGCTTTTCCCGTTTGCTGTAAGAGACAGAGCTAGAGTATGGTTGGACTCTCAACCTAAAGATAGCCTGAACTCTTGGGATAAGCTGGTCACGGCTTTCTTAGCCAAGTTCTTTCCTCCTAAAAAGCTTAGCAAGCTTAGAGTGGATGTTCAAACCTTCAGACAAAAGGAAGGTGAATCCCTCTATGAAACTTGGGAGAGAAACAAGGAACTAACCAAAAAGTGTCCTTCTGACATGCTTTCAGAATGGACCATCCTAGATATATTCTATGATGGTCTGTCTGAATTATCAAAGATGTCATTGGACTATTCTGCAGGTGGATCCAGTCACCTAAAGAAAACGCCTGCAGAAGCTCAAGAACTTATTAACATGGTTACAAATAACCAGTTCATGTACACTCCTGAAAGGAATCCTGTGAGTAATGGGACGCCTCAGAGGAAGGGAGTTCTTGAAATTGATACTCTGAATGCCATATTGGCTCAGAATAAAATATTGGCTTAATAAGTCAATATGATCTCTCAGAGTCTGAATGGATTGAAGGAATCATCCAACAGTACTAAAGAGGCCTCTTCTGAAGAAGAAGCTTATGATCCTGAGAACCTTGCAATAGCAGAGGTGAATTACATGGGTGAATCCTATGGAAACACCTATAATCCCTCATGGAGAAATCATCCAAATTTCTCATGGAAGGATCAACAAAAGCCTCAACAAGGCTTTAATAATGGTGGAAGAAACAGGTTTAGCAATAGCAAACCTTTTCCATCATCCACTCAGCAACAGACAGAGAATTCTGAGCAGAATCCATCTAGCTTAGCAAATATAGTCTCTGATCTATCTAAGGCCACTGTGAGTTTCATGAATGAAACTAGGTCCTCCATTAGGAATTTGGAGGCATAAGTGGGCCAGCTGACTAAAAGAGTCACTGAAATCCCTCCAAGTACTCTCCCAAGAAATACAGAAAAAAATCCAAAAAGAGAGTGCTAGGCCATAGCCTTACACGATGTAGCTGAACCCAAAGAGGAGGAGGAGAACGTGAATCCTAGTGAGGAAGACCTCCTGGGACGTTCAGTGACCAATAAGAAGAATCCCTTTGAGGAAACAAAGGAATCTGAGGCTCATCTAGAGACCATAAAGATTCTATTGAACCTCCTTCTGCCCTTCATGAGCTCTGATGAGTATTCTTCCTCTAAAGAGGATGAAGAAATTACTGAAGAGCAAGTTGCTAAATACCTTGGTGTAATCATGAAGCTGAATGCCAAATTATTTGGTAATGGGACTTGGGAATATGAACCTCCCTTGCTCACCAATGAACTAAATGCATTGGATAGGCAGAAATTACCTCAAAAGAAACAGGATCCAGGCAAATTCTTAATACCCTGTACCATAGGCACCATTACCTTTTAGAAGTCTCTGTATGACCTGGGGTCAGGAATAAACTTAATGCCACTCTCTGTAATGGAGAAACTTGGGATCTTTGAGGTACAAACTGCCAGAATCTCATTAGAGATGGTAGACAACTCAAGAAAACAGGCTTATAGACAAGTAGAGGACGTGTTAGTAAAGGTTGAAGGCCTTTACATCCCTGCTGATTTCATAATCCTAGACACTGGGAAGGAAGAGGATGAATCCATCATACTTGGAAAACCCTTCCTAGCCACAGCAAGAGCTATGATTGATGTGGACAGAGGAAAATTGGTCCTTCAACTTAATGAGGACAACCTTGTGTTTAAGACTCAAGGATCTCCTTCTGTAACCATGGAGAGGAAGCATGAAAAGCTTCTCTCACTACAGAGTCAACCAAAGCCCCCACAGTCAAACTCTAAGTTTGGTGTTAGGAGGCCACAACCAAACTCTAAATTTGGTGTTGAACCCCTAAATTCAAACTCTAAGTTTGGTTTTGGAAGGTTCTAACCTTGCTCTAATTATCTGTGAGGCTCCATGAGAGCTCACTGTCAAGCTAT
>NC_029790.2:66664530-66683239 GCF_000816755.2 Arachis ipaensis
CAAACCCAACCCTAATGGCCGAACCCTAACTCCCATCCCACCCCTATATAAACCCCTCTTTCCTTCTTCATTTTCACACAACACAACCCTTTCTTCTTCCCTTGGCCGAATACACACCCCTCTCCATCTCCTCCATTTTTCTTCTTCTTCTTTTGCTCGGGAACGAGCAAATATTTTAAGTTTGGTGTGGTAAAAACATAGCTTTTTGTTTTTCCATAACCATATATGGCACCTAAGGCCAGAGAAACCTCTAGAAAGAGGTAAGGGAAGGCAATTGCTTCCACCTCTGAGTCATGGAAGATGGAGAGATTCATCTCAAAGGTCTATCAAGACCACTTCTATGAAGTTGTGGCCAAGAAGAAAGTGATCCCTGAGGTCCCTTTCAAGCTCAAAAAGAATGAGTATCCAGAGATCCGACATGAGATTCGAAGAAGAGGTTGGGAAGTTCTCACCAACCCCATTCAACAAGTCGGGATCCTAATAGTTCAAGAATTCTATGCAAACGCATGGATCACTAGGAACCATGATCAAAGTGTGAACCCGAATCCAAAGCATTGGCTTACCATGGTTCGGGGGAAATTCCTAGACTTCAGTCTGGAAAATGTAAGGCTGGCGTTCAACTTGCCAATGATGGAAGAGAACGCACGCCCCTACACAAGAAGGGTCAACTTTGATCAAAGGTTGGACCAAGTCCTCATAGACATATGTGAGGAAGGAGCTCAATGGAAAATTGACTCAAGAGGCAAGCCGATTCAATTAAGAAGGCATGACCTCACACCAGTGGCTAGGGAATGGCTAGAGTTCATTCAACGCTCAATCATTCCTACTAGTAACCAGTCTGAAGTTACTATAGACCGGGCCATCATGATCCATAGTAACATGATTGGAGAGGAGGTGAAAGTTCATGAGATTATACCTCAAGAACTTTACAAGGTGGCTGACAAGTCCTCCACTTGGGCAAGGTTAGCCTTTCCTCACCTCATATGCCACCTCTGCAATTCGGCTGGAATTGACATAGAGGGAGACATCCTCATTGAAGAGGACAAGCCCATCACTAAGAAAAGGATGGAGCAAACAAGAGATCATGGACCTCAGCAAGAGCATGAGGAAATTCCCCACCATGAAATCCCTGAGATGCCTCAGGGGATGCACTTTCTTCCACAAAACTATTTGGAGTAAATCAACACTTCCCTAGGAGAATTAAGCTCCAACATGGGACAACTAAGGATGGAGCACCAAGAGCATTCCATCATCCTCCATGAAATTAGAGAAGATCAAAGAGCTATGAGGGAGGAGCAACAAAGACAAGGGAGAGACATAGAGGAGCTCAAAAACACCATTGGTTCTTCAAGAAAAGGAAGACGCCACCCTCACTAAGGTAGACTCATTCCTTAACCTCCTTGTCTATTTATTTTCTATTTTCGGTTTCCATGCTTTATATTTAATTATGTTTGTGTCTTTACTAGATGATCATTAGTGTTTAAGTGTCTATGTCTTAAAGCTATGAATGTCCTATGACTCCATCACCTCTCTTAAATAAAAACTGTTTTAAAAATAAAAGAACAAAAAGTACATGATTTCAAATTCATCCTTGAAATTAGTTCAATTATTTTGATGTGGTGACAATACTTTTTGTTTTCTGAATGAATGCTTGAACAGTGCATATGTCTTTTGAAATTGATGTTTATGAATGTTAAATATGTTGGCTCTTGAAAGAATGATGAAAAGGAGAAATGTTATTTGATAATCTGAAAAATCATAAAAATGATTCTTGAAGCAAGAAAAAGCAGTGAATACAAAAGCTTGCAGGAAAAAAAAAGAAAAAAATAGTGAAAAAAAAAGAAAGAAAAAGAAAAAAAGCAAGCAAAAAAAGCCAAAAGCTCTTTAAACCAAAAGGCAAGAGCAAAAAGCCAATAGCCCTTAAAACCAAAAGGCAAGGATAATAAAAAGGATCCAAGGCTTTGAGCATCAGTGGATAGGAGGGCCTAAAGGAATAAAATCCTAGCCTAAGCGGCTAAACCAAGCTGTTCCTAACCATGTGCTTGTGGCGTGAAGGTGTCAAGTGAAAACTTGAGACTAAGCGGTTAAAGTCAAGGTCCAAAGCAAAAAAAAGAGTGTGCTTAAGAACCCTGGACACCTCTAATTGGGGACTTTAGCAAAGCTGAGTCACAATCTAAAAAGGGTCACCCAGTTATGTGTCTGTGGCATTTATGTATCCGGTGGTAATACTGGAAAACAAAGTGCTTAGGGCCACGGCCAAGACTCATAAAGTAGCTTTCTTCAAGAATCAACATACTGAACTAGGAGAATAAATAACACTATCTAAACTCTGAGTTCCTATAGATGCCAATCATTCTGAACTTCAATGGATAAAGTGAGATGCCAAAACTATTCAAGAGGCAAAAAGCTACAAGTCCTACTCATCTGATTGGAGCTAAGTTTCATTGATATTTTGGAATTTAAAGTATATTCTCTTCTTTTTATCCTATTTGATTTTCAGTTGCTTGGGGACAAGCAACAATTTAAGTTTGGTGTTGTGATGAGCGGATAATTTATACGCTTTTTGGCATTGTTTTTACATAGTTTTTAGTATGATTTAGTTAGTTTTTAGTATATTTTTATTAGTTTTTAAATAAAAATCACATTTCTAGACTTTACTATGAGTTTTTGTGTTTTTCTGTGATTTCAGGTATTTTCTGGCTGAAATTGAGGGACTTGAGCAAAAATCAGATTCAGAGGTTGAAGAAGGACTGCAGATGCTGTTGGATTCTGACCTCCCTGCACTCAAAGTGGATTTTCTGGAGCTACAGAACTCCAAATGGCATGCTCTCAATTGCGTTGGAAAGTAGACATCCATGGCTTTCCAGCAATATATAATAGTCTATACTTTGCCCGAGTTTAGATGACGAAAATTGGCGTTTAACGCCAGTTCCATGCTGCATTCTGGAGTTAAACGCCAGAAACAGGTTGCAAAGTGGAGTTAAACGCTAGAAACAGGTTACAAGCTAGCGTTCAACTCCAAGAGAAGCCTCTACACGTGTAAAGCTCAATGTTTATCCCAAGCACACACCTAGTGGGCCCCAGAAGTGGATTTCTGCATCATTTACTTATCTTTGTAAACCCTAGTAACTAGTTTAGCATAAATAGGACTTTTTACTATTGTATTTACATCTTCGGATCATCTTTTGATCATGTTTTGATGATTGAACTCTCCTTGGGAGGCTGGCCATTCGACCATGCCTAGACCTTGTTCTTATGTATTTTCAACGGTAGGGTTTCTACACACCATAGATTAAGGTGTGGAGCTCTGCTGTTCCTCATGAATTAATACAAAGTACTATCATTTTTCTATTCAATTCAAGCTTATTCCGATTCTAAGATATTCATTCGCACCTCAATATGAATGTGATGATCGTGACAGTCATCATCATTCCCAACCTATGAACGCGTGCCTGAGAACCACTTCCGTTCTACCTTAGATTGAATGAGTATCTCTGGGATTCCTTAATCAGAATCTTCGTGGTATAAGTTAGAATCCATGGACGGCCATTCTTGAGATCCGGAAAGTCTAAACCTTGTCTGTGGTATTCCGAGTAGGATCTGGGAAGGGATGGCTGCGACGAACTTCAAACTCGCGAGTGCTGAGCATAGTGACAGACACAAAAGGATCAATGGATCCTATTCCAGTATGATCGAGAACCGACAGATGATTAGCCATGCAGTGATAGTGCATTGGACCATTTTCACTGAGAGGAAAGGATGTAGCCATTGACAACGGTTATGCCTAACATACAGCTTGCCATAGAAAGGAGTATGAATGATTAGATGAAGACAATAGGAAAGCAAAGGTTCAGGAGGAACAAACGCATCTCTATATGCTTATCTGAAATTCTCACCAATGAATTACATAAGTATCACTATCTTTATTTTATATTTTATTTATCTTTTAATTACTAAATCTCCATAATCAATTGAATCCGCCTAACTGAGATTTACAAGGTGACCATAGCTTGCTTCTAGCCGATAATCTCTGTGGGATCGACCCTTACTCACGTAAGGTTTATTACTTGGATGACCCAGTGCACTTGCTGGTTAGTTGTGCGAAGTTGTGACAAAGAACTAAGATTATGAACGTGCGTGTTAAGTTTTCAGCGCCGTTACCAAGGAATGAACCGCCACGATTTCCGCGCACCAATTAGATTGCCAAGGAATTGGGATCTAATCACCTAAGATTGCCAAGGAGATCAATGAATGCATTAATTAAGGAATACATGAAAATGAATTTGATCGGGAGAATTATAATATCTCCTGACTCCAATGAGCTTTCCCATCTCTGATCTACCCGTTCTTTTATATTCTGGTTCTTTAATTTCATGCTAAACGCCAATTCCCATTTAATTTCTTGCAATTTAAGCTTCTGTCAATTAATTTCTTGCAATTTAATTTCTGTCATTTAATTTCTTGCAATTTAAGTTTCCCGTCAATTTTACTTTTCACAATCCCAATTTCAATTTTGATTTAGCTCAACTAGAACAATTCTCCAATTAACGTCGATTAACCAACCAATCCCTGTGGGATTCGACCTCACTCTACATTGAGTTTTTACTTGACGACAATCCGGTGCACTTGCTGGTAGAAAATTGTTGAGAGACAGTTTTCGGGTGAATCAAGACCCTGGGTATACAGCTAACTTGTGGCACATTAGTCCGGGATGAATACCAGGCATGTCGGTGGCCTTCCATGCAAAGAGGTCGGAGTTATCTTTTAGGAGCTTTATTAGTAGTTCCTTTAAGTCTTCTCTCAGATTCGCCCCTATATTTGTTGTTTTGTCATGAGTGTCTCAAATTTGAACTTCTTGGCACTACAAGAAAAATACTCATTCAGCCACACTTTTTTTAAGCTATATTTGAAAAGCATAGCCTATTCATATAATAGGCTACGCTTTTCTCCGTGTTGCCTTTTTATATGAGAAAAGGATACACAATTGTGGTATCATTTAAAAGGTGTAGCCTTAGGTATTTTAGAAATCACTTATAAAGCGTAGCCGTAGGTTGATATCTATAGGTTCACTTTTCGTATCAAAGGGGACACTTTTAGAGAGTAGCTTATTTATTAAGTTTTGGGTGCGTTTTAAAAGTGATAGCTAATGTGTCTAGAGCAAAAAATTTAACACTTAGTCAGTTTTTTCCCTCCTCTTAACTTTTTCCTGGTGTAAAGCACACACACTCTGTAAGCTCACACATAGTGAAAATTTTCATTCCCTCCAAAGCTCAGAGTCACCCTTTCAGTAGAGAAGAAAACCCTCCAAGTCCAAAACATAAAGAAAACCCTTTCAGAAAACCCTGCCTCCTGCACTGCGTGAAGATCATGAACCCTCACCGTCGCGAAGATCATCGTACCCCAGTCCCCACTCACCACTCAGCGCCACACCGTCGTGAAGACCGTGAAGCTCACACCGTCGTGAACCTTCCTGCACTGATCATCGCGCGTCGTCCATACCATCGTCGATCTCTGTGCTTCTCGTCATCCTCTCTGTGCTTACATCGTCGATTAGGTAAGTATTAATTTCTATTTGATTATGAAATTAGAGAGGTTTAGGGTTCCAATTTTAGAAAACTATTGAGATCGATGTACCAAGTTATAAATTCCTCTTCTTTCTCTGAAGACTGTACCGAGTTGATATGAAGCCCTAGCTTGGCAAGTCCATCTACGCAGAAATTCCCCTCTCTCCCAGTCTCTAGCTAAGAGGTCGCGAGATTCATCAATAAGAAGTCCATTGGTCTCAAGCTCTCTATCTGCTGAGTTACTGATGCCCGAGGGGCTACTATGCTCACTGCGCACTTGCATCACCACCTGAGCTTCGCTACCGCTTCGGCTCTACGGCCTCGCAAGGCGCTACTGTACTGCTCTTTGGGCCTGCCACTTACTCAATCGCTTGGTAATCAGAAACACAATAACTATGCTCTTATTTATTTCTTGTATTTCAATTAGAATGTTGAAATCTGAGAGTAACCAAGTTGATGCATGAGCCAGATACGCCATTTTGTTGTTGAAATCGTATTTGGGTCCGATGACATTTTAAGTTGATTCCATCGAATACCCAATTCTGCATGCAAAATTATTGTCTTGCTGTTTAAAGTTCTAATCTTTATGGATTAATTGAAAAGAGTTTTGGTGTTGTTGCTATGTTAATTTTCATTTTTGCTTGATCCTAGCTCATTGTTAGTTCGGGAAATTAGTTCTGGGTTTGGAAATTTCAGCTTTGTGCTATAAAAATACTAGATTTGAAGCCTTAAAATCGCCTAAATTCCATGTAAGTTAGGTTTTGTGTTTGACCCATTGGTCAATGGAGGAAAATTGATGATCTATTTAATCCTAAATTTGTGTTGTGAGGTTAACTACTTGATTGTACATTGTGAGATATATTAAAGCTTTGCAAGTAACTGCTTGAATGTGCTTTGTTGTAAAGGGTTTTTGAATTGATGACATGGTATTCGTGATTGAAATCAAATAAGCTTTTAGTAGATTATCTTGTTACTAGAAATTGTTTATTTTTTGTTGCCCTCACCAGTGTGAAAATAAATGGATTAAAGTAATTTATCTTATACTTTCTTGCATTTGTTGTGTATCTTGGTCTCAGTTTCAACTAGTCCACCTGGTATTCCATTGTTATGATGGCTTATAATAGGTTATATACTTATATATTTTATATTTATGGTCTGTGAGTAGTTCAACACATCAAGAAAAAAAATTATCTAAACTTTTATAAAGCTTATTACTTACATGTCTAATCAATTAAGATTTGATTAACTTACAACAGTACAACAAAAGAGATAAGACATTATACCGTTTACCCCAAAATATAGTTAGAATTTCATAATTTCTTTTCCTTTTATATATACATAAAATAAGAAGAACTGACGGCATTACTCAATATTTGCTTATTATTTTTTATGATTTCATTGAGATGTTCCTGTGTCTATTGCTTAAAAATTATAGACCAGAACACTGCAAACGGTTTTAAATGGGAGAAAAATAAAATTTTCAGAGGGTTGTAAATACAGCTGATTATAACTGAATAAACTGATAAGCGCCACATGACCGAGTTACTTTGAGTTTAGGTTATAATTTTGTGAAACTAAATTTTGTTATCTAGAATGTGTTCAGATGTGGCTAAAACCTTAATCTTGAACTGTAATTTGATTATTATGGTTTGTTTCCTCCAAAGTAGAACTAAATAATGTAACCTTTGGTTAATTTACTTCATTTTTCAATCTTATGTATCTGCAGCATCTAA
The DNA here is from genome assembly GCF_000816755.2 of Arachis ipaensis. NCBI lineage: Eukaryota > Viridiplantae > Streptophyta > Magnoliopsida > Fabales > Fabaceae > Arachis > Arachis ipaensis. Next base: position 66,671,828 of record NC_029790.2, read on the forward strand.
TTTGAACGAATGGATGGTACAGCAAGTATCTAATTAACCAAATGCTCTTATTTATTGAAATGTATCTAGTCTGCATTGGATGTACATTAGTAATCTGAATTAAAATTTGGGGTGCAATCGCCATCTATCAAGATATCATCACCATTTTCTTGCACCTGCTTTCAATATTGAACAATTAATTAATTTAGTGATTCAATGATGCCACCTTTAATTAGATGCAGCAGAGCAGAGGCCTCAGATGCTCAAATTGTACATCGATACATCTCTATTGTTTATTGAACACTAGTCCTGTATATGTATGCTTTTTGTTTATTTATTCTAACTTCATATATTAATATAATTGATTTTCTTTAATTATAATAGATGTGATCACTTTTACACGCTAAGGGTTTTAAATGGAATGATATTGCTTGGTATTTTTTCTTTCCTTCCAATGTACAGACAAATTGTTAATACTAAAAAAAAGAGAAGGTGGACATATTTGGAGTAAAAGGAAGAAGAAATGAATGACTAAGTGAATTTAAAAGTTTAAAAATTTCAATTCATGAAAATTAATTTCTGTGAGTAAATTTGGTTTCTTTCGCATTAGAATGTGAAACCAGTTTCTGCAAATTGGTTTATAGATATACACATTGAAAAATAGTGGTTTTGTAGAATCTTGTGTCTTTCAAGTTGGATTGATTGAAAATTTTTGGTACCCTTTCAAGCAGAATCTTACATCTCTAATTTATGTTATTACTTGAGTTTTCTGTTTTAATTATTGTAGTTAACTTGTTATTACTGTGATTCTATTCTGTTGGTTGATTCTATTAGTTGATTCATATTCTTCTTATTTTTCTTTTTCCATTTTTTTGTTTTTAATATGATTTTCTATTTAGGTTGTTACTATGATTTCTATACTGTGATTTTTCTTTTGCCATCATCTTCTAACTGCTTCTCACTGCTCACCCAGCACCACCAATGTCTGCTGTCTTTGTCGCCACTCCTCTGGTGTTATGAGTGGGAAGAAGCTTTGTATAATGGTGTTATGTTTGTGCTAGGTTCATGCAGTGACAGCTTCTTTTACATATGATCACGAAACAATTGTTTTTAATGGGCAGAGAAAGATTCTTTCTATGATTTATTTCCTTATTAATTAAGATTAATACTCTAATTGTTATTGTACATAGTGATTAGTGCTGTCTCTTTTATATCACACGTAGAACACATCATATCACATTGATATAAATAAATTGCCAATATATACATATACTCAATTTCCTTCTTCCTTCTTCGCTTTTTCAGACCCATTATCTCAACATTTTCTTGTCTGTTCAACGAGTATTGGTGCTTTAATTATGTTATGCTGGCAGCGAAAATAATTTCTCTTGCCTTAATATTGCATTTTATCATCTCCATTCTTTGTCTTCCCTTATTTGTAGATGTTTATTATTTATTTATAGAGCAAGAATAAAGTTGCTCCATTGATTACTTGAAGTATATGAAGAACTTATTTATTTATTTTTATTTTTACTTCTTTTAGTCATTTGATTATAGAAACATCACAAGAAGTCAGTGCTCACCGCTACCCACCCAGCCTCTACAATCATCTTCTATCCAGCTGGGGCTATTAGAGTAGAAGCTGTTGTGCCAAAATAAGAAGGGACTTGTCTAAGATATCTTATGCCATGTGTTTGGCTATTTCGGTGAGCAACTTTCCCACATTTTGTAACAATCGTAAAGACTATAGAGTGCTATATAATTCTTGTTATGTTAGATATGAGCTTTACCCCCTTTTTCTTCCCCCTTGATTCTGGTAATGCTGGTGCTTCCATGAAAACGATGAGAGCCATTGTGCATCCTTAGGCTCTGTTTGGATTGTGTTCCGGAATGCAAATATGGAAACAATGGAACAGAGACTGAGAGAATGTCTTTTAAATAGATCTCTTTCTTTTTGTATTTGACACAATCCAAACACTGCCTAAAGACCCTCTGGCCCTGCTTCAATCTAAGTACAATTCTAAGTTAAAAGCTTAGGTGCTACCTTGTTATCGAAAATAATGCTATCACTATCTACTTGTGTGCGGTGATCTTGTTGTTGGCAATAAGAATAATTTGTCTAATAAATTAAAAAATATATGTAACAGTAAATTTTGTGCACCTGTCTTGTGCATCTGTCTTGTTTTTTATTTTTGTACGCTTTAGCTTATATAATAGAACATGGGACAGTTTGCATCACTCTTTCAAAAAATTAGAATGAATATATAAATGAAATGAAACCATCTATAATTCTATATAGCCTTAGGCTGGCTTGGATCATGAGCTTCTGCATATAATGCTTGCCTTTTAAGTTTTTCTGTCCCAGCTAAGAGGCATCCTTAGAAACTAGAGCTATGATTTTATCACATTAAATGGTACTATATTTTGTACATAGCAACAAGTCAAATTTTCAATTAGATCCCAATTTCTTTTAAGTAAATCTAATATTTACTAATAAATGTAAACAAAATATTTATATAGTACAAACGAAATATATGTTTTAAAAAAATTAAACATATTTTATTTACAAATATATATTATTAGTTTGCAGTGTTGTAAATATCGGTTTGAATAAATACTATAATTATTTTATTTATTTAAAATATCCAATTCAAATTGCTCTCTTAAGTAAAAACAAAATAAATATCTAGATTTAAGGAAATTCATTACCATGAAGTAATTTCTGTTGTCTGAATTATATTGATTTTTTTAAACTTTGTTTACAATATATATAATGATGTTATTAGGTTTTATTATAAGATATAAGTTTCAGGTGCAATAATACTAAATAAGTTTGAAGAAAACTATTATATATTTTGTGAATAAAAAATTTCACTAAACTTAAAAGAAATCTCAGGACGCCCGTTTAATCCTAAATACTTTCAAAATTTGATTGATTGCTTTAAATAATTTTGCAGCAAATTAAAGGTTGTGTATTATTATTGTGTTTATCTTGTTCTGCATGCCAGTTACATCTTTCCAACACTGAAATGTCTATTTTCTTATTATTATCACTTTCTTCATATAGCCCAATGCCCTTTTGTTTTCCTTTATTCACAAATTCAATGTGATCAATGGAATTCTAATTAATAGCCATATTTATACACTAAAAATTTTATTGTTTTGTCGTTATCTTTTGAATGATTTAATTGCTGCTGCTGCTATTGGGTCCCAAATTTGTTTGATTATATCAATTTAATTCTTGCTAAATGATGATTGTGCTGAATTCGTGGTTAAATGGTTGCATATGGCAATTACAATTATTTTTGTCTTTAATTTTTACAGTTATTCGTGATTAAGATTGAAGGCGAAAGTTTTTGGTTAAGGTCTTCCAAGCAGATTTTGTCAAAACATTGATCGTGTCATGGCAAGGTACAATGCTTACTTTAATTCTCTTGATTTGTTAGTTTTGAGGTTGCAATTTAACTTATTATATTTGTACTATAATTCTATGTTTCTCTTTATTTGTTTTACCTCAATGGGTTTCTAGAGAATTACTTCTAAGACTAGGAACTATTTCCCAACCTAATTACAAGGCTTTGAAAGTCCTTTTCATTGCCCATTCCCTTTATAGCGAATAACACCATTCCTCCTCCATTCTTGTTATCTTCACTTTGCGACCCATTATAAATTTTTCTCCTAAAAAATTTAATAATTATCAATTAGGTTTTGTGATATGCCAATGGATTGGATGGATCTACCGAGGTATAGCGAAGAGTATATCAATGGTGTTATTAGTTTTTTAGACTTTGCATACTCTGAGGGAGTACCGGATGGATGACAAATTCAATGTCCTTGTAAGAGGTGTTGTAACATGAATTGGTATAGAAGAGATGTGGTATTTGACCATTTAGTAGCCAATGGATTTGTTAAAGGATATAGAACATGGATTAATCATGGCGAATGGGCAATCCCAATGGCGGTTGACGATGACACGGATGATGAAGAAGGTGCACGCAATGACATCAAAGGACTGCTTAATGATGCATTTGGAGATGTATCTCATGCTAAGGGTGTTACTGTAGGTCAAAATGAAGAGGCTAAAAAGTTTTACAATTTAATAGATGGGACAAGTCAAGAGTTATACCCGGGTTGCAAGAAATTTTCTACATTATCTTATACCATCGGTCTGTACTTGTTAAAGTGTTTGCACGGTTGGAGCAATGCTTCCTTCACTTTACTTCTTGAGCTATTGAAAGAGGCAATGCCTGACATTAACATACCTTCATCTTTCTATAAGACAAAGGCTATGATAAGAGATTTAGGTATGGATTATAAAAAAATGAGTAAAGTATCGTTTTTGTCCCCAACGTTTGAGATAAGTCCTATTTATATTCCTAACATTTAAATCGTCCTATTTGTATCCATAACGTTTATAAAAGTGATTCAATGTTATCCTACTATCAATTATACTAACAAATCAGATTATATTTTTCAATTATTCTCACTTGGATGTATTCATTCTCAATTAAGTCTCACTTGGATGTGTTCGATTTTAATATTATACCCACTATTTGTGTTTAGATTCAATTATGTCCCTAGAAAAGTGAATTATGTAAATGTTGTAGAAATTAGTTTCAACATCTGATGAGCTATTTTTCGGAGTAGATCATCGGTTCTATCCCAGACATTTATATTCTAACTTCAAGAATTGATTTTTAAAACTCAAACTAAAGCGCTCATGATGTGTAATTGATGGCAGGATAACATTGAATCACTTTTACAAACGTTAGGGATACAAATAGGACGATTTAAACGTTAGGGACACAAATAGGATTTACCCCAAATGTTGGGGACAAAAATGATACTTTACTCTAAAAAAATTGATGTTTGTCCTAATGATTGCCTCTTGTATAGAAAAGAACTAAAGGATGAAAAACAATGTCGTATGTGTGGAACTTCTCGATATACTGAAAATTCTAGTGATAATAGCGAGAACCAACCTGACAAGAAAGGTCGTCCTATTCTTGCAAAGACTCTGAGATACTTTCCTATAATTCCAAGACTTCAGATATTATTTATGTGCTCAAAGACGGCAGCTAGTCTGAGGTGGCATGATGAGGAGCGCGTAAAAGATGGGATATTAAAGCATCCTACTGATGGCTTGGCATGGAAGAACCTTGATGAAATGGATGAAGAATTTGCAAAAGAATCTCGCAATATTAGACTAGGCTTGTCAAGTAATGGGTTCAACTCATTTCGTAGCATGAACATTTCATAGAGCACGTGGCCCGTGATGCTGATGGTATACAACTTGCCTCCGTGGATGTGCATGAAAGCCGAATATTGTATGCTTTCTTTGCTTATTCCTGGGCCACAATCACCTGGTAAAGACATTGATGTGTATCTACAACCATTGATAGAATACTTGAAGTGGTTGTGGGAAATAGGGGTCTTATGATGCGTCAAAGAATGAGACCTTTCAAATGCGGGCAGCTCTTTTGTGGACAATCAACGATTTTTCTGCTTATGCTATGTTGTCTGGGTGGAGTACAAAGGGAAAATTGGCTTGCCCTTGTTGCAACAAAAATACCTGTAGCTTACAACTAAAAGATAGTTGAAAGACAGTTTATATGGACCATCGTGTCTTTTTACTCATGGATCATCCATGGAGAACCAATACAAGGTCTTTTAATGGGAAGTAGGAATTAAGACCCCCTCCACCTGTTATAGAAGGAACTGAAATTTTTGAGATGCTACAAAATGTTGAGAATGTCTTTGGGAAGAAGCAAAGTACATCAAATAGTTTCCCATGGAATTGGAAAAAAAGATCAATTTTCTTTGAATTGCCTTACTGACACAAGAACCCATTGCGTCACAACTTAGATGTCATGCACATAGAGAAGAACATACTTGACAGTGTAATTGGAACTCTCTTGGATATCCCAGGCAAGACAAAAGACCATTTGAATGCTCGATATGACTTAAAAAATTTGGGTATCTGGAAAAATTTTCAACCAAAGGAGGTGAATAACGGCAAGAGAACAAAGTTGGCAAAGGCTTGCTTTTCTATGACTACTACAGAGAAGTCAATTTTTTGTGGTGTTTTGAAGACAACAAAGCTACCTGATGGTAGTGCTTCAAATATATCACGCTGTGTACATCTAGGAGAAAGAAAAGTTTCTAGGTATAAGACCCACGATGCTCACTTTATGCTTCACTATTTACTACCATTACCGATTAAAAGTATCCTTCCTGATCATGTGTCCATTCCGTTGATTCGACTAAGTTCCTTTTTTCTTTGCTTGTGCAAAAATTTCATCACACTAGAAGAGATGGATCTACTGGATTTAAAGATTGTGGAAACATTATGCCACCTTGAGAGGATCTTTCCCCCTAGTTTTTTTAACCTAATGGTTCATCTTCCCATTCATTTAGCAAATGAGGTGAGATTGGGAGGTCTGGTGCAGTTTCGTTGGATGTATCCTCCGGAAATGTACATGTGTATATTAAAGTCATATGTTCGCAATAAAATTCGGCCCGAAGGTTCTATTGCAGAGGCATATCTGGTTGAAGAGTGCTTAACTTTCTGCTCAAGATACTTGCATGGAGGAGTGCAAACAAGACTTAATAAGCGGCCTCGGAATGATGATGATCCTAACGAAGACGAAGTTGTGCCATCAAAGTTATTTTCTAACAAAGGTCATTCGTTAGACACGGGAAATGGAGTACCAATTAATCTAGATGACATAGCAATTGCTCAAGCCCCTGTGTATGTATTACACAATTGTGAAGAAGCCGCAGATTATGTTAGGTAACTTAATTAAACTTTTTTTTATTCCGATCAAGTTCACCCATATTTTTTAGATCAAACCTAACTATTATTAATTATAGAGAGCATGAGGAAGAGGTTAACAATCAGCAGGGAACAAAATAGAGAAAAGCAAAAGTTCACAACAAAACATCCGCGCAGTGGTTTGAAACATATGCGAGGGATCCAAATGTGCCTTTTTGGCTAAAAGAATTATCTCGAGGTCCAAGCTCTGTTGTAAGAAGATTTTCTGGATATGTAATTAATGGATTCGGTGGAGCATGAGGCAAGGAGAAAAACACAAAACAATGGTGTCACATTAACTGCTTTAACTTCAAGCTTTGCAAGTGCTAAAGATCAAAGTCCAATACAAGAAAATGTAGCTTGTTATGGCATGTTGTTTGAGATAGTAGAGTTAGACTATTTTGGGCATTTTAAGGTTGTCTTATTTCGGTGTGAATGGTACGATGCTGGGAGAGATAAGTATGGTCTTACATTTGTTCACTTCCATAAGAAATGCTTCCAATATGAACCTTTTATACTAGCATCTTAAGCACATCAGTGTTTTTATGTGCAAGATCCATGTGAACATAACAAACATTATGTTATAGAAACTGTCCGAAGAGACTGATTTAAAACAAGCAACGAATCTGAGTCTGAGGCCCGTCAAACACACTATAGTGAACAACACGAGCGTATAATGAGCCCTGCCATACCAGCTGATGATGATGAACTTATTCTGGAGAGGACTGATTTACGACCCACGGTTATTGAGATGGTTCCCCAAGTGACTTCTGCCCAAGAATATGAGGCAGACTTCATTGGAGATTCTGAATCTGATTGGTCATCCTAAGCAATTTATTTCTTAATATGTACATATGTATACTTAAGTTTTCTTTTTCACCTTTTTATTTGTAAGTAATACTTATTTTTTTGTTAATTTGTCAGTCTCTTACATTTTTTCTATATTGATTTTGATGGGTATATTGACTCTGCTTAACTAATTTATTTGTGTAGGAATAAGAAATTTATTGATCTTAAAGCCACATCAAGTAAGAATTTGCTTAGACAATTTGAGGCTAAGAGACAAAGGATTGTAACTGAACGCAATAAATATGAAATGGAAGCTGCAGCTGCTAATGACAAGGAGAAATCCAAAAGGGCAGAAGAAATCCACATCAAAGAAGCTGGATTTTAGTCATCTGCAAAGCACATTCGATTCTATTAGCAAAAGGACTAATTCCACGCCTACCACCTTAGAAGTACAGCCAAATATTCCTTCGCAACAGCCAGAAAATAAAAAGAGAAAGGAGCTATTGACTATGCCTACTATTGAGAAAGTCAAGAATGGAGTGCAGGATGGAAAATCAACACAAGGCTTGAAGAAGTCTAAGCCTACAAACATGGAGGCAGATGAACTTACAACGAAGCTCGAAGCAATTCGTAAAAGGAACAGCAACATGTCAACAAATCTAAGCCAAGAGCGGAGTTGTCCAAGTTCTACTCAACTTACAAGGCAGCCAGCAGAATATTCGACTTATAGATGAAGAGACTCAAACAGGACAAGATGACACAACTTTGCCTTCTCCTGAAACTACCCCACAAAATGAAAGTGCAATGTTGGAGCAAGGAATATCAACAAAGGGTAAGAGGATGCTAGGAGTAAAGGCTACAACAATTGACGAATTCTTAAAGGAACATGGGATAGACGTGGAAATTGAAGGACCAAGCACTGAACTAGGTGAGGACGGGGAAGAAAGCATGGCACTTGATAAAGACTATTATCAACATGTGATGGAGGACATTGATGATGAAGAAGGTACTGTTTTGCTATTTTTCTATGTTCTCTTGAAAATTGTAATGCTTCTTTTTTTAATTGGCATCACTAATTAGTCTTTAATCTATTTCCTAATGAATGAAACTAGGAGAGCCAAAGAAGAAGAAAACCTATGGAAAAACAACTTGCAAGGAGATTTATACAAGGACTATGGAAAAAACTTAACAATATTATGTTTTTTGATGTCTCAATAAGCACTGATTGGATGTGAATTATTGTTATTAAAAGAAAATTTATTAAGTGTTTTAGCATTATGTGATGTCTATATGCCTTTTTACTTGGCTAGCTACTTTTTTACTCCGATTTCAAACCTGCTAGAACCAACAGAATGTGTCAGTATTCTTGCAGTTTTTCCCCTTACATTTTCTTGTAACACAGATAAAGGATTGGTTTGTTTAGATTTTATGATTTCCTATTTTTTTAAGTTACAACTACAAATATGAAACTCCATCTTACTCTGGATTTCCTTTTTTCTCTCCCCGTTGCTGCTTTGAACATGTTGCTTTTATTACCCGTTGCTTATAGTTACTCAATATCCTATTTGGCATCTTGCTTCGTCAATTACATTTAATTCTGATATGGTTCCTAGATATACTTCTATTCCTCCTCCATACACACTGCCTTGTCAATTCTTTCTTATTGTGTCCACTAAGTTTTGTAATATATGATATATTTTTAATAGAAAAAAATTTCTTAGCAAGTTGAGGTTGCTTATATCCTTGTTAGTTGGTGCTTTTAACTTGAGGTGTTCCCTATATATTCTTTCTTTATGTCTTCTATTCGATCTGATGAAGGAGGTTTTCAAAATTGTTACGACGAGAAGATATGTCACGTTGTGAAAATGTGAACAGGTGCTCCAATGTATTATAAATAGATCTTTTATGCTTGGTTTTGGGTATTGTTCATGAGCATTTTTTTTTTTTGAAAAATTTGAAATTGGGGGCTTCTATATTGTCGCTTCATGGATAAATTGTATTAAATAGTTTGTATAACCAGATGTGGAGTTAGGTTCATATTTTTGAATAATATTTAACGAGTGAATGTGACATATTTTTCAGTGCTTTAACTTAATAATGCAGCCTTGCTAGTAGATTTGCCTAACTCATTATGCTGCAAGTGTTAGTAACTCTATGCTAACTTTTTATTCACTTCCAGTCAATAAGTTAAATAAGCAAGCAACACAAGGAAAAACAAAATTTTCCACATCGCATGGGGCAAATCAATTTTGGAAGACTACGAGTGGCTATGGTAAACAGTAGATTTATATTTATTAGAATTTATATTTGCATAAATTGAAGGAAGAAACCGAAGTAAGATCTTATTTTGCAGTGAGCAACAAAGGAAACAAATGAGGAACTAAAAAGGTTTGAGATGTTCATTGCTACCCGAACAAGTCGGAAGAGGAAAGAAGTGGATGAGGAAACACAGACTGCTGTGGTAAGAGTTCACTGAATCATTCATAATTACATTTCAAATTTAGGATATGGTAACTAATTCAATTTTAAATGTTTCTTCTATGCAGGAAGACTTCCAACACCGCCAAGCTGTTGGTGAAACAGAAGAGGAAGCATTTGAGGCCTTATTCGGGAAAGAACATCCAGGTCGGGTAAGGTTCTATGGAGGATCTGTGACAAAAACTGATTTAAAAAAACATGCTAAAATTAATGAAATCAAGAATCAGCACAAAGAGGAAGTGTCCAGTCTGAAGGATAAACTTGGACAAATGGAGGCCCAACAGCAAAAACAAGAGGCCAAACAGTAAAAACAAGATGAAAAGATTCATGGGTTGCGAAATATGATCAAGTTAATACTGCAGCGATCGGAACCAGGAATGAGGCTAGAAGAACTAGAGGCTTTATTACAAGACGCCCAACAGTCTCCGATTGATGTGAATAGCGGCCATGGATCAACTCATTTTCCGAACTTAGATGTGGTATGTCCTTATCTATTCCTTGTTCCATAGTTTTTTACTTGCATTTACCTTAATTGCTATGGATAAAAATGTTTGTTGGCATTATTAACACTGAAGTTGTATTGCTATGGCTGAAATTTGTTTCTGCAATTCTGGTTGTTGTATTTCTGATTTTGTGCACTTGGTACATATGAATTTGTCCCTATATCTCATTTAAGTGTGAAAGTTTGGTTAATTAGTGCATGAAAAATGCTATAGGGACATATCAGGATTGTGTTAAAGGAAATGGAAGAAAGAAACACCTGCAGATTTTCAAGGTTTGAATGAAACAAGATAATACATAATTCCTTGAATTCACCTCTTTTGCCGTGACCATGTTATTTTTTTTAGTATATGCTTTCTTGGTTTAATATGTCTACGTGTTCCATTTAATTTTTATAATTACGAATGTCATTATGAATATTTTTTTAACTACTTTCCTATATAATTATGTAGGGTAACAATGAAGATTAAGCAATGAAGATTAAGCTGAGTATTATTGTGGTTTATTGGCTAAGATAGAGTGCTATTTAGAATCTTTACATGTATGGTTGACTAATGACTTTTATAAGAAGATACTTTTATTGGCTAACTGATATTATGGTTTTGATATGGCTATGCTTACTTTAGTGTGAGATGTATGAATTTTTACAGTTAACTTCATTCTAGTACTTTTGGATCAATATTATAAATATATTTTGGTTAGAGATAATTTTTATTATATAAAGAAATTATTTAGTATAATTATGTATTTATTTTTATTTTGTAATATTCAACTCATTTAAATAAAAATGCAGAATTATTATACATGTAATCATATTAACTATTATGTTGTATTAATAATTATTAGATAAT
>NC_029790.2:66683501-66690371 GCF_000816755.2 Arachis ipaensis
ATGAGACATAAGGCTACACTTATATATAGTAGCTACATTATACAAAAAAAAAACGAGACCTAAGGCTACACTTATATACAGTAGCTATAGTATACAAAAAAAAAGAGGGACCTAATGCTACGCTTATAAAAAGTAGCTATGATATGCAATGTGGCTACGCTTTACAGGTGATGCAGTAGCGTTAAAAAGCGTAGCCTATTCTGAAAAAATGAAAGCTGAAAAGCGTAGCCTTTGGTCCTGGACAGCTGATGCACCCCTATTTATGGTACATCTTGTACTTAATTGAGTAGATTTTATCCACTATTCTCACACTTATTCATTGAATTCGCATGTTTTAAATTTTCCTTCCTGATTTTGTGCTATAATTGAAAACATGCTTCTTTAGCCTTAATTTTGCTATGTTTAATCCTCTCTTATTACCATTTGATGCCTTTATATGTATGTTAAGTGTTTTCAGATATTATAAGGCAGGAATGGCTTGGAGGATGGAAAGGAAGCATGCAAAAGTGGAAAGAATACAAGAAGTTGGAGAAATTGCTAAGCTGTCCAGCCTGACCTCTTCACACTCAAATGCCTATAACTTTAGCAACAGAGGTCCAAATGATGCAGTTTTAGTTGCGTTGGAAAGCTAACGTCCGGGACTTCGATTTGATATATAATATACTATAGTTTCCCTGACGCTAGGCGATGCGACCGCGTAATCCATGCGGCCGCGTCACAGTGACGGAAATTAGCGTGTTTGAATTCTTCTCCAGTGATTTTTGGGCTGTTTCTGACCCAGTTTACGGCCCAAAAAACACAGATTAGAGGCTATAAAGTGGGGGAATACATCCATTCATAAAAAAGGCTCTCATAATTCATAATTTTAGGAGTAGATGTAGTTTTTAGAGAGAGAGGTTCTCTCCTCTCTCTTAGGATTAGGATTTAGGATTTCTCTTAGTTTTAGGAGTGACTCTCAATCCCAGGTTTAATATTCCTTTTACTTTATATTCCTCTTTTTACTTTCAGATGCTTCAATGCTTGTATTAGATATGTTGCCCAATTGGCTTATGAACTTTTCATGTTAAGATCTGCATATTTTATTTAATATTATTTGAGGTATTTCAGATTTAAGATTGCTTTGCTTTATTTATATTAATGCTTTTAATTTAATTTAGATATTTTTCTCCCTTTTGGCTTTGGTCAAGTGATTGGTAGTACTTGAGTTATCAAACTCAGGAAGTGATTGAAATTGGCAGATTTTGCTTTAGCTAGGATTGCTCTAACACTAGTCTCTCCACAGGAGTTGGCTAGGACTTGAGAATCAAGCTAATCAGTCCACTTAACCTTCCTTTGTTTAATAAAGGCTGACCAAGTGGGATTAAAACCCAATTCCCTTCACACTTGATAAGGATAACTAGGATAGGAATTCCAATTCTTATACCTTGCTAAGAGATTTTATTATTATTATTTTATTTTACTTGTTATATAACATATTCCCTCCTTACTTCCAAAATCCCAATTTACAAAACTCAAAACCAATAATAAGAACATACTTCCCTGCAATTCCTTGAGAAGACGACCCGAGGTTTCCTCATTAAATTCAAAAATACTCTTTCCTCATTAAATTCAAAAATACTCTTTCCTCATTAAATTCAAAAATATTTTTAATTAATTTTTTCGAAAAAAAAATATTCAGATTAAGAGGTTATTGGTTTTTATTCTTATCTTATCTTATTTCAAAAATCAAATTTCAAAATTCAAATTTCAAATTTCAAAAATTCAAATTTCAAAAATTTAAAATTCAAATTTCAAAATTTCAAAATTTCAAATTTCAAAAATTTAATTTTCAAATTCAAAATTTAAATAACCTTTTAATTTAAATTTATTTTTATTTTCATTTTTAATTGCTACTGTGAACTCTCACCCCTTTGGCTATGAGTCTGGTTACAATTATGTTGCAGGAAGAAGAAATTACAATGAGAACAGGCATCAAGGTTGGAACAATCAAAGATGGGAGGAGCCACAAGGATTTGATCAACCCTCATGGCAACAACCACCTCCAATGGACTATCAACAACCACCACCATATGCCTATGAATCCTTTCCTCAACATGACTTTGGACCACCATACTCACAAGCCCCTCACCACCAAACACCATCATATGACCCTAACCCTCATCCACCATACCAACCACCTTATGAACCAAATAAACCCTCCTATCTACCCCAAACCTCCATGGAGAAAGCACTTGCCGATTTAAACTCTACTATACAAGCTCTCTTCACCCAAATCAGACCACCAATTACCTTCAACAATCAACCCTCAAGCTCTAGTGCACTTCCTTGTCAACCACAGAATAATCTCTCTATCCCATCACCACCATCCATGAAAGAGCACCCACATCCATCAATCTAAGAGCAAGATGATCCCAATTATGCTATTGATATGGAACAGGAAAGAAGGAATCATCTTCGCGAATCCATACTTCATAAAGAGCTAGAGGAGGCCCTACGGGTAAGGGTAGGAGAGACCCTTGAAGATGAAAGAATAGTTGAAAGGAGTTGTCATAGAAAGAAAAACATCGAGGATAAGTATCATTTTATACTTAAACAACTGGACAAAGCAGCAATTATTAAAAAGGAAGAAGTGGTTGCAGACTTAAGAGATGCTGTACCTCCATTGGAAGGTCCAGTCACAAAGCCTCCTTCCACGGTGTTTGATGTTGATGATGAGAAGAGCGTACAACCTCCAAGGCAGATCATGGTTGAAGATTTTGTAGAGGTTGATCAAGAGGTAGAAGATGTCAAAGAAGAGCACAAGGGAGTGGAGCTTGAATTTACCTTGCCAAAGTTGTTGGAAACCCCTCCCCCTAAGTTGCCATCATCCTTCACAACATTCAAGTGGGTAAAATTCATATCCCATAGCTTTCTAATCCCACTTGAATATGGGCTACTGGAGACGGATGGTCAACTTAGAGCTCTTTGTGGCATTAAGAGTAAGAGAAAGATGGCCAGTGGTATGAATTGTCAAGCAAGGTTCAACATGGTTGTGTGCTCAAAGTTTAAATGCAAAGGTTGGTGTAAAGCTCAACTGAATGGGTCTAGGAAGTTGTTTGGCCGCTTTAGTGAGAATTCAGACTGCTTGCCACCCGGATGGAACAATATTGCTCAACCAAAAGACGGGTGCAAAGGCAAGGTCTAGGACCCCGGAATCCATTCTATCAATCACCACTCTTGGGGCCTGGTCACTTGCTTTAACTTACTTGAAGGATTTCTGCGCCAAGTTTAGGACCCCGGAGGTTACTGGAGATACAAACATTGGTGGAGATTCCTGGATGAATACAAGCATAAGCCACCATAACAGGAAGCTCATCAAATGTCTAACTTAAGGACTCTAACTAAAAGTGCTAGGTGGGAGACAACCCACCATGGTATGATCGTTCATTTTTCATTTTTATTTAGTTTTATTTGTTTTCAAGTTTTATTTTATTTTATTAAACCTGGAGTTTTCCATCACATTCATATTAACACTGCATTCTGCATCTTTTCAAAAAAAAAAAAGAGAGCACGCGACGCGACCGTATCAATGACGCGTCCGCGTCGCAAGGAGATGGGAGACAATATTAATATGAACAGAGAGTTTCGCAGGAGCAGCGCTGGAGGCGTGCCAATGGCATAAATCACCCCACGCGACCGCGTCGCTGGCGCGACCGCGTCATATGGGAATAATGGCCTCCCATGCGACCGCGTCACCCACGCGGCCGCGTGACCTGAAATCGGCGTAGAAAGGGTGCATGGCCGAAAGATGAGCTAGAGTGATGCTGGACTGGCGCTAGACCCATAGAACTTTCCACGCGGACGCATGACCGACGCGACCGCGTCATATCCTCATAATGGCCACTCACGCGATCGCATGCCCCACGCGATCGCGTCACCCTGGATTTTGGCAACACTAAGTTTTGAACAGAGAGTTGTGCGACCGCGAGGCTGCACTCGCGCCACCAGCACAAATCGAGTTACGCGATCGCGTGCTCCACGCATCCGCGTCACTTAACCTTATTTGCGCACCACACGACCCCGTCAACCACGCGACCACGTCGCCAGCATCGCACAACCTATCCAGATTAGTGCAAATTTTCTTATCTTTTCTTCTCCGAATCCTTATTCTCTTATCTTTTCTTATTTCTTTCTTCTTCCTTTCTTATTTTCTCTCACTCCCATTCTAGTTTATTTAATTTATTTGCATACTCTTATTCATTGCATAGTTTTATTTTTCTAAAATTATTATTTGTGTTCAAATATTCTTATTCAACTGTTACATCTTTTCTGGTATTTTCTTAATGCTTAGTGACTTGTTTAATTCTGATTGAGTAATATTATTTAAATCAATGCCAATCTTTTATATTTGTATTACTTTTGCATTGACATGAATTTATATTATCTCTCCTCCCCCACTCTTTTCCCCATTGTTGCAAATTTTGCACCATTGGTATGCCATGGCTTCTATTGTTTTCTCACTTACATGTTGAAGCTTCCATGTAAATGAGACCCTTATCATTTGGCATTAACCTACTCATACTTCTTTTATTTTCTTATCTCTATTTCTGGGTTACTCTTCTTCCCTTTTTCTTTCGGGATGGCCACCCGGAAGGGAACCAGAAGACGTTTACATGGGGAGACAGACAAGTCCATCTGCACAATCCTTAGAGAAAAGCAACAGTTGAAACAACCCATCCACCTGCACATCTCAGTATGCACCGAGGACGGTGCAATCTTTAAGTGTGGGGAGGTCGATACCGATCTCCATGGGTTAGTACTTTCCTGTCTCAAACACTAATATTTTATTTTCTTTGCTAATTATTATATTTGCATATTTAATTGCATGTTTATTTGATTTTATGCATTTAGTTACTACTTGGTTGAAGTAATATTTTCTTTTTCAAGAAATTTTTATAATATTTCACTAATTTAAATTGAAAAAAAAAATTTTATGTTAAACTTGTTTGGAAGTTGTATTTGGAACATGGTTTTTGAGCTAAAGAACACACAACCTGTGAGATTTTGAGCTTATTTATATGGTTACATTATTTAACCATAAATTTTTATTCTTGTGTGTTTACTTCTCTATGATTGCAATCTTAGCTTTGTTCCATTCTATATGTCCATTATTTAGTATATTTACATGCTTGCATAGGATTGAGGCCATTGTTTGATTTTAGCTCACTTATCCCAAATAAGCCTACCCTTTAAATCACCCTTGTCAGCCACTTTGAGCCTTTTTAATCGCCATTTATTCTATATTTTACAACATCACTAGCCTTAAGCGGAAAATAAATTAATTATCCCAATTGAATCTTTGATTAGCTTAAGATAGAGATTGTGTATCAAATAAGTGTGGGAAAATTGTGGGAACATGGGTTGATAAGGGAATGTAACATGTTTCTAATTTATTTGAATATTAGGAATTTGGGAACCTACTCAAAAAAAAAAACAAAATAGAAAAATAATAGAAAATCCATGTGCATTGATAAGTTATGTTTATTTCTCTACAAAAAAAAGAGAAAAAAATATATATAATATAAATAAATAAATAAAGGACAAAATTACCCCAATGTTAAGTTAATAAAAGATCAATGCACATGTGATAAAAATTAAAGAAAATTTGGTACATGAGTATGGGAATTATACAAAAGTGGGAATTATGGGTAGCTAGGCAAAGTTCACTTGCTTTTTATTGTCTGATTTGAATTAGTGAAAATTGGTTTGTATTTGTCTTGGAGAACTTATTTACTCTTAACCAAGTAAGTAAAAGCATTTAGCATGTAGTTGCATTCATAGGTTGCATTTCATACCATTCCTCTTCATCTTTATAGCTTCTCTTGAGCTTAGCATGAGGACATGCTAGTGTTTAAGTGTGGGGACACTACAAGAAAATTGAACATTTGTAACAAAAACTTTGTAACAAATTTAAAATTGTTACAAAAAATTATTCTTTTGTAACAAAAATTAGTAACTGTTACATAATAATAATGTTTTGTAACAACAATACAATTTGTTACAAAATGTTTTGATATTTTTTAACGACATGATTTTTTTTGTTACGAATTATATTGGCTTTTGTAACGAACCATTGTTTTGTATTTTAAATTAAAATACTTATTAAGAATTAATTAACAAATTAATAATTTAATTAATGTTTTAAAGAAATTTAAAGAGATTAAATTATATTTTTAGTGAATGCTCTATTCCCTAATTTAATTAAAATTACAAACCCTTAGGAAAATCTAACCCTAGAACCCCCACCCCTCTTCAGCATGCACATACACCCAGCCACACAGGGGTCACCTGTTCCACACACCCACACACAGAAATATGAAAGAAAGAAAGAAACGGAAGAGGGAAGAGGGAAGAGGGAAGAGGGAAGAGAGAGTCGCGCCAGGAGAAGAGAAGGGAGGAAGGGGGCTGTCCGCAGTGTAACACCCTAATATTCAAATCCTTATGCTCGAGTCATAAGTCAATGATACTACGGTGGTACGACTCTCAGGTGGATTTTTAATAAATAAATATAGGTAATTTCGAAAGGAGTATTAATCGAGAAGCCTGAAAAGAGTAGAAATAAAATCGCGAGGACGTATTTCTCACGTTTCGACAACAAAAGATAAACCGTGAAGCCGAAAATGATATACGGACAAGGCGTAGAGGAGATTAAGAGATAGATAACAGATAGATATATATAACATAAGTAAATAGCTACTAGTCGCGACCCGCGAAGTTTAGGTCGGCTAGAGTACATTATGAAATTAGTTGACAACAGTATATCCTAATCTCTCCCGAAGGAAACATGAGAGCCTCTATAGACAAATTCAAAGAGTTCAATACATAATATAA
>NC_029790.2:66690415-66691201 GCF_000816755.2 Arachis ipaensis
ACAATATCATGTCATACATCCTTCCTCATCCCAATTTCCAATAATACCATTTCCAATCAACCATCATTATACGTAATCAATATCATACTCACTATCACGTGATTTCACCCACAAATCAACCTTAATCATTCCCCAAGCATATATCACAACATACATATCTCTAATGCATCATCATACCATCAAGGCATCAATAATCATAATCACATATATGATCACATAATATATCTCAACCGAACCAAACATACCTCGTCTACATAATTTCACCCAAAATTACCAAATTCCACACTTCAACTTCTCAAACCTTATTATTCAATAACCAACCTAATCATTCATATATTCGTTATCTGAAATTCATCCAATCACTTGTGCCATCATACAATGCACACATCGAGTTACCTTTCTTACCTCTTTCAATCCCTGTGGGATCGACCTCACTCCCGTGAGTTTTTATTACTTGATACGACCCGGTACACTTGCCGGTTAGTTGTGTGATGTTTTGTGAGAGATTCGTTTCTCATCAAAATATCTCATCACCTCTTTCCGGCCTCCGGCCCAAAATTCACGGCCTCCGGCCCAATTTTCACAATTTAAATGCATAAACCACAAATCAATACTCATTACCCAATACATCAAATTCTCAATACACCAAGCATACAAGGTCACACAATTCTCAACCCAATCATTAATTCACATTACATATCAACTATGCATATTAGCACCAACCATTTACACAATCTAAACTTAATCCTAGGGGCATCTAGCCTAGGAATTCTCATCACAACACAT
>NC_029790.2:66691279-66727413 GCF_000816755.2 Arachis ipaensis
CGTAGCTCAAGTTATGGTGGTTTGAAGATCAAAGAGAGTTAGGTTTTCTCTCTTCTCTTCTCTCTTCTCAAATGAGCGCCCCAACCCTTCTTTTTAGTGTAAAATGAGCTGAAATACTCACAACTAATGTTTATATATGTTGGGTCTTGGACTCGGAAAAATTCACTGAATCCAAATATCATATTTAAATTATCAAATTCCGATTGTCAAATCTTCCAACCATATTCGCTCCTATTTAACTTATTATTTACTAAATTTCGATTAGACCGGGTATTACATTCTATCCCCCTAATAGAAATTTTCGCCCTCGAAAATTCCATCCATCACTATCCTCTCCCTCTGCCAAGCCAATTACCACTAATCACAGCTCAACTCCAAGCATAACCTCCAAACTTACTTTCTTATTCTCAAACCTTCGAATTTCTACATGACTTGCTGTTATAAAGTCTCTGACTCATCAATCAAAAACCCCTTTCATTTCTAGAAAGCAAATGAGTTTGAAATAACAATTTAACAAAAATCATGAGAATCCGCTTTCCTTTAATAATCTATAAAAGCATTCGAGACACATCTCTTTCGTTAAAATTTCTCATATAAAAAATTATCCTCAAAACCATAACCAGCACTCTTTCAAATTTTTTGGAGAAAAATTTTCAACAGTACCTCCCCAAAAATTGGAGTTTACCACCCGTCACGGGCTTCCTCAAACCAATCTCAGTACTGCATCTGTATTTCAATTTAGTGGCTTTCACATTCGTCTTTCAAAACAAATCATTATAAATCTCAATCTAATTCCAAGGTCACTATGACCAAACATCATGGTACTCATCTCTCAAACACGACAACTCGCACTCTCTCATCATCTAAATCCAATTATGCATCAATGATAATTTCCTCATCCGTTTCAGAACCATCAAGGCTCACAGCCGCAATTAATTCCAATTACCTAGAATCATTATCTGCATAAGCTCACTAAACTTTTAAGTACTCAAAGCATAAAGCATTTCCAATCATGCTCTACTTTTCCTTATTATTACCATGCTATGCTAACGCTTTAGCAAGCTTCCGCTATGCCACCTTGATTTCTCGTCAAGTATTAGTTCCATCACTTATTTCCTCAAGTACTAAACCACCACTTAACTTGACCGACAATTCGAATTAACGTTTCCAAATCTATCATTTAGGACCATTCCTTATCTATTTAAATCAAAGGAACTAAAAGTCACGAGTTCAATCCATTTCACCAAAAATCCAGAAATCAACCAACTACATAACAAACACAACACATCATTCTCAAAAGAAAGTCATTTACATCACAGGCATTTATCCATTTGTATTAAGGAAATTACCTCAATCTTACTGTCGCAATCGGCCCGCATCCTGACTCTCTCCTTGTTGGCAATTTCTTGATACATGCCCTAGTAACCCCGTCATCCTCCATATCTCATATAATCATCTTTGATCATCATTGATCATAACTTTTCCCCTTGCTTCACTCGCAAGTTACCACATCCCCTAGCTCATTGCTAGGCATATCAGAATGATTTAATACATAAGAGGTGAGATCGGAGGTTTAGAAGTATGAGATTTGGCTTTTAAAACTCAAAAATCAACTTTGGCATGAAAACAGGGCCACGCGTACGTGCACTCCACGCGCATAACATCCAAAATCACAAGATTTCAACGCTAACTACCCAAAAACGTGTAACAGTGGGAATTTCGAAAACTGGGCAGAGATGAATGAAATACTCACCACCAAACTTAGATAGAATTGTAGAGGATGAGAAGAGCAACACGTGGCCGCAAACAGCTCGTCAATCGGAGCTCCGTAGCTCAAGTTATAGTGGTTTGAAGATCAAAGAGAGTTAGGTTTTCTCTCTTCTCTTCTCTCTTCTCAAATCAGCGCCCCAACCCTTCTTTTTAGGGTAAAATGAGCTGAAATGCTCACAACTAATGTTTATATATGTTGGGTCTTGGGCCCACTTAGGCCCGGTTCACTTATTTTTGCCCATTGGCCCAATTTTGGGCCAAAACCTTTAAGATTAGCGCTCTAAATCGCACTTTAAATATTTCTACCTTCCCTAATTATAATTCCTCATTTCTTAATCTTATTTACCCATAATCAATTTCCTCAGTTGTAGTACTAGACAGATCTCAGCCGATACTGCCGGTCAAAATTCCACTGCGCACTTTTACGTAGAAAACTATATTTTCCGACTCGGAAAAATTCACTGAATCCAAATATCATATTTAAATTATCAAATTCCAATTGTCAAATCTTCCAACCATATTCGCTCCTATTTAACTTATTATTTACTAAATTTCGATTAGACCGGGTATTACACGCAGCGCCACTGCGCCGTCGCCACCTTGGAGTCTACTGTTCGTCGCTGCCCAGTCGCCGTTCTGCCTTCTATCAAGCCGGTTCTGTAGCCTGAGAAGAATCAAGAAGAAGAGAGAGAGCATGTGTGAAGGGAAATGCCACCACGAAGCTGTCGCCGCTGTCATCATGCTTCGCCACTATCGCGTCTCACCAAGCTGTCATCATCGTGCTTCCTGGTGCCGTCGGTGGAGCTATGTCTTGCCAGATCTGCTGCTGGATGTCTGGAGGAGAAGCGTTCTCTCAGATGGCAAATAACTGCAAACAGCGATGGAGCTTCTCTGACCCTCAAGGCCTGAAGGACGACGGCGACAACGACTGATCTTCCGCTGGTCTTCTTCTCTTCTCTAGCCCCTGCTCAAGTTCAGTTCAGGTAAATTATATGTTTTGAATTTCTAATTAGGGATTTGGTTATTAAAATTTCTGATTAGGGATTGGATTATTGGAATTTATGATTAGGGATTTAGGGTTCTGATTATTGGAAATTTGAAATTTCTGATTAAGATTGCTTCTCTTCTGAAATTTGGGATTTGGTTATTAGAAGTTCTGATTAGGTAAATTTAAAATTTGCTTCTCTTCTCTTCTTATTAGTGAATTGTTCTGATTTTGTTCTTCTTGAGTTCCTGTTAGTGTTTTGATTAAGGCTTTATAATATTGATTGATTTTGTTCTTCCTGAGTTCCTGTTAGTGTCAATCATCCAAACCCCCTTTCATGTATATAAAAAACGTTAAGTCATGTCTTATTCCAGACTTAGATAATGGTTAATCTGATGGATGGAATGATATATTGATTTATTATATATATATGGAATTAAAATTGATGAGATGCTGTGTAAATATTAATATTTAAAGCCATCTGCATTCAAGTTATGTAGCTAAATTGATAGCAAGAAGAAGATACATGTAAAACAAAATGTGATTATTCCTGTAAAGAGATTTTCAAAGAAAAAATACTATGAATTGTTAAATTGTACTGATTATAAATTTTGATTATTGAAATTTATGAATTTTGATTAGAATTTCTTATTAAGGATGCGTGTATAGTTTCTGTGATGAGGATGCGTGTATAGAATTTTGATTATTGCAACTTTAGAAAACTTTTTTGTTTAAACTGATTGAATGATGCTGTGTTTGATTTATTAAATGCTGATGATGCTGAAAATTCTGTTTGTTAGAGTGCAGAATTTGTTGAAAGGCTAAAAGCCAAGTTTCATGATTAAATTAATTGATGATACATGCTAATGATTACTTGAGATGATGTTGGACTATTTGTTATATATAATGCAGTAAATTGATGATAATATATGTGAATTGTTTGAGTGATTTGTGGCTGGATTGTGTTGAGTAATGCAGAACTTGTTGATTTCATATGAGTATGCTTAAATGTGAAAACTGACCAAAAATGGTGATTTATTAATCCTGAGCACTTGAGGCTAATTTAATCTTTTTAACAAGTCACAATAGATAAAAAAAAGTTAGAATTCAAGGTTAGAGTGAATGAAAAGCTAGGAATCAATTTTTGACCTCTCAAAACCCAAGTTTACATGTTGCAGAATTATGCAGTTTCAGACAGCACTTTGTGAACAAAACTGGGAGCAATCTAACCACTCAAAATGGGTGAAATTATTTTTCTATAAAAATTTGATATGTCTAGATTGTTCCTCTAAAATTTCAGAATTTTTCGATGTGTGGTTTGGGAGATATGATTTTTAGAAAATGGTCATTTTCTGCAGAAATATTGCTGTCCGAATTCTGGAACAGCAACTTCAAAACCACATATCTCAATACTCTGAAACACTTTGGAGGTGAAACCAAAGAGGGGTGAAATATTAGGATGTCTAGTATTTTATGTCCAAATTTTAGGATAATTCAAGTTTTGTAGAGAAAGTTGTGCTTTCTGGAAGCAGCGCTGTTCACTGTTGTGACAACATCCTTTCCTTAAAACAAAATCATATTTCAAGAGGCATAACTTTTTCTAGAGAAGTGAAAATTTCTAGAGAAGTGAAAATTCTCTGGAACTTGAACTGGGTGACAGATGGGAAATTCTAGTTCAACCACACCAAAATTTAGGAGAATCCAATAAAAGATGGATTTTATATGTTTTTTTTTAAATTGGTTACTGCTTGCTGTTTTTCTGAAGTGTACTAAATCAGTAGCCGATTTTTAAAAAAAATTATATAAAAGTAAATTAGGTGGCAAAAGAGATCTCTGGATTAGTGTGGCTTAGTTGTCAAGAAAGTTCAAGATAGTGTGGTTTAGCTGTCAAGTTGTTATTCGGTTTTATTTTTCCATTCTTGCTATACTTTTCTATTTCCAAACTATTTTCAAAAGTCAAGTATATTTGTTATGAGGACTTTGGTGAAAATTGTGCTTTGTAGTGATTTTTAGACAATTGATACTTATGTAAATTTAATGAATTGAATTATGATTAATTAGGCCGAGTTTATATATTGAGTTGTCAATTTTTGATAATTTGCATTCTTGATTGACTAGTTTTAAACTTTGGGAATAGATTCTTTAAGAATTAGTTAATTTTAACTTGTAAGTTCTAATTTTATTTTTACTCTGATGAAGATAGTGTTATATGTGGTTTTTTAATTTTGGTTTTCATTGCTCATATTTGCAGGGGTACAAAATTGATGCCGTTTTACTTTCAGATGCTTCAATGCTTGTATTAGATATGTTGCCCAATTGGCTTATGAACTTTTCATGTTAAGATCTGCATATTTTATTTAAATATTATTTGAGGTATTTCAGATTTAAGATTGCTTTGCTTTATTTATATTAATGCTTTTAATTTAATTTAGATATTTTTCTTCCTTTTGGCTTTGGTCAAGTGATTGGTAGTACTTGAGTTATCAAACTCAGCAAGTGATTGAAATTGGCAGATTTTGCTTTAGCTAGGATTGCTCTAACACTAGTCTCTCCACAGGAGTTGGCTAGGACTTGAGAATCAAGCTAATCAGTCAACTTAACCTTCCTTTGTTTAATAAAGGCTGACCAAGTGGGATTAAAACCCAATTCCCTTCACACTTGATAAGGATAACTAGGATAGGAATTCCAATTGTTATACCTTGCCAAGAGATTTTATTATTATTATTTTATTTTACTTGTCATATAACATATTCCCTCCTTACTTCCAAAACCCCAATTTACAAACTCATAACCAATAATAAGAACATACCTCCCTGTAATTCCTTAAGAAGACGACCCGAGGTTTGAATACTCGGTTATCAATTTCAAAGGGGTTTGTTACTTGTGACAACCACAACTTTTGTAAGAAAGGTTGATTGCTTGGTTTAGTAACTATACTTACAATGAGAGTTTCTATAACCTCTAAACCATCAATCTTCAGTTCTTCACCCCCTCGGCCAGATTGCTTTCTCCCTCCTTCTTCTTCTATTTTCTTCTTCTTCTACTCTATTCTTCTCTTCTGTGTATCTTTACTCCTGGACGAGCAAAGCTTTTAAGTTTGGTGTGGAAAAAGCATTGCTTTTTACTTTTCATTACCACTTATGGCACCCAAGGATGGAGAATCCTCTAGAAAGAGGAAAGGAAAGGCCATAGCCGCCACCTTTGAATCTTGGGAGATGGAGAGATTCATCATCAAAGCCCACCAAGACCACTTCTATGAAATAGTGGCAGAGAAGAAGGTGATACCTGGGTTCCCTTTCAGGCTTAAGAAGAATGAGTATCCGGAAATTCGAAAAGAGATTTAGAGAAGAGGTTGGGAAGTCCTAATCAATCCCATCCAAGAGGTTGGGATCTTAATGGTACAAGAGTTCTATGCTAATGCATGGGTTACAAAAAACTATGACATTAGTGTGAACCCAAATCCCAAGAATTAGATCACCATGGTCCGAGGCAGAATCTTAGATTTTAGCCCAAAAAGTGTGAGGTTGGCGTTCAACTTGCATTTGATGCAAGGAAACCCACATCCTTACACTAGAAGAGATAACCATGATCAGAGGATGGATCAAGTACTCTCAGACACCTGTGTGGAAGGAGCACAGTGGAAAAAGGATTCTCAAGCCAAGCCTATCCAACTGAGAATTCCTGACCTTAAGCCTATAGCTAGAGGACGGTTGGAGTTTATCCAATGCTCTATCATCCCTACTAGCAACCGGTATGAAGTAACCATAGACTGAGCCATCATGATCCATTGCATCATGCTCGAAAATGAGGTGGAAGTACATGAGGTGATACCTCAAGAGTTGTACAAAGTGGCGGACAAGCCCTCCACCAAGGAAAGGTTAGCTTTTCCCCATCTTATATGTCACCTATGCAATTCAGCTGGAATTGTCATAGAGGGCGACATTCCTATTGAGGAGGACAAGCCCATTACTAAAAATAGGATGGAGCATACTAGAGAGCCGGCACATGAACCACAATAAGGGCATGTGGAGCCGCCTCAACATGATATCAGAGACAAGGGCACGACATTGAAGATATCAAGTGCACCATTGAGTTCTCTAGAAGAAGTGGTAGCCGCCATCACTAAGGTGGTCCCGTTTCATCACCTTGCTTATTTTAATTTTTCTATTTTCCGTTATGTTTTATTATTTGTTCTCTTATTCTTATTGCATAATCATTTTCATTTATGTCTTGACTATAAAATGTTCCATATATCTCTCACCCTACTTAGAAGAAAATTTTATTTGAAAAGAATCGAGAGATACATGAATTTTGAGTTTTATAATAAGAAAAGTCAATTATTTTGATGTGGTGGCATTGCTTTTATTTTCTGAATGTATGAATGAACAATGCATATTTGAAATTGAATTTATAAATGTTGGCTCTTGAAAGAATGATGAAAAAGGAGAAATATTATTAGTAATCTGAAAAATCCGAAAATTGATTCTTGAAGCAAGAAAAAGCAGCAAAAAGAAAAAGAAAAAGCATGTTGCAATAAATGAAAAAAATGTATACATGCATGCGAATAAATAAATAAATAAATAAATAAATAAAGCAGAAAAAGCCAATAGCCCTTTAAACCAAAAGGCAAGGGTAAGAGGATCCAAGGCTTTGAGCATCAATGGTTAGGAGGGCCTAAAAGAAACAGAAAGTTCTTGGCATAAGTAGCTCAACCAAGCTGTCCCTAACTATATGCTTGTGGTGTGAAGGTGTCAAGCGAAAAGCTTGAGACTGAGCAGTTAAAGTCGTGATCCAAAGCAAAAAGAGTGTGCTTAAGAACTCTGGATACCTCTATCTGGGGATTCACAATCTGAAAGGGTTCACCCAGGTAAGTGTCTGTGGCATTTATGTATCTAGTTGTAATACTGGAAAACAAAGTGCTTAGGGCCACGTCCAAGACTATAAAAAGCTGTGTTCAAGAATTAAAAAAAAAACTAAACTAGGAGAGTCAATAATATCATTGATGTATATGCATCTTACCCATATTAGCTAGTTAGTTTAGTTAGTTTTAGTTTAATTTCATTCATTATCTTTGAAATAAACAAGCACTTTGATGAGATTTATATCCATGCATTAAAGTACCAAGAACTAGGTGAACTTTGGCCAAATTCATGCAAGTAAGTCAAGGAGCTTATAAATGAATTTGTATGAATGAATCACTTGAAATTGGTTGCATAGAATGGAAAAACTTTGATGCAAGTTCTTTGGTTAATGATAGGTAATGAAGCAGAGAGCCCTGGAGCAAGGAGGAGACCATTGAAGGCATTGCCAACTCAAGATTGGGCGTTGCCAACACCTTCATTACTCTAACATGGACACGTTTCTAACTTGGTTTTCCAAGTTAGCTATGCCCTCTCCATGAAGCATCACTACTCCCTCACTATTTCAACTATGAAGACGTTGCTAACTTGGTTTTCCAAGTTAGCACCACCTTCTATTTTTCAACCTGGGAGGATGATGATCAACATATGAAGGCATTGGCAACTTGATTTCTCAAGTTAGCAACACCTTCCTTAATTCAATATGGAGGTTGGAGGGCAAAAAATTATGAAGGCGTTGGCAACTTGGAAGCAAAGTTAGCAACGCCACTTTTTGGATTTATTGGCAGCCTGACCTTGCCTTCTTCAAACAAAAATAACTTGAGCTAAAAAACTCCAAATCAAGTAATTATAGTGGCATTGGAAAGTAGGAATCAAGAGCTTTCCAAGCATATATGGTACTACATGGTGGACACTAAATCTAAGGGAGAAAACTTGCCCGAAAGTGCAAAGATGAACATGGTATCAACATGTAGAAAGGCCAGCTGACCTCTTCATCTTCCATGGAGTATAACATGAGCTGTAGAACTTCAAATGATGTGCTATTAACCGCATTGGAAAGTAGACATTTAGAGCTTTCCAACGATATATAATAGTATGGGGTTGACATTCATTTGAAGCTTCAGACACTGACTTCATTTGGAGCTTCAGAATCTAAAGGCGTTGGCAACTTGGGAATTCAAGTTAGCAACGCGAGCGACCCTGACCTTGTCCTCTTCAATGGAGCATAACTTGAGCTACAAAGGTCCAATTGAGGTGCTTCTAGTTGCGTTCAAAAGCTGACATTCAGAGCTTTCTAATGATGTATAATACTCTATAGTGGGGCATGAAATTGAAGCTTGAACAATAGGCATCTTTAAGCCAAGTTAGCAACGCCAATGATTCTAGCTCCCAAAAATGCAAGGAAGGATGCCACTAACTCATGCTTGCAAGTTGTCAAGTTATCCTTCATGATGGGCATAAACACGTTGCAAACTGGGAAAACCAAGTTAGCAACGCCAATGAAACTTTGGCTCCATGAAGAACATGGACACATTGCTAACTTAGAATCCAAGTTAGCAACGCATTTGCAAGATTTTGGCTTCCTGGGAGTAGAAGAACATGTTGCTACACCTTCACTAAGTTTCAGCCCAGGGAGAATAACACACACATTGCCAAGTTGAAGATATGAAGGCGTGTGTGTCAATAATGTGCCTAATAAGAAGAGGAGCTGAAAAACAGTGCCGACGCATACGCACAGATTACGTGTATGTGTCGATATGCCAAAATTGCTGAGGAATGCGTACGCACAGATTACGCGTACGCGTCAATATGCCAAATTGCTGAGGCACGTATACGTGCAGTAGATGCGTACGTGTTGATTTGCGAGATCTCTGTTTTCATGAAGTGCTGCAATTGTCTATGGGAGCTGATTGATCCAACTGAAACAAAGCCTATTTCCTAATCCGGAAAGCATGGTTGAAGGCCTTTCAAGGAGCTAAAGGACTAGTATAAATAGGAATGAGTTTTGTACTTGAGGGGACTTTTTCTGGACTCCATTTTGGGGGAGCATATACTGGACATCACTTTTATTTTCGTAGCTTTCAGTTTACTTTCCAGAATTTCCATTCTTCTTCTTTGCACTTAGTTATTTTTCAAGTCTTGCATTTGGTTTGTGTATTTGGAGAAATGATGAACTGAACCCCATTTTTATTAGGGGGAGGAGATCTATTATAATTATAATGAATCAATGAAATTCTTCTTCTTCTCAATTCAATTGTGTAGCTATAGGATATCTTCTATTTTGATTGTGAATTACTCACTCTGGAAGGGGGTTTAATTCAATTGAATGTGGGTGTGAGCCTCAGAAGGGAAATCATCTACATTAGAATTGGAGCTCTATCCTTCACAGTTCTCCTAACCAAAACCATTCAGGAGGAATTGAGGTTTTGAGAATATGTGTGGCTTATGGATAAGAGATATGTGATGAGTAGACTTTTTTGTGGTTTAGAATTCACAAATGAAGTCTCATTGCAATATAGTTTCTAAACCAACAAGTAATCCTTTCATACAAAAAATTGTTTGTCACAAGTACAAACCCCTAAAATCTATAAACCGAAGTATTTAAACCTCGGGTCGTTCTCCCTAGGAATTACAATAAAGTGTATTGTTATTGGTTATGAGGTATGATTTGGGGTTTTTTGGATAATAAACTAACAACTAAAAAGGCCTTGGCAAGGGTTGGTGGTCAAGGATCTCTATCCTAATCACTAACCACAACATGAGAATTGGAAAGGATCAACCCCATTAAGTCATCCTCTAACTAGTAGTAAAGGAAAGTCAAATGAGCTATGTCAATCCAAGTCCATAAGTCCTAGTTCTCCACCAAATCAATTAGTGAGGTCTAGAGTCAATGGCTCCCAATCGTCAATCACTTGGACATTAGTAACTCAAGAGTTCCTAAGTTACCTTCCCAAGCCAAGAGCATAAAATTCTACTCTAAAATCCAACCAAGCATTTTATCAAACACTTGGAAGGTATAAAAGGAAAGCATAGTAAATTGCAAGAATTAAAGGAATCTACAACTACAAAAGTAAGAGATTAACAATAGAAAGACAAAACAATAGAAAAGTAAACTCATAACTAAAAGAAGCATTTTAACAAACACATAGAAGGCAATAAAAGTAAACAACATGAATTGTAAGAATTAAAGAGAGATCTAACTAGAATAGCAAGAGATCAACAATAGAAAAGGAAGACAATTATGAAACAACAAAGAACTTACCAATTGCATTGAAGAAGAAATGTAGATCTACAAAAGAAAGTTCATTAACTACAACTAACAATACAAAGGATTTACAAGAGAAGAAAAATTCTACAATCTACAAGAGAACAATTGAAGAAGAAGAAGAGGAAAATTAAGAGAGAAGAAGAAGAAGTAGATCTAGATCTAAAACCTAATCCTAATTCTAGAGAGAAGTGAGAGCTTCTCTCTCTAAAACTAACTAAAGCATAACAAAACTAAAATAAAACTAAACTAAGGACTAGATGTCTCATCTCTCTTCAATCCTTGGGTTAAATAGCATCAGAAATGAGTTGGATTGGGCCCACAAGGCTTTAGAATTCGCTGGCCACTAATTTTCTTTTAATGATTCACGTGCAAATCGGCGCGTTCGCGCCCCCCTAAACGTGCTGCAACTATGGCAAATCTTATATCATTTCGAAGCCCCGGATGTTAGCTTTCCAACGCAACTAAAACCGCATCATTTGGACCTCTGTAGCTCAAGTTGTGGCCAATTAAGTGCGAAGATGTCGGCTTGATAGCTTTTGTGATTCCTTCATTTCTTCATGAGTTCTCCATTTTTTCATGCTTTTCCTTCATTCCCTTGATTCAATCTTTGCCTCCTAAATCTAAAATCACTTTACAAACATATCAAGGCATCTAATGGAATCAAGGTGAATTAAATTTAGCTATTCTAAGTCCTAAAAAGCATGTGTTCACTCTTAAGCACAATTAAAGGAGAATTTACAAAAACCATGCTATTTCATTGAATAAATGTGGGTAAAAGGTGATAAAATCCCTTAAATGAAGCATAAGATAAACCCTACGAATGGGGTTTATCAATATGCACTTAACCTCTTCTCATGACAATTAGATCAAGGAATTGGCAAGATTGATTATGATTAGAGAGATTGGATTGCCAAGGAATTGGGATCCAATCAATTTCAATCCGCTATAGATCTACTCATATGATTGAGAAAGGAGTTGAGACTCATTTGATTCATGATGGATTATGATATCTCCAATCCCTAATGAATCATTCTCTTGATTTTCTTCAATTTAAGATATCTTTGAATTTCCTTTCATTTGCAATTGTTTACTATTTTCAGTCATTCCCTGCACCCAAATCCTATTTACAATTCTATGCAATTTAAATTTCATTGTTATTTAGATTATGCTCTTTTACTTTCTTGCAATCTAAGATTTCAGTCATTTACTTTTCTTGCAATTTAATTCTCATGCAATTTAAGTCTCTTGCCATTTATATTTCAAGCCCTTTACATTCTGCACTTTAGATTTCTTGTAATTTACTTTCCGTTAATCCAATTTCTCCCAATTCATCAATATTAGCTTAACTAAATTCATTACCTTATTAAAGTTGCTTGATCCATCAATCCTTGTGGGATCGACCTCACTTTCGTGAGTTTTACTACTTGATGCGACCTGGTACACTTGCCGGTTAGTTTGTGTCGAATCGATTTTCCCTCATCAATTATCTGGATTCTAAGTTCCTAAAGATGTCAACACTTCTGAGTTTTAATGGATAGTGAGATGCCAAAACTGTTCAGAAGCAAAAAGCTACTAAGTCCCGCTCATCTAATTGAAACTAAGCTTCATTGAATACTCTGAGATTTATTGTACCTTACTCTTCTTTTTATCCTACTTTATTTTTAGTTTCTTAGGGACAAGCAACAGTTTATGTTAGGTGTTGCGATGAGCGGATATCTTATACGCGTTTTGGCATAATTTTCATATAGTTTTTGGTATATTTTATTTATGTTTTATTAATTTTTCATAGATTTTAGTGTAAAATTTACATTTTTGGATTCTACTTTGAGTTTGTGTGCTTTTATGCAATTTCAGGTATTTTCTGGCTGAAATTTAGAAGCTGGAGCAAAAGTCTGATTTAGAGGCACAGAAAGCATTGCAGATGCTATCTGGATTTGACCTCCTTGCACTTGAAAGAGCTTTTCTGGAGCTACAGACATCCAAATGGAGTGTTCTTAACAGCTATGGAAAGCTAACATTCAGGGCTTTCCAGAAATATATAATGGATCATACTTTGCTTCAGAATTAAAGGTCCAAAACTGGCGTTCAACACCAACCATCTACCCCAATCCAGGCGTCTAGCGCCCACAAGGGGGTAGCCAGCGTTCAAACGCCCAAGAAGGACCCCCAAGCTAGCATTCAATGCCCAAGGAGCATCTTAGCACGTATATCTCAATCAAGCTCAGCCCAAACACTGACCAAGTGGGCCCCATAAGTGGATTTTAGCACTAAAAGACTGTTTTACCCTTCTTATGTAATTCTTAGTCATTAGCTTAGTATTTATTTGAGAACTTTTACACTTTTCGGGAGACATCAGCCATATTTCGTTTTTTACATTGTATTTTCTATCAGTATGAGTTTCTAAACCTCCTAGTTTGAGGGGAGGAGCTCTGCTGAGTTTTATGGATTAATAAAAGTACTATTGTTTCCTTTTAACTCGTGTTTTATTCTCTATTCTGAAATGTATCTTTGTTCTTCATCCTTATGAATGCGTTGAACCGGCACAAGGTTATCTCATTCTAGATGGGTTCAGAGTGAGTCTTTTATTGGACAACAATCAACCACTAGCTTGATCATACATCTCTTTGACGGCTATTCCACGACTTCGTTGGGGACTTCTCGAGACACCAATTCAGCCGAGGTACGGGAAGATTAGAGTCTTTGTGGTAGAGGATAGAACCAAAGGTGCAACATTCTCTAATCTAGATGATTCGATCTTGTCTGTGGCATTTTGAGTAAGATCACTAAGGAGAATGAACTGCAGGAGCTTAACCCTCAATCAGAATGGATCCGCACTAACCCTGGGGTTCAGATCTGGAGGAGCATTGGCGACTTCTCAACCGGCGTTGATCACATACAGCCTGCCATAGAAGAAATCATTCACAGTTGAAGAAGATAGTAAGTTGGCATGGTGTGAAAATCTACTCAAAATCTAAAGTTGGCATTTTCACAAACACCTTGTGTGCATAAAAGGAAAACATGGAAAATTGCAAAGTAAAATAGAAAACTTTAACCAACTATCAACAAAACCAAATATAAACAAGCAATCAAACAACGGAGGCAAGAAACATAAAATTCATTGATCAAAACTTCAAGAAACACAAAATTGCAAGTATGACCAAGTAACTTGAACCAAAAGGGAATGAAAGTAAAAGTGCTATAATTAAAGATGAAATTGAGAGTACTTAGAATTAAAGAAGAAAAATCCAAAATCAAGGCTTGCTATAAAATGCTATAATGAAAATGGAAATAAAAATGAAACCCTAAGAGAGTAAAGCTACACCACTCCTACTCCTACTCCTAATTACTCCCTAAAATCGTCTAACTGAGCTCTTCATAATGCATCCTTCATAAGTGTTGAATTCTTCTTTATATAGCACTCCCATGCAGCATTTCAGCTTTCCAAAAATGAACCAAGGGCCTCCAAATACGCACAGCACGTGTTTCATTAATGCAATCACGTGCAGGGACCTATGCGGACGCACAAACGTGTGCATCCGCACACTCGGCTGAAAGTTGACCTGTGCGTACACACAGGTGCTTGTGCGCATGCACACTTCGCTGTGTGTGATTTCCTTGTTTTCTTCATGTTTTCTCCCTTGTACATGCTTTCTTCCATTTTTAGCCATCCATTCTTACCTCTAAGGCCTGAAATCACTCACAAACCATATCACGGCATCGAATAACCTAAAAGTGGAATTAAAAATCACTAATCTAAGTATTAAAATGCATGTTTTCACATTTAGAATCAAATTGGGGATCAAACACAAAAGCATGCTATTTTGGTGATTAAGTGTGAGTTCATGTGCTAGAATCTATTCAAATCAAGCCGAAATACATCGGAAAAATATGGACTCATCAATTCCCCCACACTTAAACAGTAGCATGTCCTCATGCTAAACCAACAAGGAGAGTGATCAAAGGGGTAATCAACTTATTAAATGCAACTATCTATATGCATGCAAGTATGGATATACTATATATACCTTTATATCTATAATGTCCTATTGATTTGGTGAAAACAAATAATTAAATTCCAAGCATGTATATATGTATAGGGCTAAGCAAAGAATTAGTTCAATGCAACAAAATCTAAAGAATTGATTCAACTCATCAAAATTAGGCACTTGCAAGAATGCATGATAGGAGAAGTGAAAACATAGAATTGAGTAATTAAACCCTCACTAGGTGTGTATACACTCTAAGCACTCGGTGTTTAGGGTCAATTCACTCAAATCTCCTTCCAATCATGCTTTCAAGGATTTGCTTTTCATCTAATAATCAACAAACAAGTGATGTATGAATGTAATTATCATGAGGACTTCATATGGTTGTAATGGGGTTAGGGTAAAGGTGGGCTAAATATGGCCAGTGGACTAAAATGATTGAATCCTTGATTAGTTTAAGTTCCCACTCAACCTATATCAACCAAATCAAACAAAAAATGCAACCTAACTTCCCATCACACTTTTTATACACATTCATGTATGCCTTTCTCACCAGAAACATCACATATGCAATTCCTTTATCCATTTGTTTACTCTTTAGGGTGCCTTTGTGCCCTTTTTATGATGAAGAGTTTTTTTTTTTTTTTAGAATTGCATATGGTTAAGTAGTTCATACATGAATGTTCCTATTTTCCATAATTTTCAATGAATACCTGAATTAAACATTTTCTTTTGCTACCAAAGTTTCCCAAAAGATTCCCCCACACTTAAATGAAACACACTTCTTCAACCTAAGCTGATCAAGGATACAATCCAAGGTAAATTATGGTTTTCCACTTAAGGTTGTGATGTGCTAATATCAAGAACAATGGGGTAAATAAAGCTCAAAGGGGTTAACAATGGTAAATGCAAAGGGTAGGCTATATGGGAAAAGTAAGCTTTTAAACAAAGATGGCCTCAATCATGCTCAATGCATTTCAAAACATCAATCATTAGAAATAAAGAATCAAGCAGAAATAAGATTACAATCATAGAAGAGATATAGCACACAATGAACAAAATTAGTGGTTAAAATGTGCAACCACTCAATATAGCCCAAAAGCTCACAAGGTAATTGTTCTTTACTCTTCTATGTTCCATAAGAAATCCATTCAAGCAAGTTTGAAAAACAATTTTTCCAAATCAATTCAATAGAATGCCCTTGAACAAGATTCTTGAAAATTTTGTTGTTTTTCACCAAAACTTATTTCCTATATGTATGTATGTAGTGGTGGATGGAAAATTTTTTCAAAATTTCCTAGTCTTTCCCTAATTTTCAACAAGCAAAAAGTAACATGAACAATTAGGATCAAACCGAGCTAGGCATAAGCTATTCACATCATCGAATCACAATCCATATCTATACTATATACCAAGCAATATAAAATGAAATATGCATGTATATACCAAAATGAAAGTGCAATACTAGATATAACTAGAAGCAACTAATATATATATACCAAAGTAAAATGCACAGGAGAGAATGTTTACACCCAAAATGTCGTAGATCCTCCCCCACACTTAAGTCATGCACTATCCTCAGTGCTTAAAATAATCAATCGGGGGGGGATCATCCATGAGAAGCTCCACCGTCAGATGGTGGTGGGTGATGATGATGATGGTGATACACGATGATGGCTTGGGATGTCACTGGGGTGGTCTCAACTGCCGGCTGCTCAACTGCCTGGTTAGCTGTGTCGGCTGCTTGCTCCTCAGATGCTGGCTCCTCGGCCTCAGGCTCTGGTGTATCTGGAGGAGGTGGCCCAAGGTCTCTACCCTCAATCTTCGCCACTATCCACTAGAAGAGGCAGGCGTTGCGGCGCTCGAGGTGGTGGAGAGTCTCCAAGAACTCCCGACCCAGCTCATAGGGTGTCTGGAGTCGGGGTGTGGGCACAGGAGGTGCTGGAGGTGCCGAGGGCTCTGCTGAGGATGATGGTGGCTCAGTGGTCTTCCTCTTCTTCTGTGGCGGTCCATCGTAGTCGCCGTATGGTAGAAATGGCTATTTACTGATGTAAATAGATGTCCGGTCTGTTGGGCGTCGGTCCACTCTAGATAGAGCTGCTAATCTAGTGATCAACGATGGGAAGTGTTCTTACCCTGGGTCAAGCTATCCGACCCGGACTAATTAAAGACAAAGCGACCGACCTCTTCAGGTCGGGACCCCCGATCTCTTCTTTAAAAGAGTTCAGCCAAATCAACATAAGAAGCCCAAGCAAGCCCAAACAAAGGGACACAACCCAATCTAAATGCAGCCAAAGCCTAGAAAGATAAAGGCGGTCCCCCTAAAGATAAGATAACTTCACTAAAAGATAACATAAGATAACTAACTTATCTTATCTAAGAAGGTCAGCCCACACTACTATAAATACACTGGAGCACCCAGGTATAACTAATACTCTGATTCTACACATAAACCTGCTTAAAGCCCATGCTAACTGAAGCATCGGAGTCTCTTGCAGGTACCACCACCCTCCGGTGACAAAGGATTAGTAGCATCTCCAACACCACCATGGCCAACAAGTCGGACACGACAGCTCCGGACACCACAGCAGATCTCATTCGAGATCAACCTTCAGTTTCAGGGAACCCTCAAAATATTGGCGCCATTGCCGGGGAACCCGGATGTCATCCCATCATTATGGCGGACAACATTGACAATGACCATGAGTCTGATCTAGAAAACAGGACCCCACACAAGGACGCGGACATCACCTCCAAGGACACACCTCAAAACGGAGGAGATAAGCAACCCCCAAACACAGAAATTCTGCATGCCCTACAAGCTCAACAGGAACGTCTCAAACAACTTAAAAAAGAAGATGAACACCAGCGCGAAGCCGAGAGGGACCTCCGGAGAGAAACTAGATGACGCCGAGAGTTAGAAGACAAACTCCTAAAGCTCGAAGTTGACCTCAAAGCTAAAACAGTTCAGACCAATCACGATGACAACTATCACAGAGATCAAGACCCATTCACCAAAGAAATCATGAAGACTAAAATCCCAAAGGACTTTAAAGCTCTTGACATCATCTTGTACGACGACACATCAGACCCAAGCCACCACCTCAGCAACTTCCGAAGCCGAATGTACCTCACCAATGCCTCGGATGCCCTTCGATGCAAGGCCTTCCCAACCACCTTAACAAAGACAGCCATAAAATGGTTTGACAGCTTACCCCCTAGATCCATCACTAGTTTTGATGACTTAGCCAAAAAATTCCTCGCCAGATTCTCCATCCAAAAGGACAAAGCCAAACATACCCCAAGCCTACTAGGAATCAAGCAAGGAGATCGAGAAAGTCTTCGCAACTACATGGAAAGATTCAACAAAGCATGTCTGGAAATACAAAGTCTGCCCACAAAAGCAGCCATTATGGGTCTTCTCAATGGCTTGAAAGAGGGACCTTTTAGTCACTCCATATCAAAAAAGCATCCCTGAACGAAGTATAAGAACGGGCAGAGAAGTATACTAACATGGAGGAGAACTCTCGATTAGGAGGAACATCAAAATCTGGATTCTCCTACCCCCCCTCGAGACAAGGATAAAGAGTCCAAGAAAAAAGAAGAATAATCCAGTGAAAAACCCAGAAAATACCATAATTACACCCCTCTTCGGGTGTCCCTTGTGGATCTTTACCGAGAAATATGCAACACTAAAAAGATCCCACCACCTCGCTCAATTAAAAGCAAGAAAGGAGGGGCAAATTGGACAGAGTACTGCGAATACCATCGAATTTACGGACACTCTACTAACGAATGCTTCGACTTAAAGAATGTCATAGAAAAATTGGCGAGAGAAGGGCGACTAGACTGATACTTAGTCAACAAAGCAGATGAGCCAAGAAAAAGAAGAAGAGACGAAGAGGTTGGACGGGCGGAATGACCACTTTACACTCCTGAGAGACATATTCATATGATAAATGAGGATTTGCAAGAGGAGGAATCTCTAAATCATCTCGTAAAAGACACCTCAAAAAGGTACATCATGTTGGGGAAGGAGGGAGGTCATCCGACCTCCCCACTATTACTTTTACCCGAGAAGACGCAGCAGGCATCATCCCAGGACATGATGATCCCATGGTCATTACTATCATATTAGCCAATGCAAATCTCCATCAGACTCTAATAGACAAAGGAAGCTCTGCGGATATCTTGTTTAAATCCAAGTTCGACAAACTCGGCCAACAAGATAAAGAGCTCATAGGATATCTGAACAGCTTGTTCGGACTAGAGACACTCCAATCCAACCCCTTGGATATCTTTCACTACACACGACCTTCGGAAAGGGAACTCGATCAAGGACACTTAGCATAGACTACATCGTAGTCAACGTAAGCTCAGCTTATAACGCCTTAATAGGTCAGACAATACTGAACTAGCTCGCCATAGTAGTCTCAACTCCACATCTATGTATGAAGTTCCGAATCCCAGAAGGGATCGTCACGATAAAGGGTGACCAGAAAATCACGCGATGCTGTTACAACAAAAGTTTGAACCTTAGAGGCAAAGGAGAAGAGATCAACACAGTCGAACTCGCAGAAATATAGTAAAAATACATAAAAATAGCAATGTATAAGTACTGAGAAAATAAAAATAAAATAAAGAGAAAAATACAAAAAAATAATAAAGTAAAAAGAGTCTGTAGTGGTTCACCAAAAAATATACGCTAGAGATGGCGACCTCCCCACACTTAATATGAAGCATCGTCCCTGATGCTCACTCAAGCAGGGTGTGAAGGGGGTGTCATCACTAGAAGGATGGGTAGCTGGAGTCTCTGTGGTGGTGGTCTGAGGATCTGCCTGCTGCAGAGGAGGTGCTGACTGAATAAGGATCTCTGGGTCTGCAGCCTGAATCTGAGGTGAAGCCTCCTGATGTGAAGCAGCTTGCTCTGTGCCTGCCTGCGCAGCCCCTCTCTGTGGATGGGTCTCCGCCTCGTGATGGCTCTGATGGTGTGTCAGGCTCGGAAGGGATGTTGCTGCCAGAACGGATCATCAGCTTCAGGTGCTCATAGCGTCGCTTACTGCAACACTCAGATCTCTCGTATCGTCGCCGGTTGCGGAACTCCATCTGGTCTAGCTACTGAAACAGACGGTGCACTAAGTGATAAACTGGCTCTGAGGCAGGTGGAGGTGTAGTGGTGATAGTAGGGGTAGCTGTAGAAAAAGAGGGGCCGGCAGATGGTGTGGCTGTCTCATCAGTAGGAGTGGAGAATGGAGGTCTGTAGCCCAAAGCCAGAAAGTTCCTGCTGTGAGGGATAATTTTCTTGCATTCTGCAGTAGGTGGCTTCTCATCAGCATCCTCCCAAGTCATGTCAGCTCGACGGCCAAGCTGTGTAATCAGATATGGAAAGGGGAGAGTGCCTCGGACGTAGACCCTGGCCATGTAGTACCGAATGAAGCATGGCAGGTACAGGTCCTTACCCTCCACCACACACCATAGGAGGGTGATCATAGCGGCAGGTAGCTCCGTCTCGTGAGTACTCGGCATAATAAAGTTGCTTAGGATCTGATGCCATAGCCGAGCCTCATCGTTCAAGTATGCCCGCTTGATTTCTTTAGGCATGGTGGTGTTCTGACCCATGACCCATGGAACAGTCGGGTCAAGGGCTAGCCTTGCCTTGACGGCATCCCAGTCAAATTTCTTGAAGCGCATGTCCTCCTCAGCCTTTTGATAACCATCTGGCTGATCGGATTTAGGCAGGACATCCTCTATGGCCTCTTCAGTGACCAATATCTGCTTCCTTCTTAGGTTTACTGCATCTAGGGAAGTTTTGAAGTAATTGCAGTAAAATTCCCTTACCTAAGATGCATTGACCTCAGTCAGGTGTCTCTCCAGGAAGAACGAGCCTCTTTGTTTGATCTGATCAGAGGTGTATTGCTGGAGTTCTTCTGGCATCTTCAGAGTCTTCTCGAGGTACAGGTTCCTGGAGGTTGCAAACACCGGATACTTCAGCTCGCAGTATCGGTTTGCAAACTTAATTGGATCAGTAGCAGGGAGTAGCTGGTCAGCCTTCTCCTGCGGGGTAAAGTGTTTCTCCCGTCAGGAGTCATCGTGCATGATGTCAAGGATGGACATGGAGGATTCTCCTCTTTTCCGTTTGCCAGTTGTTGCCTTTCCCTTTCCTTTTCTTTGGGTGTCAGACATCTTAAAAAATAGAAAACCAGGATATAATAAAAGTAGAAAAAACATGTATGCAAATCACAAAATAAACATATAGTGGCAAAGGAGCAGTGGAGTAATGAAAATGAGTTAAGTAAATGTGCATTAAGGATTAAATAGGAGTTAAAAGTCCGAGAAGAAAAATTAATAATCCAAAATGTATTAGAAATCATGTTAATTAGGAAAAATTATCATCATGTCTTGGTTAGAAGGTTAAAGAGAAAAGTGAAAAACCAGAAGAGATGTTTTGAAAGGTTAGGTTGGTTAGGAATGAAAAAAGAGTTTAGGAAGTTAAAATTAGTGAATTAGTAAAAAGTGGGTTAGAGTAAGTGGCATGATG
Source organism: Arachis ipaensis (assembly GCF_000816755.2). NCBI lineage: Eukaryota > Viridiplantae > Streptophyta > Magnoliopsida > Fabales > Fabaceae > Arachis > Arachis ipaensis. The sequence continues at coordinate 66,712,686 of NC_029790.2, forward strand.
ATCATTTTCTAAGTAACAAGCATTCTCAAGTAGAAGCTACAGTTAACTCATATCCAAACAAGGGAATTAGGTTGATGATGAATCAAAAATTGGAAGCTAAACATCAAAATGTAGATTATGAACCAGGAAATCAAAAAGAATAAGAAAGCTTGCCCTGGTATTTATGAATTGGTTTGGTAAAAGCAGAGTTTAAAGTGCCAAAACCAAGACATGAATGGAAACAAAACAGTTTACAGAAAATTGGGCAGCATTCCGGCTAAAATTGGATGTTCCTGGAAAATAAACAGTAAGTAGGATAGTTCATATGAATTAAAAAAAACTGCAATTAGATATAATTAGCGTGAACAGGAAAGAACATTTGCAATAGCAGCATGAACAGTAAGAACATTATATGAAAAATACTAACATCACAGCAACAGCAGAATTGCGAAAATTATAAAAAAAGAAGCACAAACAGCGCAATTAATCAGGCCTAAATCCACTAACCACATCCTAGGCTACCTAACCACCTAGAATCCACTACAACATGCATATCTAACTAGCCTAATTAATAACATAAATAGAAAAATATGTAATTAACTGGGAATTGAAAGAAGGGTGGCGTTCGGCGGAACCTGGTAGGCGTATGAATGAGAGTGGGTCAAAGAGATGGCTGGGGGATGGTGGTGGTGGCGGACGAAAAGGAGGTGAGGGTGGTGGTGGTGGTGCTGACGCGGCGGTGATGGCGCGGTGGTGGTGGCTGGCCGCGGTGGTGGCAGCGGTGGTTAAGGGAAGAAGAGAGAGAGAAAAAGAAGAAAGAGAGGGAAGGGAGAAGGGGTGGCGCGGCGGCGGTGGGGTCTGGGTGGTCGACGGTAGGGCGGTGGTCGGTGGTGGTGGCTGGAAGTGGGTGGTGGTGGGTGCAGAGAAGAGAGGAAGGAAAAGGGGGTTGGGGGGCGCGAATGGGTAGGGTTCGCGTGGCTTGGGGGGTTATCGAATTTGAATCCACGCGATCACGTAGGGAACGCGGTCGCGTGGCTGGGGTGGAATGGGGGGGGTGATGCGATCGCGTTAGTGATGCGATCGCATGGAATGGGTAAAAGGATGAATGACGCAGTCGCGTGAGGCATGCGACCGCGTCGCTGGAAAATGTGCTAAATGTGCAATTCCAGCATCATTTCAGCGCAACTCTCTGTCTCCTTTGGTGTGTTGTGCAATCCACGCGACGCAATCGCGTCGCTCACGCTGTCGCGTGGGATTGGTGTTGTGCAAGTGACGCGATCACGTCATGGACGCGACCGCGTGGATGGTTTTGTGCGAAACGCACAACAGCCGCACGATTCCAGCCCAACTTTCTGGGCATTGGATCCTTACGCCGATTTTCAGGTCACGCGGCCGCCGGAATGACGAGGACGCGTGGGGGTTGTTTTTCGCAACTGACGCGATCGCATGAGTGATGCGGTCGCGTCGCACGCCTACTCTCTCTCTTTTTTGTGTGCAGGTATGCAATTATGCAGTATGCAATACGAATGAATAATATTCAGGTTCAGTTGAAAAGGAAAACAAAAATAAATAACACGAAATAAAACTGAAAAAGAAACGACCATACCATGGTGGGTTGTCTCCCACCTAGCACTTTTAGTTAAAGTCCTTAAGTTGGACATTAGACGAGCTTCCTGTTATGGCGGCTTGTGCTTAAATTCGTCCAGAAATCTCCACCAATGTTTGGAATGCCAATGGCCTCCAGGGTCCCAAACTAGACATGTAAAGCTTCTGAGTGTCTTCAAGCAGATTGTCAGGCTCCCGGGGTGACGAATGTCAGAATAGATTCCAGGATCCGAAACTTTGCTTTTAAATCCGCCTTTGTCTTGATCTATATTTTTCCATCCGGGCGGATCAGAAAGTAGAATTTTACCAAGATGACCAAACGTTTTCCAAGATCCATTCGATTGATCATGATGCCAATCCGTGCACTTCGAATTGAAGCATGAAACCTTATTGAACCTTGTGCACCAGCTCTGAGTGCGAGCAATTTCCCTCTTACTCTTAAAGCCGCAAAGAGATCTAAGCTGGCCATCTGTTTCAAGCAACCCATATTCAAGTGGAAAAATAAAGCTAAGGGTTAAGGATTGTACCCATTTGAAGCTTGTATTGGGTGGTAATGGCCTTGGGATAGGTGTTTCCAGTGGTTCTGTAAGTTCTACTCCCTTGTGCTCTTTGGTGAATTTCTTCACTTCCTTGCAGACTTCTTCAATTGCATCCATGTCCTGATCAAAGCCTTCTATGTCTTCCTCGTCACTTAAGTCATAAACGGGAGGTTGAGAGAAATCTACCTCCGCATCATCTTCGTATTCACTTGGGGAAGATTCTTCGATTTCAGAGAATTCACTTGCTGATGCAAGTTCATTACTGGGAGAACTCGACTTGAGATTATCATCATCAAGGAAACTTGCTTCTTGGATTATTCCGTCTAGTTCTTTATAAAAGACTTGCTTTGGGAGTTGTGCACTATCCTCCTTAGCATCAATTGTAACGTTTTTGACAGAATTCTCCATAACTCGGGATTCCCATGGAAGTTCAGCGTTTCCTAAGTCTTCAACCAACTCTACTTCGTTTACAATGACAGCTTCCTCTACTTGTTCCAGTACGAAGTCATGCCCTGTTCTGTCCACTGGAGTTTCTAGTATCACCTTCATGCTACGCTCTTCTTTAGATTGTCCACATGAGGCTGTGGGAGGTCCTTGAATGTTCGAACGTCTAGAAGATAATTGACTTACAGCTTGCTCCAGTTGATGAAGGGTTGTTTGAAGTTGATCTACTGTTTCCTTGAGGCGAACCTCTGATTCTCGGAATGATAAATTTGGACGTGGTACATGGGGAAGTGGTGGTGTTTGGTAGTAATTGGATTGGAATCGGGGTAAATGAGGATCATATGGTGGTGAATGGTGAAAAGGAGCTTGTGAGTGTGATGGTTATAAGTTACGTTGAGAGGATGGCCTATAAGCACAGGGTGGGGCTTGTTGGTAACTACAAGGTTGTCCACCATGTCTATTGGCTTGGTATGCATTGTAGAATGGTCTTTGTCCATGATATCTTGGAGGGTGTTGTTGCTTAAAGGGTTGATCAGATCCTCTTGGCTCCATCCATCTTTGATTGCTCTGACCATGATGCATGTTCCTGTTATAACTTTCACTCCTTTCAACAATATTAGAACCAAACTCAAAGCGAGAGGGGTGAGGATTCATAGTAGCTAATAAAAATAAAAGGAGAAAATAAGAATAAATAAACAAGTAAAAGAAAAATATTTACAATAACCAGTAATAAGGCACTCGATTGCAATTCCCCGGCAACGGCGCCATTTTGGAGAGACGGAAGATTGATGGTTTAGAGGTTATAATAAACTCTCGTTGCAAGTATAGTTACTAAACCAAGCAATCAACCTTTCTTACAAACGTTTTGGTTGTCACAAGTAACAAACCCCTTTAAAATTGATAACCGAGTATTTAAACCTCGGGTCGTCTTCTCAAGGAACTGTAGGGAAGTATGTTCTTATTATTGGTTATGAAGATTGTAAATCGGGGTTTTGAAGATGAGGAACAAGTAATTTAAATTGCAATTAAAATAAGTAAAAGATTGTAAGTAAATAAATAACTGTAAAACACACTTTTGGCAAGGTATGAGAAATTGGAAATCCTATCCTAGTTATCCTTATCAATGATGATGAAAATTGAATCTTAATTCCACTTAGTTAACCTTTACTAGAGCAAGGGAAGGTCAAGTGACTAATTGGTTTGATCTTCAAATCCTAGTTAATTCCTAGAAAAAGATTGGGATTATTGAAGTTCAATTCAATTAACAAAGATAACAATTATCGATCATGTTGAGTTTGATAACTCCTGAGTTACTGATTTCTTAACCAAGACCAAAGGGAAAAAAGTAAATCTACTGGAATAAAAATGTCTTCAGTTTGGAAGCAACAGTAACATAAATAAAAGAGAGCAATAATAAAATGAAATACCTCAAATAACATTAATTCAAAGAATAATCTATAACATGGAAGAATTCATAAACTAAATTAAGAAGATTAATAAAAAGGAATGTTGAACCTGATAAAAAGAGATAATCCTGAAAGCAAAAGAAATCCTAATTCTAAATCCTAAAAGAGAGAGGAGAGAACCTCTCCCTCAAAACTACATCTAATTCATGAATACTAACTAATTGGAGACTCTCCTATGAATGGATGCATTCCCCCACTTCATAACCTCTGATCTGTGCCTTCTGGACTTGGATTTGGGCCAAAAAGGGCTTCAGAAATCGCTGGGAGCATTTTTTGTACTTTCTGGTGTGTAGCCTCTGTCACGCGTCCGCGTGGGTCACGCGGTCGTGTCATTTGGAGTTTTTCTTATCACGCGGTCACTTCAGTCATGCATCCGCGTCATATGCGTTTCGCTTATGGTGCGCGATCGCGTTAATCACGCGGTCGCGTCACTACTATTTCGCGTTGGCATGCGGCCGCGTCGTCCATGCGATCGCGTCACTGCAAGTTTCTTCAAAAACTCCGTTTTAGGCTTTCCTTCCAATTTTGTATGTTTCCTTTCCATCCTTTAAGTCATTCCTGCCTTAGAAGATCTGAAATTACTCAACACACGAATCACGGCATCGAATGGTAATAAAGGGAAATTAAAATTATTATTTTTAAAGCATAGGAAACATGTTTTTCACATACATCACATAATAAGGAAGGGAAAGTAAAACCATGCAATTAACATGAATAAGTGAGTGAAGAATTGAATAAATCACTTAAATTGAGCACAAAATATATCATAAAATATGGGTTTATCAAGGATGTTAGAGTAAATTTTAGTGCTCTTGGCTTAGGAAGATAACTCAGGAACTCTTGAGTTACTAATGTCCAAGTAATTGATGATTGGGAGCCATTAACTCTAGATCTCACTAATTGAATTGGTGGAGAGCTAGGACTTATGGACTTTGATTGATATAGCTCATTTGCTTTCCCTTACTAGTTAGAGGGTGATTTAATGGGATTGATCCTTGCCAAATCTCATGTTGTGGTTAGTGATAGGCATAGAGATCCTTGATCACCAACCCTTGCCAAGACCTTTCTAGTTTGTTTATTTCTTTGCCATTTATCTTTGATGTCTCTTATCAAAAATCCCCAAAAATATACCTTATAACCAATAACAATAACACTTTATTGCAATTCCTAGGGAGAACGACCCGAGGTTTAAATACTTCGGTTTATAAATTTAGTGGTTTATACTTGTGACAAACAATCTTTTGTATGAAAGGATTATTTGTTGGTTTAGAAACTATACTTGCAACGAGAATTCATTTGTGAATTCTAAACCGTCAATATTCCAATCATCAGCAGTCGAATTGTCCGAATTCGACCTTCAATATGAAGCTCAGACCACCATCAAATCACAGTATCTGGCCGACTTCATCGCTGACTACACTGATACCCCGGGAAAACCCACAAAATGGAATCTCTATGTGGACGGCTCTTTAAACAAAACTGGGAGTGGCACAGGTGTAATAATAGAAAGTGATTCGGGAACCCAAATCGAACTCTCACTAAAATTTGAATTCTCTGCTTCAAATAATCAAGTTGAATACGAGGCATTACTAGCTGGTTTGAGGCTGGCTAAGGAGGTAGGAGTTCAAAAACTTATCATCTTCAGTGACTCACGAATACTTACATCACAAATAGAAGAGAACTACCAAGCTAATGATCCCACCATGAAAAATTACCTAGACAAAACCAGAGAACAGCTCAGACAACTTGGGGAATATGAGGTCCAACATATACCCCGAGAGCAAAACGCCCGAGCTGACACCCTTTCAAAGGTAGCCAGCACCAAACCAGGGGACAATAATAGAAACCTCATCCAAGAAACGCTGCAAAACCCATCAATCTCAGAAGAATAAAAGGTTCTAACCATATCAGTTCAGGATCAAGGGTGGATGACTCCCATAATCAATTACCTCAAGTCAAAAGCACTCCCCGTAGATAAAAATGAGGCAAAGAGGTTGATACAAGAAGTACAGTACTACACTATAGTGGGCGACATCTATATAGGAGAGGGATTTCAAGACCCCTCCTAAAATGTGTAGCGCCTTCAAATAGAAGGGAAGTCCTAGAAGAAGTACACAGTGGCATGTATGGCAACCACTTGGGGGCACAAGCCCTTTCAAAAAAGGTACTCCGAGCTGGATTCTTCTGACCAACCTTACAAAGAGAAGCGACAGAGTTCGTCAAGACATGTCCATCATGTCAAAAGCATGCTAACTTCCACATCGCTCCACCAGAAGAGCTCATTAGTGTAATATCACCTTGGCCGTTCGCAAAGTGGGGGCTAGACCTCCTCGGACCCTTTCCCCAAGGATCCGGACAAGTCAAGTTCCTCATTGTAGGGGTAGAATATTTCACAAAATGGATTGAGGCAGAGCCCCTAGCTAATGCCACTGCCCAAAGAAGTCAGAAATTTCTATATAGGAACAGTATCACGAGGTTTGGGCCCATACTCTATTACCACGGATAATGGCACTCAATTTACTAACACAGGTTTCAGGAACTTGGTAGCCGACTTGAAAATAAAGCACCAATTCACATCCGTAGAACACCCACAAGGTAACAGACAGACAGATGCTGCCAACAAAGTCATACTAGCTGGGTTAAAATAGAGACTACAGGACGCAAAAGGGAGCTTGGGCTGAAGAGCTCCCCCAAGTCCTATGGGCATATCGGACAACTTCACACTCCACCATAGGAGAATCGCCCTTCTGACTTGCTTACGGAATGGAGATAATGATCCCAGTAGAGATAGAGGAACGATCCCCTAGAAGGATCCTCTACAATGAAGAGGCCAATACCAAAAATCAACAGATAGAACTCGACTTAGTTTAGGAAGTCCGAGAAAGAGCTCGGATTAGAGAGGAAGCATTAAAGCGATGAATGACTTCAAGGTACAATCAAAGGGTAATCCAGAGAAGCTTCGCCAACAATGATCTCATCCTAATTCGAAACGACATCGGAGCAGGTCGGTCAGGAGAAGGGAAGCTAGCAGCTTACTAGAAAGGTCCCTACCGAGTTAATTAAGTACTGGGAAAAGGCTACTACAAGGTGTCCGACCTCGAGGGACGAGAGCTACCAAGGTCATGGCACGCCTATAATCTAAGAAGGTATTATAGTTAGAAAGTAATAAAGATCTTAGGTCAAGGCGCACTCTTTTTCCTGAAAAGGTTTTTTAATGAGGCACCAAAACCGAGATCTATAGAATTGCCCAACTTAGAAGGGTAAACACTCATATGTATATATTCCTATCTACATGCCTATTTTTCTACTTGAATGAAGTTTTTCAGATTCTAAAATTCCCTACCAAGACGCATTAATCTGAGCGCAAAAATTCACTGCCTGATCACCACAAGGTCGGCGAGGTGAAAACCAAATTCACCGCCCGATCACGATAAAGTTGGTGTTCATACCCTGGGTCGAACTGTACGACCTGGGCTAATAGAAGACAAGTCGACCGACCTCTTCAGGTCAAGATTACCCGAGCTCCTCTAAAAGAGCTTGGCTAAATCGATACAGGAATCCCAAACAGGCCCAATTAAGGGAACGAAGCCCAATCTAAGGGCAGCTAAAGCCTGAAAGGATAAGGGCGACTCCCCTTAAGATAAGATGACTTCACTCAAAAGATAAAGATAAGATAACTAGCTTATCTTATCTAGAAAGATCACTCTACACCATTATAAATACACTGGAGCACCCAGGTATAACTCATACTGTGATTCTACAAAAAACCTGCTTAATACCCTTGCTAACGTGAGCATCGGAGTCTGACGTGGCAGAAATTGGCGAATTAAGAATTGTTATAAGATATACGTTGCAAGTATAGTTCTTAACCAACCAGAATTCTGCTTATCAATTTAGAAGGGTTGTCACAAAAATTAAAATTAAAATACTGGGAGTATGAATCCCAGGTCGTCTCCCAACGAGTTACAAAAAAGTGTGCTATTTTATTAATCAGATGTTTTCAAAAAGGGTTTGAGTTGAATAAACAGGAAATTAAATTGGAGAAATTAAGTAATTTAAATAAAAGCCTTGACTGGGAGTAGATTAGTTGGAAGCCCTATTCTTGTTGAAGTACTCTCAAGATTAATTGATATTGAAGGTTGTTCTGTTTAGTTATCCCTTACTAGGTAAGGGAAAGTCAAACAAGTTGGAATGCTGTTTCTATTCACAAGTTCCAATTCGCTCAATTGAAAAGGATTAGTGTCAGTGACTAGAGAGCATTCCAACAAGAAACCCAATTACAATTTTTCTTTTAAGCATCCCAACTCAAGGGTTCCTTTCAATCAACTCCCCATCAAGTTAGGGAACTACTCGCTCATTGTGAATGTAGAACTCATAACATAGGAAAGGGAATTAAAGAAAGACATGATAAATAAAACTCAAAGGAATCAATTAAAAATAAAAGTAATTCTTATATTAATAAATTCTAAAATAATCCAATAGTAAAATTGAGTAAATTAAAGGACATGGAAGTGTAAAGCCAAGTAAAGAAAACGAACTAGAATGACGAAGTCTTGATGAGGTAATAACTCTTCTCAATATCCCAATGCAAAGAGCAATAGAAATAAAAATCCTAAGAACTATAAATGTGTAGAGAGAAAACCTAGAGGAGGAGTAAAACTAGATGTAAAAACTAAAAATTGTGTGGAATGAATGTTGTTCTGGTTTCTGCATGTTCTCTGGCTCTAGTCTGCTTTTCTCGGCCGAAAACTGGGTCAAAACAGGGCCCAAAATCGCCCCCAGCAAATTCTGCAGATTATGCAAATCGCGCACGTCACGCGATTGAGTCATTCATGCAGACGTGTCATTCATCGTTTTGCTTTGCCACGCGGGCGCGTCGTCCACGCCTCTGCGTCACTTATGCTATTACAATCCGCGCGGTCGCGTGAGCCATGCGGCCGCGTCACTTCTCGCTTGTCATCTCCTTAATTTCTTGTGTTCCTTCCATTTTTGCAAGCTTCCTTTCCAATCTCCAACTCATTCATGCCCTATAGAGCCTGAAACATTTAACACACAGATCACGGCATCGAATGGAATAAAGGAGAATTAAAATACATAATTAAAAGTCTCTTAGGAAGCAAGTTTTCAATCATGTAATAATTTTAGGAAGGAATTATAAATGCATGCTAATCATATGAATAAGTGGGTAAAGATAATGATAAAACCACACAATTAAGCACATTATAAACCATAAAATAGTGGTTTATCAACCTCCCCACACTTAAACATTAGCATGTCCTCATGCTTAGTTGAAGGAGATAAAATAATGAGTAGGAACATGTAAAACTCATGCAATGCAATGCAACCTATATGTGTGAATGCAACTATATGATTCTTGTCCACTTGATCAATAGTAAATAAGCTCTTCAAAACAATTACAAATCAAATTCCACTAATTCAATTCTCGTACAGTAAGAACAGATAAAAATGCAAGAAGGTAGCTCATGAAAGCAGAAAACATAGAATTTTAAACATTGAACCCTCACTGATGATGTATGTACGCTCTAATCTCTCTAGTGTATAGGGCAATCACTCTATCCTTCTCTGATCATGCTCTCTAATTTTTTTTTGTTCTTCTCCTAATCAATCAACAACATCTAATATACCAATGCAGACATCATGAGGTCTTTTCAAGGTTGTAATGGGGCCAAGGTAATGGTAAGGATACATATATGGCTAAGTAAGCTTATAAACTAAATCTTTAATTAACCCAAGCTTTAACATAACATATATATATTCTATATAACTTTAGAATTCATACCTAGCTACTGAGAATTTCCCTTTCACATTCCACACTCATGTATCAACTTTTTATCTTAATTTTATCATACATGCATTGATCTTTGGATTTTTAACTTAACATTGGGGTAACTTTGTCCCCTTATTTATTTATTGAATATTTTTTTTTCAACATAAACATAAAAATAAACATAGCTTATCAATGCACATAGATTTTCGATTCTTATAGTTTCACATGAGTAGGTGTCCAAATTTCCATTATATTATCATGACACATTTCCTTATTATCTTTTGTTCCCACAATTTTCCATACTTAATTAGCACACATGATGAGCAGATAATTTATACGCTTTTTGGCATTGTTTTTAGTAAGATCTAGTTACTTTTAGGGATGTTTTTATTAGTTTTTATGTTAAATTCACATTTCTGGACTTTACTATGAGTTTGTGTGTTTTTCTGTGATTTCAGGTATTTTCTGGCTGAAATTGAGGGACTTGAGCAAAAATCAGATTCAGAGGTTGAAGAAGGACTGCTGATGCTGTTGGATTCTGACCTCCCTGCACTCAAAGTAGCTTTTCTGGGGCTATAGAACTCAAAATGGTGTGCTTCCAATTGCGTTGAAATGTATACATTCAGGGCTTTCCAGCAATATATAATAGTCTATACTTTGGCCGCATTTAGACGACGCAAAAGGGTGTTGAACGCCAGTTCTACGCTGCAGTCTGGAGATAAACGCCAGAAACACGTCACGAACCAGAGTTGAACGCCAAAAACACGTTACAAACTGGCGTTCAACTCCATGAATGACCTCTACACGTGTAAACTTCAAGCTCAGCCCAAGCACACACCAAGTGAGCCCCGGAAGTGGATTTATACATCAATTACTTACTTCTGTAAACGCTAGTAGCTAGTTTAACTATAAATAGGACTTTTTACTATTGTATTTTACATCTTTTGATCATTTTTAGATCTCTAGCCCTCCATGGGAGGCTGGCCACTCGGCCATGCTTACCCTATATTCACTTATGTATTTTTCAACGGTAGAGTTTCTGCACTCCATAGATTAAGGTGTGGAGCTCTGCTGTTTCTCATGATTTAATGCAAAGTACTACTGTTTTATATTCAATTCAACTTATTCTGCTTCTAAGATATTTATTCACACTTCAACATGAATGTGATGAACGTGACAATCATCATCATTCCCTATGAACGCGTGCCTGACAACCACTTCTGTTCTACCTTCGATTGAATGGATATCTCTTGGATATCTAATACAGGGGACCGAGTCTGAGTTATTAAGTGTCTTCGTGGTATAAGTTAGAACCCATGGATGGCCATATCTGAGATTCGGAAAGTCTAAACCTTGTCTGTGGTATTCCGAGTAGGATCTGGGAAGGGATGGCTGTCACAAACTTCAAACTCGCGAATGCTGGGCGTAGTGACAGACGCAAAAGGATAGTAAATCCTATTCCAGTATGATCGAGAACCTCCAGATGATTAGCCATGCAGTGACATCGCATTGGACCATTTTCACAAGAGAGGATGGGATGTAGCCATTGACAACGGTGATGCCCTTACAGAAAGCTTGCCATGGAAAGGAGTAAGACTGATTGGATGAAGACAGCAAGAAAGCAGAGGTTCAAAGGAACGAAAGCATCTCTATACGCATATCTGAAATTCTAACCAATGAATTACATAAGTATTTCTATCTTTATTTTCTATTTATTTATTATTATTATTCGAAAACTCCATAACCATTTGATATCCACCTGACTGAGATTTACAAGGTGACCATAGCTGTCTTCAAGCCGACAATCTCCGTGGGATCGACCCTTACTCACGTAAGGTTTTATTACTGGGACGACCCAGTGCACTTGCTGGTTAGTTGTGCGAAGTTGTGAAGTTATGTTTGGACCATGGTATTGTGCACCAGTTATTGGCGCCATTACCAGGGAGAGAACGAACAACAAATTTTACAACCTCAGAGTAACAATTTTGCATTCCAAGTTTTTGGCGCCGTTGCCGGGGATTGTTCGAGTTTGGACAACTGACGGTTCATCGTGTTGCTCAGATTGGGTAATTTTCTTCCAATTTTGTTTTCAAAAAGTTTTCAAAAATCTTTCAAAAAAATTTTTTTCCTTTATTTTCGAAAAAAAAAATTTTCCCTTTTGTTTTCGAAAATTATTCTAAATTTTTAAGAATGAATTCTAGTGTTTCATAAAGCATGTTAAAGCCTGGCTGGCTGTAAAGCCAGGTCTAATTCTTTTGGATAGTGGGTTCCAACCATCAGCATAGAGGCAAGTTAATTTGATAACTAATGAGCAGTATATCTGAGTTACATACTAAAGCTTGACTAGCTATTAAGCCATGTCTAACCCTCAGATTGGAGCTTTAGACTAAAGAGCACAAGATTCCTGGAATTCATATTAAAAATTTTAGAATCCTTATTTTTCTTTTTCATATTAAATTTTTGAAAAAATCCAAAAAAAATTCATAAAATCATAAAAATAAAAAAAATATATTTTGTGTTGTTTGCATGAGTCTTGAGTCAATTTTTAAGTTTGGTGTCAATTGCATTTTTTTTAAAAAATTCTTTGCATTTTTCAAAAATTCATGCATTCATAGTGTTCTTCATGATCTTCAAGTTGTTCTTGGCCAGTCTTCTTGTTTGATCTTCATATTTTCTTGTTTTGTGTCTTTTCTTGTTTTTCATATGCATTCTTGCATTCATAGTGTCTATACATGAAAAAATTTCTAAGCTTGGTGTCTTGCATGTTTTCTTTTCTTGAAAATTTTTCAAAAATAAGTCTTGATGTTCATCTTGATTTTCAAAGTGTTCTTGGTGTTCATCTTGACATTCATAGTGTTCTTGCATTTATCACATGTTTTGATCCAAAATTTTCATGCATTGAGTCTTTTTGATGTTTTTCTCTTTCTTCATTAAAAATTCAAAAATCGAAAAATATCTTTCCCTTTTTCTCTCATAAATTTCAAAAATTTGGATTGACTTTTTCAAAATTTTTTAAAATCTAGTTATTTTTATGAGTCAAATCAAATTTTCAATTTAAAAATCTTATCTTTTTCAAAATCTTTTTCAAAAATCAAATCTTTTTCATTTCTTTTATTTATTTTTGAAAATTTTAAAAATATTTTTTAAAATTCTTTTTCTTAATTTTACATCATATTTTCAAAAATATCATCAACAATTAATGTTTTAATTCAAAAATTTCAAGTTTTTTACTTACTTGTTAAGAAAGATTCAAACTTTAAGTTCTAGAATCATATCTTGTGATTACTTGTTAATCAAGTCATTAATTGTGATTTTAAAAATCAAATCTTTTTCAAAACTAATTTCAATCATATCTTTTCAAAAATATCTTGTCATCTTATCTTTTTCAAAATCATATCTTTTTAAAATATATCTTTTTCAAAAAATTTGATTTTAAAATATCTTTTCTAAGTTCTTATCTTCTTATCTTTTCAAAATTGATTTTTAAATTTGTTTCAATTAACTAACAAACTTTTTGTTTATTTCTTATCTCTTTCAAAACTACCTAACTAACTACCCCTCTCTAATTTTCGAAATACCTCCCTCTTTTTCAAAAATTCTTTTTAATTAATTAATTGTTTAAATTTTAATTTTAACTTCAATTCTCTTTTAATTTTTGAAAATCATTAACTCTTTTTCAAAATTAATTTTCGAAAATCCTCTTTCTCTCTCATCTCCTTCTATTTATTTATTCATCTACTAACACTTCATCTCACCCAAATTCGAACCCCCTCTTCCATCTGTGTTCGAATTTTCTCTTCTTCCCTTCTTTACATTACATTCTTTTCTTCTTCTACTCACACAGGGGAACCTCTATACCTGGGTAAAAAGGATCCCTATTATTATTATTTTTCTGTTCCCTCTTTTTCATATGAGCAGGAGCAAGGACAAGAACATTCTTGTTGAAGCAGACCCTAAACCTGAAAGGACTCTGAAGAGGAAACTAAGAGAAGCTAAAATGCAACAATCCAGAGATAACCTTACAGAAATTTTCGAACAGGAAGAGGAGATGGCAGCCGAAAATAATAATAACGCAAGGAGGATGCTTGGTGACTTTACTGCACCTAATTCCAATTTACATGGAAGAAGCATCTCCATTCCTACCATTGGAGCAAACAATTTTGAGATGAAACCTCAATTAGTTTCTCTAATGCAACAAAACTGCAAGTTTCATGGACTTCCATCTGAAGATCCTTTTCAATTCTTAACTGAATTATTGCAGATCTGTGATACTGTTAAGACTAATGGAGTAGATCCTGAAGTCTACAGGCTCATGCTTTTCCCGTTTGCTGTAAGAGACAGAGCTAGAATATGGTTGGATTCTCAACCTAATGATAGCCTGAACTCTTGGGATAAGCTGGTCAAGGCTTTCTTAGCCAAGTTCTTTCCTCCTCAAAAGCTGAGTAAGCTTAGAGTGGATGTTTAAACCTTCAGACAGAAAGAAGGTGAATCCCTCTATGAAGCTTAGGAGAGATACAAGGAACTAACCAAAAAGTGTCCTTCTGACATGCTTTCAGAATGGACCATCCTGGATATATTCTATGATGGTCTGTCTGAATTAGCTAAGATGTCATTGGATACTTCTGCAGGTGGATCCATTCACCTAAAGAAAATGCCTGTAGAAGCTCAAGAACTCATTGACATGGTTGCTAATAACCAGTTCATGTACACTTCTGAGAGGAATCCTGTGAGTAATGGGACGCCTCAGAAGAAGGGAGTTCTTGAAATTGATACTCTGAATGCCATATTGGCTCAGAACAAAAATATTGACTCAGCAAGTCAATATGATTTCTCAGAGTCTAAATGGAATGCAAGCTGCATCCAATAGTACTCAAGAGGCATCTTCTAAAGAAGAAGCTTATGATCCT
>NC_029790.2:66727629-66740472 GCF_000816755.2 Arachis ipaensis
CTAGTACTCTCCCAAGCAATACAGAAGAAAATCCAAAAGGAGAGTGCAAGGCCATTGAATTGACCATCATGGCCGAACCCATAAGAGAGGAGAAGGACGTGAATCCCAAGGAGGAAGACCTCCTGGGACGTCCAGTGATCAATAAGGAGTTTCCCTCTGAGGAACCAAAGGACTCTAAGGCTCATCTAGAGACCACAGAGATTCCATTAAACCTTCTTATGCCATTCATGAGTTCTGATGAGCATTCTTCTTCTGAAGAGAATGAGGATGTCACTGAAGAACAAGTTGCCAAGTTCCTTGGTGCAATCATGAAGCTGAATGCCAATTTATTTGGTAATGAGACTTGGGGAGATGAACCTCCTCTGTTCACCAATGAACTAAATGCATTGGATCAACTGAGATTGCCTCAGAAGAAAAAGGATCCTGGAAAGTTCCTAATACCTTGTACCATAGGCACCATGACCTTTGAGAAGGCTCTATGTGACCTTGGGTCAGGAATAAACCTCATGCCACTCTTTGTAATGGAGAAACTGGGAACCTTTGAGGTACAAGCTGCTAAAATCTCATTAGAGATGGCAGACAATTCTAGAAAACAGGCTTATGGACAAGTAGAGGACATATTAGTAAAGGTTGAAGGCCTTTACATCCCTGCTGATTTCATAATCCTAGATACTGGGAAGGATGAGGATGAATCCATCATCCTTGGAAGACCCTTCCTAGCCACAGCAAGAGCTGTGATTGATGTTAACAGAGGTGAACTAGTCCTTCAAATGAATAAGGACTCCCTTGTGTTTAAAACACAAGGTCATCCTTCTGTAAACATGGAAAAGAGGCACAGTAAGCTTCTCTCAAAACAGAGTCAACCAGAGCCCCCACAGTCAAACTCCAAGTTTGGTGTTGGGAGGCTACAACCGAACTCTAAGTTTGGTGTTGAACTCCCATATCCAAACTCTAAGTTTGGTGTTGGGGAGTTTCAACAATGCTCTGAACATCTGTGAGGCTCCATGAGAGCCCACTGTAAAGCTATTGACATTAAAGAAGCGCTTGTTGGGAGGCAACCCAATTTTTATTTAATTATATTTTTTATTAGTTATATGTCTTCATAGGTTCATGATCATGTGGAGTCACAAAAACAACTGAAAAAATTGAAGAAAAATAAAAAACAGCAGAGGAAAAATCACACCCTGGAGGAAGGACTTACTGGCGTTTAAACGCAAGTAAGGAGCATCTGGCATTGAACGCCAGAAACAAGCAGCATCCTGGTGTTCAGACGCCAGAAATGCACACTGAGGAATAGCTGGCGCTGAACGCCAGAAACAAGCATCTGGCTGGCGTTCAGCGCCAGAAATATGCTGCATCTGGGCGCTGAACGCCCAGAACAAGCATCAATTCGGCGTTTAAACGCCAGAATTGCATGCAAAGTCATTTTACATGCCTAATTGGTGCAGGGTTGCAAATCCTTGACACCTCAGGATCTGTGGACCCCACAGGATCAACTCAGCATCTGTGGACCCCACAGGATCCCCACCTACCACCACTCACTCTCTTCCCTCTACTCAATGTTCATCCTTTCTTCCCAATAAACACTCTTCCCCAAAATTCTTCACCAATCACCTCAATCTCTCTTCCCTATCACCACTTCACCACTCACATCCATCCACTTTCCCCATAAACCTACCTCAAAAACTCCACCTACCTTTAAAATTCAAAATCAATTTCCCACCCAAACCCACCCTATATGGCCGAAACTAAACCCCCCTCCCCTCACTATATAAAGCCCTCCATTCTTCCTCATTTTCACACAACACAACCTTCTCTTCCCCTTCTTAGCCCAATACACATCTTCCTCCTCTCCTCCATATTTTCTTCTTCTTTTTCATCTATTCTTTCTTCTCTTGCTCGAGGGTGAGTAATATTCTAAGTTTGGTGTGGTAAAAGCATAAGCTTTTTGTTTTTCCATTACCATTGATGGCACCCAAGACCGGAGTATCCTCTAGAAAAGGGAAAGGGAAGACAAAAGCTTCCACCTCCGAGTCATGGGAGATGGAAAGATTCATCTCCAAAGCCCATCAAGACCACTTCTATGATGTTGTGGCCAAGAAGAAGGTGATCCCCGAGGTCCCTTTCAAGCTCAAGAGAAATGAGTATCCAGAGATCCGACATGTAATCCAAAGAAGAGGTTGGAAAGTTCTAACAAACCCCATCCAACAAGTCAGCATCTTAATGGTCCAAGAGTTCTATGCCAATGCATGGATCACTAGGAACCATGATTAAAGTAAGAACCCGAACCCAAAGAATTATCTTACCATGGTTCATCCATCGCTCCATCATCCCCACTAGCAACCGATCTGAAGTTACTGTGGATCGGGCCATCATGATTCATAGCATCATGATTGGTGAGGAAGTAGAAGTTTATGAAGTTATCTCCCTTGAACTCTACAAAATAGCTGAAAAGTTCTCCCCCTTGGCAAGGCTAGCTTTCCCTCATCTTATTTTCCATCTAAAAGCAATGAGGGAGGAGCAACAACAAAGCAAAAGAAGAGTGTGCTTAAGAACCCTGGACACCTCTAATTGGGGACTTTAGCAAAGTTGAGTCACAATCTGAAAAGGTTCACCCAGTTATGTGTCTGTGGCATTTATGTATCCGGTGGTAATACTGGAAAACAAAGTGCTTAGGGCCACGGCCAAGACTCATAAAGTAGCTGTGTTCAAGAATCAACATACTGAACTAGGAGAATCAATAACACTATCTGAACTCTGAATTCCTATAGATGCCAATCATTCTGAACCTCAATGGATAAAGTGAGATGCCAAAACTATTCAAGAGGCAAAAAGCTACAAGTGCCGCTCATCTGATTAGAGCTATGTTTCATTGATAGTTTGGAATTTATAGAATATTCTCTTCTTTTTATCCTATTTGATTTTTAGTTGCTTGGGGACAAGCAACAATTTAAGTTTAGTGTTGTGATGAGCGGATAATTTATATGCTTTTTGGCATTGTTTTTAGTATGTTTTTAGCAGGATCTAGTTACTTTTAGGGATGTTTTTATTAGTTTTTATGTTAAATTCACATTTCTGGACTTTACTATGAGTTTGTGTGTTTTTCTGTGATTTCAGGTATTTTCTGGCTGAA
Organism: Arachis ipaensis; assembly: GCF_000816755.2. Classification (NCBI taxonomy): domain Eukaryota; kingdom Viridiplantae; phylum Streptophyta; class Magnoliopsida; order Fabales; family Fabaceae; genus Arachis; species Arachis ipaensis. The sequence goes on from NC_029790.2 coordinate 66,730,763, forward strand.
ATTGAGGGACTTGAGCAAAAATCAGATTCAGAGGTTGAAGAAGGACTGCTAATGTTGTTGGATTCTGACCTCCCTGCACTCAAAGTGGATTTTCTGGAGCTACAGAACTCAAAATGGCACGCTTCAAATTTCGTTGAACAGTAGACATCCAGGGCTTTCCAGCAATATATAATAGTCTATACGTTGGCCGAGTTTAGATGACGCAAAAGGGCGTTGAACGCCAGTTCTATGCTGCAGTCTGGAGTTAAACGCCAGAAACACGTCACGAACCAGAGTTGAACGCCAAAAATACGTTACAAACTGGCATTCAACTCCAAGAATGACCTCTACACGTGTAAACATCAAGCTCAGCCCAAGCACACACCAAGTGGGCCCCGGAAGTGGATTTATGCATCAATTACTTACTTCTGTAAACCCTAGTAGCTAGTTTAAGTATAAATAGGACTTTTTACTATTGTATTTTACATCTTATGATCATTTTTAGATCTCTAGACCTCCATGAGAGGCTGGCCACTCGGCCATGCTTACCCTATATTCACTTATGTATTTTTCAACGGTAGAGTTTCTGCACTCCATAGATTAAGGTGTGGAGCTCTGCTGTTTCTCATGATTTAATGCAAAGTACTACTGTTTTATATTCAGTTCAACTTATTCCGCTTCTAAGATATTCATTCGCACTTCAACATGAATGTGATGAATGTGACAATCATCATCATTCCCTATGAACGCGTGCCTGACAACCACTTCCGTTCTACCTTCGATTGAATGGATATCTCTTGGATATCTAATACAGGGGACCGAGTCCGAGTTATTAAGTGTCTTCGTGGTATAAGTTAGAACCCATGGATGGCCATTCCTGAGATCCGGAAAGTCTAAACCTTGTATGTGGTATTCCGAGTAGGATCTGGGAAGGGATGGCTGTGACGAACTTCAAACTCGCAAATGCTGGGCGTAGTGACAGATGCAAAAAGATAGTAAATCCTATTCTAGTATGATCGAGAACCTCCAGATGATTAGCTATTCAGTGACAGCGCATTGGACCATTTTCACAAGAGAGGATGGGATGTAGCCATTGACAACGGTGATGCCCTTACAGAAAGCTTGCCATGGAAAGGAGTAAGACTGATTGGATGAAGACAGCAGGAAAGCAGAGGTTCAGAGGAACGAAAGCATCTCTATACGCTTATCTGAAATTCTAACCAATGAATTACATAAGTATTTCTATCTTTATTTTCTATTTATTTATTATTATTATTCGAAAACTCCATAACCATTTGATATCCGCCTGAATGAGATTTACAAGGTGACCATAGCTTGCTTCAAGCCGACAATCTTCGTGGCATCGACCCTTACTCACGTAAGGTTTTATTACTTGGACGATCCAGTGCACTTGCTGGTTAGTTGTGCGAAGTTGTGAAGTTATGTTTGGACCATGGTATTGTGCACCAGTTATTGGCGCCATTACCAGGGAGAGAACGAACAACAAATTTTACAACCTCAGAGTAACAATTTTGCATACCAACACACAATTCTATCTTAAGCTAACCAAAGATTCAATTTGGGATATATAATTGTTTTTCTGGTTAAGGCTAGTAATGTGGTAAAATATAGAACAAATGGGATTTAAAGGCTCAAAGTGGCTAACAAAGGTAATTGAAAGGGTAGGCTTAATTTGGATAAGTGAGTTTAAAAAAATAAATGGCCTCAATCATATGCAAGCATATAAATATATTAAACATTGGACATATAGGATGAAACAAAATATAGATTACAATCATAGAGAAGTAACATACAAGACAAACATCATTATACTAAGTGTGCTAATAATACCCAAAATCAAAACTTCACTTAGTGTGATCTATTTCATCATATTTACCCTGTATATTAGCTAAAATTCACCTATGCTTGAGATTTTGTTTCATGCAGAGATTTTTCATGCTTTTGCTCCTTTATCAACAGAAATTGTATGAAAACTGAATTAAAATCTACTGAAAAAGCATAGAAAAATAGTCCATAATGCTCTGGCATCACTGAGAGTCTTGAATCAGAGCTGGAAGACATCTTTAAAGATGTTCAGCCTGATCTGGAGGAATCAGAGGAATTGAAAGAGCCTCTGAAACTTCCTCAGGAAGAGGAAAAATTTCATAAACCCGAGCTCAAACCATTACCACCATCCCTGAAATATGCATTTCTGGGAGAAGGTGACACTTTTTCCGGTGATCATAAGCTCTGCTTTAAATCCCCTGGAAGAGGAAGTACTACTTCAAGTGCTAAGGACACACAAGACAGCTCTTGGGTGGTCCATAAGTGATCTTCAGGGCATCAGCCCAGCAAGATGCATGCACAAGATCCTATTGGAGGACGATGCTAAGCTAGTGGTTCAACCACAAAGGCGGCTAAATCCAGCCATGAAGGAAGTGGTGCAAAAAGAGGTCACCATGTTACTGGAGGCTGGGATTATTTATCCTATTTCTGATAGCCCCTGGGTGAGTCCTATCCAAGTTGTCCTCAAAAAGGGAGGCATGACAGTGGTTCATATTGAAAAAAATGAACTGGTTCCTACAAGAACAGTTACAGGGTGGCGCATGTGTATTGACTACAGAAGGCTCAATACAGCCACCAGAAAGGATCATTTTCCTTTACCATTCATAGACCAGATGCTAGAAAGACTAGCAGGTCAAGATTATTACTACTTTTTGGATGGCTATTCAGGCTACAACCAAATTGTAGTAGATCCCCAGGATCAAGACAAAACAACATTCACATGCCCATCTGGAGTATTTGCCTACAGAAGGATACCATTTGGGCTATGTAATGCACCTGCAACCTTTCAGAGATGCATGCTTTCTATCTTCTCTGATATGGTCGAGAAATCTCTGGAAGTCTTCATGGATGAATTTTCAGTATTTGGAGATTCATTCAGCTCCTGCCTTGACCATTTAGCACTTGTTCTGAAAAGATGCCAAGAAACTAACCTAGTTTTAAACTGAGAAAAATGTCACTTTATGGTGACTGAAGGAATTGTCCTTGGGCATAAAATTTCAAACAAGGGAATAGAGGTGGATCAAGCTAAAGTGGAAGTAATTGAAAAATTACCACCACCTGCCAATGTTAAGGCAATCAGAAGCTTTCTGGGGCATGCAGGATTCTATAGGAGGTTTATAAAGGATTTTTCAAAAATTGTAAAACGTCTGAGCAATCTGCTAGCTGCTGACACGCTATTTGTGTTTGACACAGAGTGTCTGCAGGTGATTCAAACTCTGAAAGCTAAGCTGGTCACAGCACCAGTTATTTCTGCACCAGACTGGACATTACCATTTGAACTAATGTGTGATGCCAGTGATCATGCCATTGGTGCAGTACTGGGACAGAGGCATAACAAGCTTCTGCATGTCATTCATTATGCTAGCCGTGTTTTAAATAATGCCGAGAAAAATTACACAACCACAGAAAAAGAATTGCTTGTAGTGGTTTATGCCATTGACAAGTTCAGATCATACTTAGTAGGATCAAAAGTGATTGTGTATACTGACCATGCTGCCCTTAAATATCTACTCACAAAGTAGGATTCAAAACCCAGGCTCATAAGATGGGTGTTGCTACTGCAAGAGTTTGATATAGAAATAAGAGACAGAAAAGGGACAGAGAACCAAGTGGCTGATCATCTGTCCCGGATAGAGCCAGTAGAAGGGATGAACAAAAGATTTATAAAGCTGCAAGATTTATACCCAAGGAGCATAGCAGGCAACAAAAGAAAAAATTAATTACTGATGCAAAGTACAACTTGTGGGATGAACCCTATCTCTTTAAGAAATGTGGAGACGGAATAATCCGTAGGTGTGTGCCTAGAGAAGAAGCGCAGAAGATCTTATGGCATTGCCATGGGTCACAATATGGAGGCCATTTCGGAGGTGAGCGAACAGCCACCAAGGTCCTCCAATGTGGCTTCTACTGGCCTACCCTCTATAGAGATTCCCGAGAGTTTGTACGTAACTGTGACAGTTGCCAGAGGACAGGTAATCTGCCTCATGGTTACACCATGCCTCAACAGGAAATCTTGGAGATTGAGTTGTTTAATGTTTGGGGTATTGACTTCATGGGGCCTTTCCCACCATCATACTCAAACACATATATTCTGGTGACAGTGGACTATGTATCTAAATGGGTAGAGGCAATTGCAACACCCACTAATGATACTAAGACAGTGCTGAAGTTCCTCCAGAAACATATCTTCAGCAGGTTTGGTGTCCCTAGAGTACTAATCAGTGATGGGGGCACTCACTTCTCCAATAAACAGCTCTACTATGCTATGGTCTGATATGGAATTAGCCACAAGGTGGCAACTCCATATCATCCACAGACAAATGGGCAAGCTGAAGTCTCTAATAGAGAACTAAAAAGAATCCTGGAACGGACCGTAAGTACCCGTAGGAAGGATTGGGCAAGAAGCTTGGATGATGCTTTGTGGGCATCAGAACAGCATTCAAGACTCGTATAGGGACCTCTCCATACCAGCTTGTGTATGGTAAGGCCTATCATCTGCCCGTGGAACTGGAGCATAAGGCCTACTAGGAAACCAGATTCCTAAACTTTGATGCCAAATTAGGTGGAGAAAAAATATTGCTCTAGCTAAATGAGCTAGAGGAATTCAGACTCACTGCTTTTGAAAATGCCAAGCTTTACAAAGAGAAAGCAAAAAGGTGGCATGACAGAAAGCTATCATCGAGAGTCTTTGAACCAGGACAGAAGGTTCTGCTGTTTAACTCTACGCTCAGATTATTCCCCGGGAAACTGAAATCCCGGTGGAGGGGACCGTATGTGATTACAAGTGTGTCACCATATGGCTATGTGGAGCTTCAAGACATTGATTCTAATAAGAAGTTCATTGTTAATGGACAGAGAATCAAGCATTATCTTGAAGGCAATCTTGAGCAAGAATGCTCAAAACTGAGACTAGATTAAAAGCTCAGCAAGGTCCAGCTAAAGACAATAAAGAAGCGCTTATTGGGAGGCAACCTAATTTTTACTTATCTATGTTAATTTTCTGTTTTCCTTATTTTTATTTTATATTTTCTTTAGGATGATGATCATGTAGAGTCACAGAAATCAAAGCAAAGTCAAAAACAGCATTAAAAACAGCTCATCATGGAGAAAGAGCTTACTGGCATTTAAATGCCAGTAAGAAGCATCAGACTGGCGTTTAACGCCAGAAATAAGCATCAAGCTGGCGTTAAACGCCAGAAACAAGCACCAAGTTGGCGTTCAACACCAAGAAAGGGGGAAAAGCTGGCATTTAACGCCAGAAACAAAGGAATGCTAAGTCCTTGACCCCTCAAGATCTGTGGACCCCACAAGAACCCCACCACTTCTTCTCTCCTCTTCACACCTTTCCATAACACTCTTCTCCATACTCACTTCACCACTCACATCCATCCATCATAAACCCCTCATACACACTATCACCCTCCCTTGGCCGAACCCACCACACATCTCCATCTCCTCCTTTCTTTCTTCTTTTGCTCAAGGACGAGCAAACATTTTAAGTTTGGTGTGGAAAAAGCCCCGCTTTTTAATTTTCCATAACCATATGGCACCTTCCATGAGATTAAAGAATATCAAAGAGCTATGAGGGAGGAGCAACAAAGGCAAGGAAGAGACACAGAGGAGCTCAAGAGCACCATTGGTTCTTCAAGAGGAAGAAGACACCACCCTCACTAAAGTGGTCCCGTTCCTTAATCTCCTTGTCTATTTGTTCTTCTGTTTTTTCGATTTATATGCTTTATGTTTTATCTATGTTTGTGTCTTTATTACATGATCATTAGTGTCCAGTGTCTATGTCTTAAAGATATGAATGTCCTATGAATCCATCATCTTTCTTAAATGAAAAATGTTTTCTGAAAAAGAAAAAGAAGTACATGAATTTCAAATTTTAAAATAGTTTAATTATTTTGATGTGGTGGCAATACTTTTTGTTTTCTGAATGAATACTTGAACAGTGCATATGTCTTTTGATATTGTTGTTTATGAATGTTAAATATGTTGGCTCTTGAAAGAATGATGAAAAGTAGAAAAATGTTGATTGATAATTGGAAAAATCATAAAATTGATTCTTGAAGTAAGAAAAAGCAGTGAATACAAAAGCTTGCGAAAAAAAAGAAAAGAAAAATGGCGAAAAAAGAGAGAAAGAAAAAGAAAAAGCAAGCAGAAAAAGCCAAGAGCTCTTTAAACCAAAAGGCAAGAGAAAAAATCCGGTAACCCTTTAAACCAAAAGACAAGGGTAATAAAAAGGATCCAAGGCTTTGAATCAGTGGATAGGAGGGCCCAAAGGAATAAAATCCTGGCCTAAGTGGCTAAACCAAGCTGTCCCTAACCATGTGCTTGTGGCGTGAAGGTGTCAAGTGAGAAGCTTGAGACTGAGCGGTTAAAGTCGTGGTCCAAAGCAAAAAGAGTGTGCTTAAGAGCTTTGGACACCTCTAACTGGGGACTTTAGCAAATCTGAGTAACAATCTGAAAAGGTTCACCCAGTTATGTGTCTGTGGCATTTATGTATCCGGTGGTAATACTGGAAAACAAAATGCTTAAGGTCACGGCCAAGACTCATAAAGTAACTGTGTTCAAGAATCAACATACTGAACTAGGAGAATCATTAACACTATCTGAATTCTGAGTTCCTATAGATGCCAATCATTCTAACTTCAAATGATAAAGTGAGATGCCAAAACTGTTAAGAAGTAAAAAGCTAATAGCCCCGCTCATCTAATTAAGACTGATCTTCATAGATATTTTTGGAATTCATTGTATATTTTCTTCTTTTTATCTAACTTTGTTTTTAGTTGCTTGGGGACAAGCAACAATTTAAGTCTGGTGTTGTGATGAGCGGATAATTTATACGCTTTTTGGCATTGTTTTTACATAGTTTTTAGTATGATTTGATTATTTTTTAGTATATTTTTATTAGTTTTTAAATAAAAATCACATTTCTGGAATTTACTATGAGTTTGTGTGTTTTTCTATGATTTTAGGTATTTTCTGGCTGAAATTGAGGGACCTGAGCAAAAATCTGATTCAGAGGCTGAAAAAGGACTGCAGATGCTGTTGGATTCTGACCTCCCTACACTCAAAGTGATTTTTCTGGAGCTACAGAAGTGAAAATGATGCGCTCTCAATTGCGTTGAAAAGTAGACATCTAGGGCTTTCCAGAAATATATAATAGTCCATACTTTGTCTGAGTTTAGATGGCGCAAACTGGCGTTTAACGCCAGTTCTCTGCCCTATTCTGGCGTTAAACGCCAGAAACAGGTTACAAGTTGGAGTTAAACGCCCAAAACAGGTTACAACCTAGCGTTTAACTCCAGAAACATCCTAGACACATATAAAACTTAAGTCTCAGCCCCAGCACACACCAAGTGGGCCCTAGAAGTAGATTTCTGCACTATCTATCATAGTTTACTCATTTTCTGTAAACCTAGGTTACTAGTCTAGTATTTAAACAACTTTTAGAGATTTATTTTGGATCTCATGACATTTTCATGTTTTACATTGTATCTCTATGGCATGAGTCTCTAAACTCCATGATTGGGGGTGAGGAGCTCTACTGTGTCTCGATGAATTAATGCAATTACTTCTGTTTTCTATTCAATCACGCTTATTTCTATTCTAAGATACTCGCTTGTACTTAACTGTGATAAATGTGATGATCCGTGACACTCATCATCATTCTCAACCTATGAACGTGTGCCTGACAACTACTTCCGTTCTACCTTAGATTGAGTGTGTATCTCTTAGCCTCTTGGTTCATGATCAGAGTCTTCGTGGTATATGCTAGGATTATTGGCGGCCATTCCTGAGATCTGAAAAGTCTAAACCTTGTCTGTGGTATTCCGAGTAGGATCTGGGATAGGATGACTAAGAAAAACTTTAAACTCACGAGTACTGGGCGTAGTGACAGAGGCAAATGGATCCTATTCCAACATGAGTGAGAACCGACATATGATTAGCCGTGCGGTACAGTGCATTTGGACCATTTTCACTGAGAGGATGGATGGTAGCCATTGACAACGGTGATCCACCTACATACAGCTTGCCATGGAAGGAGACCTGCGTGCGTGAAGAAGAAGACAGTAGGAAAGTAGGGATTCAGAAGACAGAGCATCTCCAAAACCTCAATCTGTTCTCCATTACTGCATAACAAGTACTATTTAATTTATTCTTTTTATTCTTCATAAATATAATCACTCTTATCATTAATCTCCTGACTAAGATTTACACGAAAACCATAGACTGCTTCAAGCCAACAATCTCCGTGGGATCGACCCTTACTCACGTAAGGTATTACTTGGACAACCCAGTGCACTTGCTGGTTAGTGGTACGAGTTGTGAAGAGTGTGATTCAAAATTCGTGCACCAGTGATGCTGTTACAATAAAAGTCTGAACCTCAGAGGCAAAGGGGAAGAAATCCACACCATCGAACTTGAGGGAGTTTGAGGTCGGGAAGACCTTCGCCCACAACCTGAAAGCGAAATCAAAGAAGTCTAGATCGGAGATACCCCGGACAAAACAACAAATATCGGGGCAACCATAAAGAAAGAGGTGAAGGAGCCCCTGATACAGTTTCTAAGAGATAATGTTGACCTCTTCGAATGGAAGGCCACAGACATGCCGGGCATAGACCCCAAGCTAATGTGCCATAAACTGGCAGTATACCCAGGATCTCGGCCAATACAGCAGAAGCATAGGAAGCTTGGACCAGAAAGATCCTAAGTTGTGGAAAAACAAGTACAAGCTCTACTGGAGGCAGGATTCATAAGAGAAGTCATGTACCCCATATGGCTAGCCAATGTTGTCTTAGTGAAAAAGTCAAATGGGAAATGGCGGATGTGCACTGATTACACCGACCTCAACAAAGCTTGCCCAAAAGATCCCTATCCACTCCCAAATATCGATACTCTAGTGGATGCCTCCTCCGGATACAAGTACCTCTCGTTCATGGATGCTTACTCAGGATACAATCAAATCCCAATGTATCCACCCGATCAGGAAAAAACCTCATTCCTAACTCCAAAAGCAAATTATTGTTATGTCGTCAAGCCATTCGAACTTAAAAATGCAGGAGCTACTTACCAAAGACTAATGAACAAAGTCTTCACAGACCATATCGGGAAACTCATGGAGGTATATGTAGATGACATGCTGGTAAAAACACAAATTGAAGAGTTGCTACTATCCGACCTTACCAAAGTGTTTGACATTATAGGAAAGCACGATATGCGACTCAATCCAGCAAAATGCACCTTTGCAGTAGAATCTGGCAAGTTCTTGGGCTTCATGCTCACACAAAGAGGAATTGAAGCAAACCCGGATAAATGTCAGGCAATACTCGATATGAAAAGTCTAACTTGCGTCAAAGAGGTACAATAACTCAACGAAAGACTGGCAGCCTTGTCTAGATTTCTAGCTGGATCGGCCATAAGATCTCTCCCCTTCTACGCCACTTTAAGGAAGGGAAAGAATTTCGAATGGACAAAGGAATGCGAGCAAGCCTTCCAGGATTTCAGAAACTTCCTAGGACAACCACCTATTCTAACTCGACCACGAAAGGAAGAACCACTCACATTGTACCTTGCGGTAGGAAGTCGGGCAGTAGCCTCAGCACTAGTTCGAGAGGACGACAAAGGGCAACAACCTGTATACTTCATTAGTAAAGCACTGC
>NC_029790.2:66740490-66770963 GCF_000816755.2 Arachis ipaensis
CGAGCAGGATTTCTGGGATTCCAAAAAGTTCCTGGGACAACCATCTATTCTAACTCGACCACGAGAAGGAGAACCACTTGTATTGTACCTCGCAGTAGGAAGTCGGCGATAGCCTCAGCACTAGTCCGAGAAGACGGGAATGGGCAACAACCCATCTACTTCGTCAGTAAAGCTCTCCAAGGGGCAGAACTGAACTATCAAAAGATAAAAAAGTTCGCTTACGCCCTCATACTAACTTCTCGATGACTTCGTCCCTACTTTTAAGCTCACACCATCAAGGTTCGGACTAACCAGCCCATAAAAGGTATCCTACAGAAAATGAATCTAGCCGGAAGAATTTTACAATGGGCACTCGAGCTATTAGAGTTCGATCTCCAATACGAAACTTGAACGGCCATCAAGTCCCAATATCTGACCGACTTCATTGCTGAGTACACGGACACTCCGGGAATTCCCATATAATGGAATCTCTACGTAGACGGCTCCTCGAACAAAACCAGAAGTGGAGCAGGTGTGATAATAGAAAGCGACCAGGGAACCCAAATCAAACTTTCCCTCAAATTTGAGTTCCCTGCTTCAAACAACCAAGCCGAATATGAGGCATTACTAGCTGGTTTGAAGCTGACTAAGGAGGTTGGAGCTCAAAAGCTTATCATTTTCAGCGATTCATAAGTAGTCACCTCACAAATAGCAGGGAGCTACCAAGCCAAGGATCCCACCATGAAAAAGTACTTGGACAAAACCAGGGAATAGCTCGAACATCTTGGGGAATATGAGGTCCACCACATACCTCGGGAACAGAATGCTCGAGCTGATGCACTCTCAAAACTAGCCAGCACCAAACCAGGGGGCAACAATAGAAGCCTCATCTAGAAAATACTACAGAACCCGTCAATCTCGGAAGAAGAAAAGTTCCAAGCCATAACAGGTCTAGATCAAGGATGGATGACTCCTATAATTAACTAACTCAAAACAAAAACACTCCCCACAGATAAGAAGGAGGCAAAGAGGTTAAAACGGAAGGCACAATACTACACCATCATAAATAACACTCTATATAAGAGAGGGATTTCAACACCACTGCTAAAATGTGTGCTGACTTCCAACACAATGGAAATTTTAGAAGAAGTACAGTGGCATCTGTGGAAACCATCTCGTAGCACGAGCTCTCGCCAAAAAAGTACTCCGAGCCGGATTCTATTGGCTGACTTTACAAAAAGAAGCAACAGAGTTCGTAAAGATGTGTTCACCATGTCAGAAACATGCTAATTTCCACATCGCCCCACCAGAGAAACTCACCAGCATAACCTCACCCTGGCCATTTGCAAAGTGGGGACTCGACCTCCTTGGGCCCTTCCCTCAAGGATCAGGACAGGTCAAGTTCCTCATCATAGGGATAGTCTATTTCACCAAGTGGATTGAGGCAGAACCCTTAGCTAACGCCACTGCTCAAAGAAGTCGAAAATTCCTATATAGAAACATCGTCAAAAGGTTTGGGGTTCCTCACTCCATTACCAGAGATAATGGTACTCAATTCAAATACGCAGGCCTTAGAAGATTGGTGGCCGACTTGAAAATAAAGCACCAATTCACTTTTGTAGAACATCACCAGGCTAATGGACAGGCAGAGGCCGCCAATAAAGTCATATTAGCTGGATTAAAATGGATACTATAGGACGCAAAGAGAGCCTGGGCTGAGGAACTCCCACAAGTCCTATGGGCATATCGGACCACTCCACACTCAACGACGAGGGAATCACCCTTCCCACTAGCTTACGGAATGGAGGCAATGATCCCAGTGGAAGTTAAAGAAGAGTCCCCCAGAACAATTTTTTTACAATGAAGAGGCCAACCCCAAACTTCAAAAAAAAGAGCTCGACTTACTTCCAGAAATACGGGAAAGAGATCGGATCAGGGAGGAGGCGTTAAAACATCGAATGGCCTCAAGATACAATTAAAAGGTAGTACAATGAGGTTTTGCCAATAACGACCTCATCCTAATCCAAAATGATATTGGAACAAGTCGACTTGGAAAGGGAAAATTGGCGGCTAACTGGAAAGGACCTTACCGAGTCACAGAGGTATTGGGAAAAGGCTACTACAGGGTTTCCGAACTCGAGGGGCGAGAGCTACCAAGGTCATGGCACGCCTGCAACCTAAGAAGGTATTATACTTAGGAGGTAATAAAGATCTTAGACCAACGTGCACTCTTTTTCCTAAAAAGGTTTTTTAACGAGGCGCCAAGCCAAGATCTATAAACTGCCTGACCTAGAAGGGTAAACACCCATATGTATATTGTTTTCCTATTTGTCTACTTTCTATTTGGAATAAAACTTTTTAGATTCTTTCTACAAATCCTCTCTACAGGTCGGCAAGGTGAAAAATAAATTCATCGCCCGACCACGATGAAAACCGAATTCATCGTTATCAACAAAGGTCGACAAGGTGAAAACTAAATTCACTGCTCGATTAAAGATAAAACTACTGATCGGCAAGGTGACATTCAAACTCATCGTCTGATCATGATAAAATCGACAAAGTTATAAAAAAGTAATCCATAAGCTGAGGCCTGGCCAGCCCTGACTAAAAAATGGATTACTAATAACTTAAGTATGGACCGACATGAAGAAGTCGAACCAATCTACCAAAGCAAACAAAAAGTTATAAAAAATAATTCATAGAAAGAGGCCTGACAAGGTCTGAGAAAAATGGATTGTTATAACTTGGGATGGACCGACATAAAGAAGTCGGACCAGACCGATCAAAACGACAAAAAAAGTTATAAAAAAAAAGCAATTCATAGAAAGAGGCCTGATCAGCCCTTATGAAAGGTGAATTACTAGAAATAACTTAGAAACGACCGACATGGAGAAGTCAGCCCAATGCGATTAAAGCTACAAGAGTTATAAGTAGTAAATCGATAAAAAAGAGATCCGGTGAGATCCAATTTAAAAATGGATTACTCGCACAACTCAACGAAAGGCGTGCGCTAGAAGGGACACAGCTCAACCCAAAGAAAGCCACGACCTCTCCCAAAATCAAATAAAAAGGGTTCTATGAGAATACTAAAAAGAACGGTCAAACAAGGCTAGCCTCAAAAAAGCACTTCGACCAAAACCGGAAAGAAACCAACACTAAGGAAATCAAAAAAGAGTTCGGACAAAAAGCTCCAACACTCTTGAAGATTCCTGGAAATGCCAAAAGATTACAAAGAAAATCAAAGCTATTATCATTAACACTCAGAAGGCCACCCGAAGGTCGACCTCAAGAGTTCAAAAAAGCATCTATTTTTCCAGTAAAAGTTGCTAAAGAAAAAGCAACTATAAAAGTCACAGTCAAACACAAATTATCAAAATAAGAGTTCAAAAGCCCACAGACCGGGCTATAAAAGATACATAAGCAATACTACAAAGGCTTCAAAGATTCTCCTGTGGCGGCATCTCGAGGTGAAGGAGGACGAGTTTGGAGGGGGACAGCATCAACGGTCCCATCCTACCGGTTCAGGATCTAGACATCAGGATTCGACTCAAGATGGTCGACCTCAGCTGTAGGAGTTGGAGAAGTCGGGACAGTAGAAGTCTTGGTGGATGGCACGGGAGGTGGATCTACATCATCCTCATCTTCATTCGGGACAGGAACAATCTTCCCATTTTCCACAATATTGTCCAAACTGAAGAGAGACAGGTTGAGATCGGAAGTAAGAACTCGGACCTGATCTTTCAAATTTTCATAAGCAGAAGTCACACTGCCCACGAGATGACCCTGAAGTTTGGCATTATTAGCCTGAGCAGACTCCAACCTCTCCCTGAGCTCTACCATCTCGCCATAAGTTAGGACATAGCTCTCCTTATGCTTTTGAGCTATCTCCTCAGCCAGATTTGTAGAAGCCACCGCAGTAGTAGCCCGAATCTTCTCACCTTCCAACTCCTTTTCCAGCTTAGCCACCTTCACCTCGAGCTCCTCCTTTAACCCCTTGATCCTGTCATATTCTAACTTGGCCTCCTCCATAAAAGCCTTTGTCGCACGAACTAGAAGATCCAGGGCAGTTCGAAATAAAGCTGCCCCCATATCTGCCATTTTAATACTGCTCCGGGTAATGAAGTCCAAATGACGAAGAATGGATACATCGTCAGTAGGAACAACACCATAAGGAGCAATTTGTTGATCAACAAACTCGACAACATCAATCGGGGGCATCCAGATTGAAAGGCTCAACAGTCCTCTGTCTTTTTGGAGGAGGAACGGCAGTAGGAGAAGAGGTAGCAGTAAAGGCATGGGGAAGATCAACCAAGTGGACCTGAGGAGTAGGAATCACCCTCTTCGGCCCAGAAGTGCTCGATATCGGCTTCTTAGGAGGAACCTGAGAAGATCCTTACCCAGTGGCCTTAGCCGAGATGTTCTGGGCAGTTGTAGCTTTCCTCGCCTTCTTAAAGGCCTTCATGGAATCATTAGTCTTAGCCATCTATGAATAAACAAAAGGGGATTAGCAAAATACAAGTTACATATCGGAAGAAAACAAGCAAATTAACAAAGACAAACAAGTACAAATAAAGTCGACCGCTACCTTGCTCAGCTTGGAGAAGTGAGGGATCCCCTAAAAACCTCTTAGTATCAAGATGAGGAGGTTGCCCCCAATTCTCCTCCAACACATTCACAAAGGCCTGTTCGACCTCATCCAGAATCTCCCACGAGTATCTAGAGACTACAACATTCTTTTGCCAACATAAGGGGAAGGCATGTTCATTATTCGACTCCAAGAAAAATGGCCGAGCTCCTTCAATAGCTCAGACCTTAAAGTAATAATTCTTAAAGTCCCTAAAGGACTCATCATACATGGAAAAAACTTTCTTTCCCTCTGCAGATCAGAAGGAAACCCAAGAGGCTTTCTTTTTTGAGGAGATCCCATGCTTAGTCAAAACAAAGAGGTATAGAAAGAGAGTTTGAGAAGGCATGACATCCAATTCTTGGCAAAGCAATTGAAAAATCTTCATAAAGCCCCATGAGTTCGGATGGAGCTAGGACGGAGCTACATTGCATGACCACAGCAAATCGGTCTCAAAAGAGGTAAAAGGAAGGGTAATGTTCATTTGGCTAAAAAAGTAGTCGTAAGCATAAAAGAAGGGGCGTTCCCCCTAAGTCAGAGAAGGGAAGCAAACCCTCTCGTCAGAGTCTAGCGCTACCAGCTCATAGTTCTTCTCCTGATCCCTACTACTACAAATCCGGTGATATTTCCTAAGCTCCACACAGTATTCAGAATTGACCACCGAGACGCACATCAAGACGAGGGAGTCCAGCCAGTCAGACATGCCCTCAGGAACTTTGGAGGAGGTCTCAACAATATTTTTGCGAGAAGACATGGGTCAACTAGTCCTACAGTAAGAAAAAGGAAAATGGTTACTACCAAACAACTCGGGCAAATAAGAAAACAGCTCGACAAAACGGATATAACTCGATCTAAGGCATACAGGGCAGTAGCATCAGCAAAAGGAAACCCAAAGGATACAACCCAAGGTCCAGGGGCATCCTTTGGAGGCAGTAACAGATCGAGGACTCAAAAAAATCTACAAAGACTACATCCTAACATATCTCAGCAAGAAAATACCTTCTTTTAACAAAAGACATTCCGTGAAGAAAGTCACGTATCAAAAGGTCATCAAAGGAAACTATCAAACATCAAACAGGTCAAGTAAGGGCGCAATCTTTTTGACAAAACAAGACATTATTCCAAAAGCTTCAGCAATCAAAGAATATGGTCAGAAACAGTAACAACACACAAAGCCCTAAAAATATCAACCATCAGAAAAGGTTAAAAGGATCGTAGATAAGTTGAAGGAACTCCAAAAACATGCATCATAGCAACAATCAAGCACAACAACACAGAAAAAATTCAAGTTTTCCAACATAAATTCAAGCAAGATCAAAACTTTTCCAAAAAATAGAACAATGTGAGCATGAAAAAGAACAGCGCAAGAAGTAAAAGAAGAAAGAAAGAAGAAGAAAGAAAACCAACCTGCAAATGGGAGGAGACGAAAAACATGGAGAGATTAAAAGTCTCACCAGACGATCACCTTTCAAAAGAAGCGAAGCACCAACAGTCACCTCTAGAAACAAGGAGAAGCGCGAAGACGTGAAAACTGGGAGGCAAGCGAAAATGAAGAGTCCTAGGCGAGCCAGAAAACAGAAGGGTTTCAGGAAGCAAAGAGAGAAAAGTGAAAGCATAGTTCTTTTTTGGCAATTCAGAATGAAAAAAAGGAAAAAACGGCAAAAAGAGGAGTTAATAAGTTATTAAAAACCCTCGCACGTTCCCAAAGCAAGAGGCGCGTGTTTTTCAAAATTAAAGGAGTGTGAAGAAACGCTCCACATTCAAATGAAAGCTCTACAAAAAGGGATCGACAATGCTCGAGCTTGGCTTCAGAAAGATCGAAGTCCTAAACTAGGACCCGACCTCCAAAGGAAGACCACGCTCAAGCAGGGGCACTCTTCATACCCTAGGTCGAGCTGTACGACCCAAGCTAATAGAAGACAAGTCGACCGACCTCTTCATGTCAGGATTACCCGAGCTCCTCTAAAAGAGCTCTGCCAAATCGCTACATGAAGCCCAAATAGGCCTAAATAAAGGGACGAAGCCCAATCTAAGGGCAGCTAAAGCCTAAAAGGATAAGGCGACTCCCCTCAAGATAAGATGACTTCACTCAAAAGATAAAGATAAGATAACTAGCTTATCTTATCTAGAAAGATCACTTTACACCATTATAAATACACTGGAGCACCCAGGTATAACTCATACTCAGATTCTACAAAAAACCTGCTTAGTACCCTTGCTAACTTAAGCATCGGAGTCCCTTGCAGGTACCACCACCCTCCGATGATGAAGGATCAGCCGCATTACAAGTCCAACAAGTCAGACGCGACAGCTCCGACCACCACCCACAAGTTAGATCCGTCATCTCCGACCAGCACAGAAGATCTCGTCCGAGATCAACCTACAGTTTCAGGTAACCCTCGGAATAGTCGGTAAGGTAAAAACCAAATTCACCACCCGATTACGACAAAGTCGGCAAAGATGAAAGTAGAATTCATCGCATGATTTCTACAAGGTCGGCAAGAAAGTGAAAACAAAATTCATTGTTCGATTTTGACAAGGTCGGCTAAGATGAAAGCGATAAAAATATATTAATTCAAGAAGTTTTTTAAAAAAGTACTCCATAAAAAGTGGCCTGACGAGGTCTAACTAAAAATGAAGTACTAGAAATAACTTGGCTACGACTTGGGCTGGCAAGAGAGGTCGGCCAACAAAAGTTACATCTTGGATGGACAAGAGAAGTCGGACCAGCAAAAAGTGTGTGCTAAAAGGGACATGCTTTAGCCCGAAAAAGCCACGGCTCCACGACAAGGCTATCAAAATTGTCCAAACTAACTAAGAAAGTGTTCAACCAGAACGCTAAAAAGTTATCCAACAAAGTTAGCCCAAAGACCATCTCGCCCCAAATAGAAGATGGACTAAACAAAGATCTAATCAAAAGGAGGTATGGTGACCAAGTGCCAAACACTCTACAAAACATCTATAATAGTTGTAAAAATACGGACAGTATAGAAACATACACTTCAAAATAAAAGACTCAAAGGCCACCTGAAAAGCAAGCCTCAAGAGTTTAAAAGTGTTTTGTTAAAGTCGCATAAAAGCAACTACGAGTCAAAGAGGTCTACCATCACAAAAAACAAGAGTTTAAAAAGCCCACAAATCAGGCTATACAGACAAAACACAAAACAAATCATAGAGGGTCCAAAGTTTTTCCAGTAACAGCATCCGTGGCTGAAGGCAGAGGAATAATGTTCATAGGGGTGGCATCCACAGTCCCGTCATCCCGATTAAGAATTTGACAATCCAGATCAGGTTCAGGATGGCCGAGCTCAGTAGAAGGAACCAAGGAAGTCGTAGTTGCAGGAGCTTTGGCCGGAGGCACAGGGGAGGAGGCTCATCATCTTCGTCGTACCAAGCGGGCACTATTTTACCATCTTCTACCATGTTATCTAGGCTAAAGAGAGTCAGGTCGAGTTCAGGAGCAAGAACTCAGACCTGTGCCTTTAGGTTCTCATAAGCACCTGTCACTGTATCTACCAGATGGTCCTGGAGATCAGCATAATTCACAAGAGCAGACTCAAGCCTTTCCCTTAGCTCCAACACCTCGGCATAAGTGTGGGTATAATTCTCTTTATGTTTCTTTGTCATCTCCTCAGCCAATTTTGCAGTCGCCTCAGCCTCGACAGCTCGAGACTTCTCTTTCTCCAAGTCCAGCTCTAGCTTAGCAACCCTAGCGTCCAGCTCATCCTTTAAACCTTTAATTCTATTAAACTCAGACTTGGCATCCTCAAGAAAAGCCTTTGTTGCATGGACGGGGGAACCCTGGACAGTGTGATATAAGGCCGCGCCCATATGGCCCATCCGGATACTATTACTAGTAATAAAATTCAAGTGTTGAAGGAGGGATACATCATCCATCGATAGTCGACCAAAAGGAGCAATTTGATTGTCACCAAACCCCATGGCATCAAAATCTGGGGCATCCTTGTCGAAGGGATCCACAGTTTTTTGTTTTACCACAGTCTTCTGTTTTTTGGGAGGAGGACCAGCAGTAGGAGAAGAAGCACCACCAGAAGTCGAATGGGGAGGATTAGAGGGAACCAAGCGAACCTGGGGAGTTAGGATGACTTTCCTCAACTCTGTAGTGTCCGAGGTCGACTTCTTCAGAGAAACATGAGACGATCCTTCTCCAGAAGTCTTGGCCGAGATGTTTTGAGCGGCCATTGCCTTCTTGGCCCTACGAAAAATGTTTCATAGAATCAGCAGACTTCACCATCTCTAAAAAAGCAAAAAACAAAATCCAGTTACAAGAAAGAACAAATACAGATCGGCAAAACAAACAAATGTAAAAAAGTCTCCATACCCAGTTCAGCCTTAAGAAGAGAAGCATCCCCTAAAAATTTTTTCGTATCTAGATGGGGAGGCTCTCCCCAATTTTCCTCTAACACCTTCACAAAGGCCTGCTCGACCTCATCCAAACTTTCCCAAGAATACCTAGATACGACCACATTCTTTTTCCAGCATAAGGGAAAGGCAGGCTCATTGTTCTCATCCAAAAAGAAAGGGTGAACACCCTCAGCAACTCGGACTTTAAAATAATAGTTCTTAAAATCCCTAAAGGATTCATCGTACATAGGAAAAACTTTCTTGCCTTGAGCAGCTCGAAAAGAAACCCAGGAGGCTTTCTTCCTCGCTACCCTAGGCTTTGTCAAATCGAAAAGGTAAAGAAAAAGAGTCTGGGTAGGTCAGACATCAAGTTCTTGACACAGAAATTGGAAGATTTTAATAAAGCTCCAAGAGTTCAGGTGGAGCTAAGACGGAGCTACGTTGCAGGACCACAGCAACTCGGTCTCGAAGGGGGTAAAAGGAATAGTAATATTCAGTTGACTAAAGAAATAGTCTTAAGCATAGAAAAAGGGACGCTCTTCTGGAATCAAAGAGGGAAAGCTAACCCTCTCCTCAGGGTCAGGAGACACTAACTCATATTTCTTTTCTTGATCCCTATCACTACAAATTCTATGGTGCCTCCTAAGCCACACACAATACTCAGAGTCAGCAACGGTAACACACATCAACACAATGGAGTCCATCCAATTAGACATGCCATCCAGTATCTTAGTAGACATCTCAACAATATTTTTGCCAGAAGACATAGGCCAACTATTCCTACAGGAAGAAACAAAGAAAAGATGGGTTACTACCACACAACTCAGACAAATATGAAAACAATTCGGACAACAATGTATGAATGACAAGTATCAGACACGGTAGCAAAAGGGAAAACCCATGATTCACACTAAAATCCAGGGGCACCCTTTGGAGGCAGTAACAAGGCAGGAACCAAAAAAGAAGGAAACCAACGGTCTACGCCCTAACCATCTCACAAACAATCCTCTTCTAGTAACATCACAAAGCAGTAAGAAATTTCATCATCATCAATAAGGACCATCAAGACTACAATCTTTCTTCACCAAGATGGTTCAAAACAAAGGAGTAAACCCATAAATGAAAACACGCAGAAATGAAAGATGCAGGAACGGCCCTAATAAAACCCTAGCAAAGCAAAAATCAGCCAGGCACACATCATAGCAAAGGAAATACAGGGATCACCACAAAAGATGCAAGCTTTTTCAGATAACCATCATTTATTCCTCGAAAAGGTCAAAGACTCTCAAGACAAAGCACATGTGATGAGCGGATAATTTATACGCTTTTTGGCATTGTTTTAAGTAGTTTTTAGCATGATTTAGTTAGTTTTTAAATAAAAATCACATTTCTTGACTTCACTATGAGTTTATGTGTTTTTTTGTGATTTCAGGTAATTTCTGGCTAAAATTGAGGGACTTGAGCAAAAATCTAATTTAGAGGCTGAAGAAGGACTACAGATGCTGTTGGATTCTGACCTCCCTGCACTCAAAGTGGATTTTCTGGAGCTATAGAAATCCAATTGGCACGCTCTTAATTGCGTTGGAAAGTAGACATCCAGGGCTTTCCAGAATTATATAATAGTTCATACTTTTTCTAAGTTTTGACGACGCAAACTAGCGTCAAACGCCAACTTCCTGCCCTATTCTGAAGTTAAACGTCAGAAACAGGTTGCAAATCAGAGTTAAACGCCAGAAATAGGCTACAACCTGGCGTTTAACTCCAAGAGAAGTCTCTACACGTGTAAAGCTCAATGCTCAGCCCAAGGAAACACCAAGTGGACCCCGAAAGTGGATTTCTGCATCATTTACTCATTTCTGTAAACCCTAGTTACTAGTTTAGTATAAAAATTAACTTTAGTGATTTATTTCACATCTTTTGATAATCTTTTGGATAATTTTATATTCAGAGATCACGTTTAGGGGGCTGGGCATTCGGTCATGCCTGTACCTTTATCACTTATGTATTTTCAATAGTGGAGTTTCTACACCACATAGATTAAGGTGTGGAGCACTGTTGTTCCTCATGAATTAATGTAAAGTACTATTGTTTTTCTATTCAATTCAAGCTTATTCTTATTCCAAGATATTCACTCGCATTTCAACCTGATGAATGTGATGATCCGTGACACTCATCATCATTCTCACCTATGAATGCGTGCCTGACAACCACTTCCGTTCTATCTGCAATAGCTTGGCGTTTATCTATTGGGCTCCTGGTTCAGATCAGAGTCTTCGTGGTATAAGCTAGAATTATTGGCGACCATTCCTGAGATTCGGAAAGTCTAAAACTTGTCTGTGGTATTCTGAGTAGGATCTGGGAAAGGATGACTGTGACGAGCTTTAAACTCAAGAGTGTTGGGCGTAGTGACAGACGCAAAAGGATCAACGGATCCTATTCCAACATGATTGAGAACCAACAGATGATTAGCTGTGTGGTGATAGCACATTTGTTCCATTTTCACTGAGAGGACGGACGGTAGCCACTGACAACGGTGATCCCCAACATGGAGCTTGCCATGGAAAGGAGTATGAATGATTGGATGAAGGCAGTAGGAAAGCAGAAATTCAGAAGGAACAAAGCATCTCCATACGCTTATCTGAAATTCCTACCAATGAATTGCATAAGTATCTCTATCATATTTTATATTTTATTTATATTTTAATTATCAAAATCCCATAATCATTTGAATCCGCCTGATTGAGATTTACAAGGATGACCATAGCTTGCTTCAAGCCCACAATCTCAGGTGCACTTGCTGGTTAGTTGTGCGAAGTTGTGAAGAAGAATTGAGATTATGATAGTGCATACCATGTTTTTGGCGCCATTGAGATCACAATTTCGTGCACCAACATGCAACAGCTGAGACATACAAAAAAAATGACTAAACAAAAATAATAAAAAAGGAAGAGAAAGTACCAACCTGTAGAGGAAGAAGAGACGAGCGTGAGGGAAGGATCCAGAGGAAACAGCAACGAAGAAACACCAAGAGAGGAAGAATGGAAAATGCAAAGACAGAGGGTCGAGAGAAACAAAGTGAAGCTATAAAGCAAAAGCGAAAAAAAAGGAAGAAAGAAACTGAAAGATGAGACTTCAAAATTCAAAGTAAAAGGAAAAGAGGGAAAGAAGGGAAATGGAAAAAGGGGAGTTAATGAGCATTTAAAACCTCGCACGTTCCCAAGGAAGCACAACGCGCATAGTAATTAAACATGAAAAAAGAAAAAACGCTCCGTATTCAAAGGAGACCAGCAGGAGTTATACGAAGATCAACAAAAGGCTAAATGCTCGAGCTCGACTTCTCCGAAAGATTGAAGTCTGAAGACGCGACCTTAAAGGTAAAATCGAGCTCAAGTAGGGTACTGTTCATACCCTGGGTCGAGCTATTCGACCCGGACTAATTAAAGAAAAAGCGATCGACCTCTTCAGGTCAGGACCTCCGATCTCTTCTTTGAAAGAGTTCGGCCAAATCAATATAAGAAGCCCAAGCCGGCCCAAACGAAGGGACACAGCCCAATCTAAATGCAGCCAAAGCCTAGAAAGATAAAGGTGGTCCCCCTAAAGATAAGATGACTTCACCAAAAGATAAGATAAGATAACTAACTTATCTTATCTAAGAAGGTCAACCCACACTATTATAAATACACTGGAGCACCTAGGTATAACTCATACTCTGATTCTACACATAAACCTGCTTAAAGCCCATGCTAACTTAAGCATCGGAGTATCTTGCATGTACCACCACCCTCCGGTGACGAAGGATCAGTAGCATCTCCAGCACCACCAAGGCCAACAAATCGGACATGACAACTCTGGTCACCACAGCAGATCTCATCCGAGATCGACCTTCAGTTTCAAGTAACCCTCGGAACAGGAAGTGAATGTTGTATTTCTGCTACTGGTTCACCTTCCACATCGACTCTTTGATAAGGGGAAGAACAGATATCCTCTTCCCCTCTAAAATAGCCCACAGCAAAACTGCAACATGAACTCTGATGTGCGTGGCATGAGTGCTAGGAAGAATGTAGTCGGTAATGATCTGCTGCCAGATCCTTACCTCCGGATTAAGATCAGTGCACACAATGCTCTGCGGGGTCGCATTTTCTCCCCTGCTGTACTCCCAATTGGCCTCAGATGTGCCAATCTTCCTCAGAACGACATCCAATGACAGCTTGCCCGATAACAAAATCCTTCATTATCTGAATGTAAGCATCACGAGCCGGAGGAATATGCGGAATGTCTAATAGGGCCTCTAATGCAGTATCAGAGGTGTCCAGAGTGACACCTCTGAGAAAAATAGTTGGGACATCCCTCTTTAGGAGATTCGCGTAAAATTCCATGACCTGGTGTTCATTAACTTCCACTGGATCGAATTTTACGAATTTTCAATGGTAAAAGTTTAATCTGTTCAAAACTTGGTCCGCATATTTCTCAGGCAAGTTTAGCTTTCGCTCATAGTGAAAGGCTTTATTTTCTATTTTTTTGTATTGTTCTTGGGTTTCCCTTGCGAGTCATCCTGAAAAAGACAAAAACAGAATACAACTCAAGAGAACAGATAAAAATCACAGGAAGAAGAAGGATATAATCAACCAATTCCAGTAAGAGCCAATTAAGGTAATCAAATGCTCAATCAAGGGAACACATATACAAAGCAATGAAATGTTCAAAAGATATGTGTTTCCCCAAGATCAAGCAACCTAAGTAGCAATTGAATGAGTGAACAACCAATGAAAGCATATATATGTCTTAGGTGCATTATGTAAGTGAATTTTGAATTGGAAGAAAGTGATTATTGCCCTGTTGCATTTGAATCCAAAGTGTTATCAAAACTTATGCATAAAAGGCAATAATCAACTTGGCAATTTAAATCACCTGATTATTAACGGAATAAAAATAGTCGAATGGTCACATAGCCAATTCTTGTTCCCAAAAGCAATGTCAATTGAAATCAAGTTTCATTTCTCAAAAAGATTTACAAAGGACAAGTAATTGTACATGATCATATATGTTCAAGAACACATGAGTAAGCAATTAGTCAATTCACGTAAACAAACATTGTATGTACTGCTGCAAAAGGCACCAAACAGATTTCAAGATGTATAAGTTTCAAGCTAGTTTGGTGTCAAAACAAAAAGGCATGGCAGTCAGTACATAATGCAGTAAATCAGCATGCAATGCACTTTCAAATGCATCAAACAGAATGAGTTTCAGCCTGGTAATGTACCCAGCTGCAAAATTCAGGTTCAGTTTGATGTCTTAGCAAAAATTAACAACTAAGTGCTTAGCCAGCAAATCATCAAGTGAAGTATGATATGCACAGGGACAATGAACACCAAACAGAAGAAACATAGTTGAAAATTTTAATTCCAAATTGGTATTCCAACTCAAACACAGGGTGCATAAACCATTCGATCTCAAGCAGTATTTACATTCAACAGAATATTGTACAAGTACGAAATGAACAATGTGGAATGGAAGAAATTTCAAATTGAAGGTAATCAGGCGAAGGAATTGAATAAAAAATTCCATTCAAGCATATTAACAAGCATAATACGTGTAGGTTATGTGCAGAATATAGTTCAGCATACATGGCAGCATTCATAGTTCAGTCAGAACAGCATGCAGTCCCAGAAAAAAATCCAAAAGACCCAGCCAGCATCAACAACATTCAATCCGAAACAGAAGTCATCTAACCTAAGGCCACCTAGTGACTAAAACAAAATTAAAGATAGAATGAAAAACATGTAAAATAAAGCAGTAGAAATGGAGCGTGAGCAGGGGAACAGGGGGTGAAACCTGTAATGCAGAAGGAAGGAAGGGGAAAGGGATGATCGGAGAAGGAGGGAGGTGCGCGGTCGCGACGCGCAGGGGTCCGCCGCTGTAGGTGGTTGCTCGCCGGAACTTGGAAGTGCGACTTAGGGCTGTGGCACAGAGGGGTTCAGGCGGGACACGGAAGAGAGAAGGGGAAATGTAGATGCGAGAGAAGAAGGAAAGTGGAGAGAGAGAGGGGCAACGGCGGCGTAGTGGTGCGCGGTCACCGGCGGTGGCGGTGGTTGGTGGTTGCAGGGTTGATGGGTGTTGGTGTTTAGAGAAAAGAGGAGGAGAAGCAGATGGAAAAAGGGATGTCATTTGGAAACTGAAGCGCGACACTCCCCCTCTTTGAATTAACGTTCGAAAAAGGACCTGTTCCAAGAAAGAAAGGAGGGTATGCACTCGCACAAGGTTGTGCGGACTCTGTGGCAGAAGATGTAACGCGTCCTGTGCGGCCGCACAAGAAGGTGTGCGTTCGCACAGAAGAAGAAAGGGGCTTGGGTTCCCTCGCTAAGAGGTGCGGTCATCGTGACTAGAGGGGTCCCTACAAGCTGTGCGGGCGCACAAGGCTATGTGCTCACACAAGTAGCTAGCTAATTTTTTTTTTAAAGGGTGATCAGGTTGAAGTGTGCGGACGCATGCAAGGTGTGTGATCGCACAAAGAGAAAGGAAGGGTTGTGTTCAGACGCACAAGTGGTGCATCCGCTGTGAGCAGAGGGAGTGTTTAGGGGTGTGCGCGTGCACAGGTGCGGGAAAACAGGGGAACTGTGCGTGCACACAAGGCTGTGTGGACGCATAGGTCTCTGTTCCTGCAACAAAAATTTTGGCTCTAAGGCACCAAACTTGACACCCAAAATAGGTTTTCATGTCCCAAAACCTCATAAAAGTCCCAAAAGCACATTATTTCACTAAAGTTACTTAACAAACGTCAAAATAAATCCAACAAACCAAGCAATATGGCCAATTATTCACAAAACAAAAGGTAAAAGAGAGAAAGTTAGATGGATATTACCATGGTGGGGTGTCTCCCACCTAGCACTTTGGTTTATAGTCCTTAGTTGGACTTGGTGAGGAGATCCCTGTTAGGGCGGCTTATGCTTCCACTCCTCCTTGAATCTCCAACCAAGTTTGCTATTGATTCGACCTCCGAGGTCCCAATTAGATTGCATCAAACTCATGAGATATTTCAAGCTAGCAATCAGGATCCAACTTTGTTGACTCTTGGAATTAATGCCCGGATCCCATACTCTAGTCTTTTGTTCATCCTTTTCTTGATCTTCATTCTTGCACTTGAATGAACAATGCCTTAAATCACCATTAGAACACTTGTGCACTACCCGGAATCCACTAAATTGACTCTTGCACCATAACTGAGTTCTAAATGTTGGATTGGCTCCTTTGATAAACTTTCCATTACTTTGCCAATTACATTCTTCTCTTCACCATCCACTACTCCAAGAAAGGTTCAAAGTTGACCATCCGTTTCTAAAACGGCATATTGATGTGGGGCTAGAAAGCTTGTTAGAGAATTCTTCACCCACTCAATTCACTCTTGTACAAATGCTTTTACCTCTTGGCAACTAAAATCTTCCTCAACCTCGTTTGAATCTTCTTCATCATCACTGAAGTCATAAATTGGAGGTTGTGTGAAGTCCACATCAACATCTCCTTCGAAATCTAATATTGGAGGTTTATGAAGGTCATAGAAGGAATTACCCAAGTTGGACAAAAAATCTTGAATGACGGAATCCTCTTGATCAATTCCTACCAACTCTTCATTTATCTCCTGTTGTACTTCATGTTGTGACTTGACGTCTTCTTCTTGATTTTGTAATTCTTCTTTCACTTCACACTTTTCACTTGGTCTCACACATTCATCCGCTAGAATTTCTTGCTTATGGCATGAACGCAGTGAAGCTAGATGATCCACAGCTTTTGCTAAGGTAGACTTGACTTGCTCTTGCTTCTTCCGGAACTCTTGTTGTTCTTGATTGAGCATGAAAAGTACTTCTTCTGTGGCTTGATCCATATATAAAGATGAAGATTGAGGTGATGAAGGTTGACAATCAAACTCATGAGGGAAAGGGTTTTGGCTTTGTGTGTAGTGAGGGGACGGTGTGTAAGATTGGTGATTAGGAAGGTAAGTGTTTGGGTTCCATTAGGGTGCATTGTGGTGATGGTGTGAAAAAGTCATCAAGAAAAATAGGAAATGGAACAACCAAAAAGTGCTATTTACACTATTAACATATTTACATCAACCAAAAGATATAACACCGATTGCAGTCCCCGGCAACGGCGCCAAATTTGACGAACGACCAATTGCACGGGTTTGGATTTTCACACTAAAAATAGGATTTGATGTTGTAGGTATAGTTCAAACCCAACAATTGATCATCAATCAAATAATAAACTCAAAACAAAATAACCGAGAGGATTTAGCTCCCGGGTCGTTCTCCCTAGGAATGAAATCGAAGTGTTATACGCTTTCGGTTGTGAGGACAAAGAGGGTTTTTTAAATCAAGAAATGAAATATTGAAAGAACTAAGCAATGAAAGAACTAAGAGATGAGCAAAACTGTATGTAATGTAAGCAACAAGAAAATGAGATCAAAATTAACGAAAATGCTATGAATGTAATAAAAGAGCCTTGACTTGGGAATGAGGTTCTAAGGGATCCTATCATTGCCATAACCACAACTATGGTAATTACCATGAGTCAATCTCGCCTAGTTAACCCCAACATTAAGGGATAAGTCAAGAAAGCATAATTGACCTTAATCCATAAGTCCTAACCAACTTACCGAATTGGTTGAAAAAAGGCTAGTGTCAATGGAAACAAGAGTCAACTAACTACCCAGGAATTGCCATTAAATGTTGGACATTATGACTCTAGTATCCTAGGAACTCAATTCTCAAGCCAAGGTGTGAAAATCTACTCAAAATCTAAAGTTGGCATTTTCACAAACAGCTTGTGTGCATAAAAGTAAATCATGGAAAATTGCAAAGTAAAATAGAAAACTATAACTAACTATCAACAAAACCAAATATAAACAAGCAATAAAACATAAAGGAGGCAAGAAACAAAAAATTCATTGATCAAAACTTCAAGAACACAAAATTACAAGTATGAACAAGTAACCTGAACCAAAAGGGAATGAAAGTAAAAGTGCTATAATTAAAGATGAAATTGAGAGTACTTACAATTAAAGAAGCAAAATCCAAAATCAAGGCTTGCTATAAAATGCTACAATAGAAATGGAAATAAAAATGAAACCCTAAGAGAGAAAAGCTACACTACTACTACTCCTACTCCTAGTTACTCCCTAAAATTGTCTAAGTGAGCTCTTCATAATGCATCCTTATCCTTCATAATGTTGAATTCTCCTTTATATAGCACTCCCATTCAGCATTTCAGACTTCCAAAAATGAGCCAAGGGCCTCCAAATTCGCGTAGCACGTGTTTCATTAATGCAATCACATGCAGGGACCTGTGCGGATACACAAACGTGTGCATCCACACACTCGGCTGAAAGTTAACCTATGCGTACGCACAGGTGCTTGTGCACACGCACACTTCACTGTGTGTGCTTTCCTTGTTTTCTTCATGTTTTCTCCCTTGTACATGCTTTCTTCAATTTTTAGCCATCCATTCTTGCCTCTAAGGCCTGAAATCACTCACAAATCATATCACGGCATCGAATGACCTAAAAGTGGAATTAAAAATCACTAATCTAAGCATTAAAATGCATGTTTTCATATTTATAATCAAATTGGGGATCAAACACAAAAGCATGCTATTTTGGTGATTACTTGTGAGTTCATGTGCTAGAATCCATTCAAATCAAGCCAAAATACATGGAAAAATATGGACTCATCAGGGTCCCACAGGACAGACTTGCCTTCTGGGAAATTTTCCCTCCCAGCTATCGTGTGGCTGGCTGGAAGAGTGGAGGTGTACGAGTATTACTTGCGGTTCGGGCGTCACGTGCTCGTCGGGTCAGCCGCTCGGGCCGGAGCATTATGCCAGCTGGGCCGGGTCGGAACACGGCCCCCAATGCGCAAGCTAGGGTCATGAGCACCGTTTTTGGCGCGTTCTAGCTACCTTAGGTTACACCGTCACTGGGTCGGCTGCTCGTGATAGGGGCGTGCCCCCAACGCGCAAAGGGGTATCGCCGTTTCAGGGGAATATCATTCATCTCCTCATTCTTTGTGATGGGCATTTAATGCTCTTAACTGCTGATTTAAACGCTTGGCGAAATGTCCACTCTGCTCTTGCCTTTCGCATTACTAAATTATCAGTTACGCTTCAGTTTTGTGTCTCCCCCTACTTGCGCTTCAAAACACTCTCCCTTTTCTCATTACTCTTTCCTCCTTTTTGCAACTTCTTTCTGATTCTCTGAGTTTAGGAGCTTCAATCTGCTCTTGTTTGATCAAGGCTTCTTTCTACTAAATCTTCGCTCATCATTTCCTGGTAAGTCTCATCTTTTCCTTCCTTCTGGTGGATGAACCTTACATTGTCATTGCCTTTTTTCTGCTTCGAATGCGTATAGTTGCTTGTTGTTGCTTATTTTTCGTAGCTTTTAGGCCATGCATGTGTGTTTTTTGGATTGCTCCACTGTTAGTTAGGTTCTAGAAGGGTTACCATTAGATTTTTGTTTTTTCACCCCTTACATAACTGTAGATATGCTTCCTGCAACTTGTAGAATTAGTTCCGGGTTTCCCTTTTCCCGAGCTCCCGATCTTATTGACCGAGAGGTACCCCCTGTAGGTATGGCACAGAGTCCCATGGCGAGGGCCCCGGTGGATCGGTACGCGTGAGTCATGTCAGACGTGAAGGACACTCCTTCGCGAATAACTGTAGAAGAGCTCACAGAGTTCCTGATAGTATGAGAATTTGCTCGATGGTCTAGATTTTCTTCTTATAGAAGGGGATTACTTCGTTGTAAGCATAGCCCCAAACCAACAAACAACTCTGACATCAAATTAAAATATGGTTTTGTCACACGTACAAACCCCAAATAAGAATTAACCGAAGTATTTAGACTCCGGGTCGTCTCACGAGGATAGTAATGAAGTGGTCAATTATTGGCTATGAGAATGTAAGGGGGGTTTGATTAATAAGAGGGCAAGAAATTAAATAAGAAAAATTTAAATGACAAAATGCGTACATCAAGGAAGTAATTAAAAGAAGCAAGATAAAGAACTCTTGGCTAAGACTTAGGTAATTGAGATCACTATCCTTGTCAACAATTCAAACAATGATAATTATGCGGAACTGAGCTCATTAGGTCTACTCATTAAAGCCTTAAGTACGTAATGTCTACTCCTAGGCTTGGAGTACGTCAAATGGCTTGATCAACATCAATCCATAAGTCCCAACCTAGCTACCAATTAACTTAGTAGTAGGCTAGAGTCAATGGTTATCAAATTGATCCCTAAGGGTTCTAGAATTACCAATTCAATGAAGCCAAAGGACTCAAGATCACTCAATCCCCTTAGCCTAGGCCAAGGGTCAAGAGAACTACTCAAAAACTTTAGGAAGCATTATATCAAACACCTAATGTGCAATAAAAGTAAACATCACAAAATGCTAAAATTAAAGAGACCCATAACTTTCATAAGTAGGAAGTCAAGAATAGCAAGCAAGATCACATAAAAGAAACATAGAAACATGAAATTGCATTAAAAGGAAATTAGATCTAACAATGTTCATCAACATACATGAGGGCAAAATGAGAAATTAACATTGCAACTAAGGAAATCAAGATGTAGAATTGAGAAATTGTAAAGGAAACAAGATGAAATCAAGTAATTAATTCAAGATCCAAAATAATCTAACCTAATCCTAACCTAATTCTAGAGAGAAAAAGGAGCTTCTCTCTCTAGAAAGCTAACTAAAGGCTCATGTTGACTAACTAATTGCTCCCCCTTTGCTTGGACTTCAATTCTGCATGAAATACACTCAGAAACAAGTTGGATTTGGGCCTGGGTAGCTCAGAAATTGCCCCTGGCGTTTTGCCTTTAAGTGGGTCACGTGAGAGTTTTGGCGCGTACGCGCCATGTGCGCGTCTGCGTCGACTGGCTATTTCTTCATCCGCGCGTACGCGGCATATACGCGTGCGTGTCTCTATGTGAAATCACTTATGCGCGTGCGCGCCTTGTACGTGTGTGCGCCCATCGATGCATCCCCAATCCTTGTTTCTTCATGCATTCTCCACTTTGTATACTTTTCTCCTCATTTCTTCCATCCAATACTTGCCTTATGAACCTGAAATCACTCAACAAACACATCAAGGCATTGAATAGAATTAAAGTGAGTTAAAGTCACCAATTTAAGGGCCTAAAAAGCATGTTTTTACACTTAAGCACAATTCAAGGGAGAATTACAAAACCATGCTATTTCATTGAATAAATATGGGAAAAGGTGGTAAAATCCCCTAAAATAAGCACAAGATGAACAACGAAATTGGGGTTTATCAATTCTGCCAAAATGACCAACTGTGTAGAGGGGGTCCCGAGGAGGATAATTACGACGTATTTGTTCCCAGGGACTGGGAACGAATATGCCGCCTTAACTTAAACACTCCCCGGGTTGCTGAATGGATGTGGTTGTACAAAGCCATGTTCACCAGCTTGGAGGTTCGCATACCCTTTTCTCCTTTCCAAATGGCGCTACTGAACCGATGTGATGTGGCGTTGTCACAACTACATTCAAACAGTTGGGCCTCCATCCGATGCCTCGAGATGGTCTATGATGACTTGCATCTTTTACCCTTTTTTCTTATCTAAAAAGGACCATAAAAGAGCATAATCCCATTTAATCAGTGCAATTTACCAACTAATTGATGAATATTATGGTACATTGCTTTGAAATGGATTTGTGCTGAATTTCAGGTGAAAAAGGCAACAAAAAGGGAAGAAAAAAACAAGACAAAGCTGGGCATGTGAAACTGTCATGCCAGTTGGAACAAACGCCATAAAAATGTATGGGCGTGGCACGCCAGTATTGAATTCCATAAAGGACTCTCAAAGCCCTTACATGGCCGTGGCACGCCAGTGTAAGTTTCTAGAGAGCAATAATGAAGGCCACAAAAGGGGCGTGGCACGCCAAGCCCATCACAAACTATGGGTGTGCCACTTGAACCATTGGGCGTGGCACGCTAGTTCATCAAATCAGAGGGGACAATCACTTGGGCGTGCCACTTGGTATAAAGGCGTGGCACGCCAGTACAAGTTTCCAGAGAAGAGGTTGAAGGTCCAAAAAGCTGGGCGTGCCACTTGGTGTCGAAGGCGTGGCACGCCAGCTCTCAATCCTCACTTGGGCGTGCCACTTGAGGACCCAGGCGTGGCATGCCAACACTAAAGAAGGCCAAAGCAAAGCTGGGCGTGCCACTTGGTGTCGAAGGCGTGGCACGCCAGCTATTAGACCAAGGAAGAATGCTAGGCGTGGCACGCCACAAACTGGGCGTGGCATGCCAATTCTATTTTCCAGAGAAGGGAATGAAGCACATATAAGGGGCGTGGCACGCCAGACCCTGGGCGTGCCACGCTAGTTCAACTTTCCAGAGAGGAGAAGAAGAAGGAAAAGGCCTGGGCATGCCACTTGGGCTCGAAGGCGTGGCACGCCAGGGCAACTAGAGTTAAGGAAGACCCTGGGCGTGCCACTTGGGCTCGAAAGCGTGGCACACCAGGGAGACCAACACATGGAGCGTGCCACTCGAAGAGCTGGGCATGGTGCGCCAAGCTAAATTGGAGGCTAGGTATGGCACACCACTCAAACGCCTGTCACACGCCAGCCTGGAAGGTCATGCTTATTGAGTTTTCCTTTCCCTCCAAATTGTAATTTTCTTTTCTCTTTTGTATTTTCTTTATTCTAGTGCAAGGAGTAGTATAAACAACCCCTGAAAGTACTCAGAAAGGGGTTGGTTGTTGAGTAGATTTTTGTAAAAGTTTAGTTATAAGATTTACTTTTCACATCATCTCTTCCATCTCTTGTAATTTTCTCTAAGCTATGAGTAGCTAAATTCCCTCTCATTGAGGGAAGGAGCTCTGTTGTACTTGATGGATTAATGATAGTGAATTTCTTCTTCTCTTCATCTTCTCTTTGATTTTTTGCACACAGAATTGCAATCACACTTTTCACAACTCCGCACAACTAACCAGCAAGTGCACTGGGTCGTCCAAGTAATACCTTACGTGCGTAAGGGTCGATCCCACGGAGATTGTCGGCTTGAAGCAAGCTATGGTCATCCTGTAAATCTTAGTCAGGCGAATTCAATTGGTTATGAGGTTTGGATGATTAAAAGATAAATAAAACATAAAATAGGATAAAGATACTTATGTAATTCATTGGTGGGAATTTCAGATAAGCGTTTGGAGATGCTTTATTGCTTTTGAACCTCTGCTTTCCTACTGTCTTCATCCAATCATGTGTGCTCCCTTCCATGGCAAGTTGTATGATCCTCTCGGATGAAAAATACCAGGTACGGTTTCTGCACAGCTAATCAACTGTCGGATTTCTCGTCACGGATGAAAAATACCAGGTACAGCTACCGCACGGCTAATCATCTGTCGGTTCTCACTAGCGTCGGAATAGGATCTCTCTATCCTTTTACACACTGTCATTGTGCCCAACATTCGCAAGTTTGAAGCTCGTCACAGTCATCCCTTCCCAGATCTTACTCGGAATACCACAGACAAGGTTTAGACTTTCTGGATCTCAGGAATGCTGCCAATTGGTTCTAGCCTATACCACGAAGGTTCTAATCTCACGGACTCGGTCCGTGGATTAGAGACCCAAGAGAATATACTCCGGCTTTCGTCCAATGACTACGTTGAACATCATTTAGACCGCTTGTGGTTGTCAGGCACACGGATCTTGGCTAAGCGAGTAACGAAGATAGTGGGTGATTGTCATGGGTCACCCCTTCATTCTAACTTAACTGAATTAAGTACGAGAGCATATCTTAGAAAAGAAGTAAGCATGAATTGAAAGATAAACAATAGTACTTGCATTAATTCATGAAGAAGATCAGAGTTCTGCACCTTAATCTATGAGGTGTAGAAACTCCACCGTAGAAAATACATAAGAGAAAAGAGGTATAAGCATGGCCGAATGGCCAGCCTCCCAAATGTGAAAATCGCATAAGATGTGTTCCAAAACTCTCTGCGAATACAATAGTAAAAATTGCTATTTATACTAAAACTAGTTACTAAGGATTACAGAAAATAAGTAACTAAGTGCAAATAGTACAGAAATCCACTTCCGGGGCCCCCTTGGTGTGTGCTTAGGCTGAGCATTGAGCTTTACACGTGCAAAGGCCATTTCTAGAGTTAAATGCCAGCTTGTATGCTAGTTTAGGCCATCAAATCTCGAATAAAGCATGGACTATTATATATTACAGGAAAGCCCAGGATGTCTACTTTCCAACGCAGTTGAGAGCGAGCCAATTAGGCCTTCGTAGCTCCAGAAAATCTACTTCAAGTGCAGGAGGGTCAGAATCCAACAGCATCTGCAGTCCTTTCTCAGCCTCTGAATCAGACTTTTGCTCAGATCCCTCAATTTCAGCCAGAAAATACCTGAAATTACACAAATGTGATTTTTGGATAAAAACTAATAAAAATATAATAAAAAGTAACTAAAACATACTAAAAACTACCTAAAAACAATATCAAAAAGCGTATAAATTATCCGCTCATCACAACACCAAACTTAAATTGTTGCTTGTCCCTAAGCAACCAAAAACAAAATAGGATAAAAAGAAGAGAATATAAAATAAATTTCAAAATATCAATGAAGATCAGTTTTAATTAGATGAGCGGAACTAGAAGCTTTTTGCTTCTGAATAGTTTTGGCATCTCACTTTATCCTTTGAAGTTCAGAATGATTGGCATCCATAGGAACTCAGAATTCAGGTAGTGTTATTGATTCTCCTAGGTTAGTATGTTGATTCTTGAATACAGCTACTTTATGAGTCTTGGCCGTGACCCTAAGCATTTTATTTTCCAGTATTACCACCGGATACATAAATGCCACAGACACATAACTGGGTGAACCTTTTCAGATTGTGACTCAGCTTTGCTAGAGTCCCCAGTTAGAGGTGCCCAGAGGTCTTAAGCACACTCTTTTTGCTTTGGACCACGACTTTAACTGCTCAATCTCAAGCTTTTCACTTGACACCTTCACGCCACAAGCACATGGTTAGGGACAGCTTGATTTAGCCGCTTAGGCTAGGATTTTATTCCTTTGGGCCCTTCTATCCATTAATGCTCAAAGCCTTTGATCCTTTTTACCCTTGCCTTTTAGTTTAAAATGGTTATTGGATTTTTCTGCTTGCTTTTTCTTTTTCTTTCTTTTTTTCTTTATTTTTCGCCCTTTTTTTCGCAAGCTTTGTGTTTTTCACTGCTTTTTCTTGCTTCAAGAATCAATTTTATAATTTTTCAAATTATCAATAACATTTCTCTTTTTTTATTATTCTTTCAAGAGCCAACAATTTTAACATTCATAAACTTTACTGTAAAAAATATGCACTGTTCAAGCATTCATTCAGAAAACAAAAAGTATTGCGACCACATCAAAATAATTAAACTATTTTCGAGATAGAATTCGAAATTCATGTACTTCTTCTTCTTTTTCACAAAACATTTTTCATTTAAGAAAGGTGAAAGATTCATGGAACATTCATAGCTCTAAGATATAGACACTAGACACTAATGATCATGTAATAAAGACACAAACATTGACAAAACATAAAGCATAGAAACTAAAAAACACTAATTATCATGAGTAGGCTCTCTTGTTTGCTCCATCCTCTTTTTAGTAATGGTTGGCGAGCAAGGGGGGTTTATCCTCCCAAGTATCATTACCAAATAACTTGGCATTTAGCTTCATGATTGCTCCTAGATACCGAGCAACTTGCTCTTCAGCAATATCTTCATCCTCTTCAGAGGAAGAATAATCATCAGAGCTCATGAATGGCGATAGTAAGTTCAGTGGAATCTCTATTGTCTCTGTATGAGCCTCAGATTCCTTTGGTTGCTCAATAGGGAACTCCTTATTGGTCAGTGGACGTCCAGCAAGGTCTTCCTCACTGGAAATCACTGCCTTTTTACTCTCTCTAGGTTCGGCCACTTTGGATATAGCTATGGCCTTGCACTCTCTTTTGGGATTCTCTTCCGTATTGCTTGGGAGAATACTAGGAGGGATTTCAGTAACTCTTTTACTCAGCTGACCCACTTGTGCCTCCAAATTTCTAATGGAGGACCTTGTTTCAGTCATGAAACTGAGAGTGGTCTTAGATAGATCAGAGACTATGGTTGCTAAGTCAGAGAGGCTCTACTTAGAATTCTCTGTCTATTGCTGAGAAGATGATGGAAAAGGCTTGCTATTGCTGAACTTATTTCTCCCACCATTATTATTATTAAAGCCTTGTTGAGGCTTCTGTTGATCCTTCCATGAGAAATTAGGATGATTCCTCCATGAAGGATTGTAAGTGTTTCCATAGGATTCTCCCATGTAATTCACCTTTTCCATTGCAGAATTCTCAGGGTCATAAGCTTCTCCTTCAGAGGAGGCTTCTTTAGTACTGCCGGATGCAGCTTGTATTCCAGTCAGATTCTGAGAAATCATATTGACTTGCTGAGTCAATATTTTATTCTGAGCCAATATGGCATTCAGAGTATCAATCTTAAGAACTCCTTTCTTCTGAGTTATCCCATTATTCACAGGATTTCTTTCAGAAGTGTACATGAATTGGTTATTTGCAACCATCTCAATGAGTTCCTGGGCTTTCGCAGGGGTTTTCATCAGATGAAGAGATCCACCAGTAGAGTGGTCCAATGACATCTTGGACAATTCAGACAGACTATCATAAAATATACATAAGATGCTCCATTCTGAAAGCATGTCAGAAGGACACCTTCTGATCAATTGCTTGTATCTTTCCTAAGCTTCATAGAGGGATTCACCTTCCTTCTGTCTGAAGGTTTGGACTTCCACTCTATGCTTACTCATCTTTTGAGGTGGAAAGAATTTGGCAAAGAAAGCATTGGCCAACTTTTCCCAAAAGTTCAGGCTTTCTTTAGGTTGTGAGTCCAACCATATCCTAGCTCTGTCTCTTACAGCAAAAGGGAAAAGCATAAGTCTGTAGACCTCAGGATTAACGCCATTGGTCTTAACAATATCACAGATTTGTAAGAATTCAGCTAAGAACTGATGAGGATCTTCCAATGGAAGTCCATGAAACTTGCAATTTCTGCTACATTAGAGAAACTAATTGAGGTTTAAGCTCAAAGTTGTTTGTTCCAATAGCAGGAATTAAGATGCTTCTTCCATAGAAGTCGGAAGTTGGTGTAATAAAGTCACCAAGCATCTTCCTTGCATCTCCACCATTGTTGTTGGGTTTGGCTACCATGTCTGCTTCTTTTTCGAAATTTTCTGTAAGGTCCTCTCCAGAGTGTTGTGCTTTAGCTTCTCTTAGCTTCCTCTTTAGAGTCCTTTCAGGTTCAGGATCAGCTTCAACAAGAATATCTTTATCCCTGTTTCTACTCATATGAAAAAGAAGAGAATAGAAAATAAGAGGAATCCTCTATGTCACGGTATAGAGATTCTTTTATGTGAGTAAAAGAGTAGAAGAATAGAAGAATGAGAATAGAAAGGATAAGAGGAATTCGAACACACAGAGAGAGAGGGTTCAAATTATGAGTATAAGAGAAGTGTTAGTGAATAAATAAATAAATAGAAAGAGATGAGACAGAGAGTATTTGAATTTTAAGAAGAGGGAGAAGAAAAATATTTTTATTTTTATTTAATTAATCAAGTTAGAATTCAAAATTTAAGAAAAGAATTAAATGAAAATCGAAAATTAAATAAATTAATTAATTAAGAAGATTTTTGAAAAATTTGTTATTTAGTTTTCAAAAATGAGAAGTGAAAAAGTAGTTAGGTGGTTTTGAAAAAGATAAGAAATAGTAAACTTTTTAAAATTAAAACAAACAAATCAAGTGGTTAATTGAAAAATATTTGAAAAAAAATTTTGAAAAGATAAGAAGTTAAAAAAATATTTTGAAATTAAATTTTGAAAAAAGATATGATTGAAATTTATTTTGAAAAAGATTTGAAAAAAATTAAAAAGATTTGATTTTAAAATTAAAGTTGATGACTTGACTAACAAGAAACTAAAAGATATGATTCTAGAATTTAAAGATTGTACCTTTCTTAAGAAGAAAGTAACAAACTTGAAATTTTTTGATTCAAAACATTAATTGTTAGTAAAGTTTAGGAAAATATGAAATAAAATTAAGGAAAAGATTTTGAAAATTTATTTAAGAAATTTGAAAATATTAAGAAGAAAAATGAAAAAGATTTGATTTTTGAAAAAGATTTGAAAAGATAAAATTTTTAAATTGAAATTTTGACTTGACTGACAAGAAACAACTAAATTTTTAAAATTTTTTGACTAAGTCAACCCAAAATTTCGAAATTTATGAGTAAAACCAGGAAAAGATATTATTTTTTATTTTTTTAATTAATGAAGAAAGAGAAAAACAACAAACTGACACAAGACATAAGAATTTAAGATCAAAACAAGAAAAATATGCAAAAACACTTTGAATATCAGGATGAACACCAAGAACACTTTAAAGATTATGATGAACATCAAGAACATATTTTTGAGAATTTTTAAGAAAATAAAGACATGTAAGACACCAAACTTAAGAACTTTTGTACTAGGGACACTAACAATTTGAAAATGCACAAGAAAAACAATAAAAGACACAAAACAAGAAAAATTAAAGAACAAACAAGGAAAATCATCAAGAACAACTTGAAG
Organism: Arachis ipaensis; assembly: GCF_000816755.2. Lineage (NCBI taxonomy): Eukaryota > Viridiplantae > Streptophyta > Magnoliopsida > Fabales > Fabaceae > Arachis > Arachis ipaensis. The sequence goes on from NC_029790.2 coordinate 66,769,137, forward strand.
ATCATGAGGAACATAATGCATGAATTTTCGAAAATCTAAGAAAATTAAAAAAAATGCAATTGACACCAAACTTAAAATTTGACACAAGACTCAAACAAGAAACATAGAATTTTTTTTTTGGTTTTTATGGTTTTATTAAAGTTTTTTGTATTTTTTTCAAAATTATTTTGGAAAAAGAAAATAAAAAAATTCAAAATTTTTAATAAGAATTCCAGGATTCATGCACTGTTATTCTAAAGCTACGGTCCAAAAGAATTAGACATGGCCAAATGGCCAGCCAAGCTTTAGCGTAACAAATATAGACATGTCCTTTTGATGACAAGTCATCCTAGCCTATTTTAACTAGTCTTTTTCTCTTGTTTTCATTATTCGGATAGCTTTCTTTTGGAATTTTCATAATAGTTTTCGGAGAGCTTTTGATATTGAGTGATCTTTAATTTCTTTGTCTTGGGGAAGGAGAATTCACTTCTCTTCCTCTTAGTTTTATTGCTTTCAATTTCAATTACAATTGTCTTGGATCTTGGGTTGGAAAATTGAAGAAATTTTGTTTCAATCTCATCCTTGGATCTCTCTGTTTATTTACTGCTTAATTGAATTTCCGTTTCTGTTACTTGCTTCTCATCTACTTTCATTGCAATTTATAATTTCCTTTGCAATTGTTCTTGTTGGATCTAGGAAGGCATTGAGATCTAGACTTGGTTTTCTAGTCTCTGGGTCCTGAGATCTGATTTCCCATTTTCAATTCTCTGTTTACTGCTTTATATGTTCATTTACTTTTCTGTTTCAGATCCGATTCAATCTCAATTCCCTTTTACTCTTCTGTTTAATGCAATTCAACTTTTCCTTGTTTAAATTCTGCAAATCCAATCCCCAATTCCCTTTACAATTCCAGCCGTTTACATTTCTTGCACTTTAAGATTCCGCTATTTACATTTCTTGCATTCTAAGTTTCTGCTATTTAATTTCTTGTTCTTTAAGATTCAGCACTTTAATTCCCTGTTCTCTTTACTTCCATGCAATTTAATTTCTGCACATCACAAAACACTCAACCAAATCTTGATTCGCTTGACTAAATTAACCACTAAGCTAAAATTGCTCAATCCTTCAATCCCTGTGCGATCGACCTCACTCCCGTGAGTTTTTATTACTTGATGTGACCCGGTGCACTTGCCGGTTAGAATTGTGTGTTTTGGGAGAAATTTATTTTTCACCAAAATACTCATCAAGTTTTTGGTGCCGTTGTGAAGGCCATTCTTGGCCACTGCTAGAGCTATCATAGACGTAGAGGAAGGGGAATTAACTCTCAGGATGCATGATCAGAGTGTCACTCTGAAGGTATTACCAGAGGCACAACTTAGCAAGGAGAAGAAACACTATATGAAAAATGACCAGGAAAGTCACAGCAACATCCCAATGCTAAGGATTGTGAAGACTGATGAAAAAGCCCAAGAGGATATTAGAGTATTGGCCACTGAGAAGAGAGGTCCCCAAGGAAAACCTATGGCCAGAAAAGAAAGAACAACAAAAGGAAAGATGAAACGCAGAAACAAAGCAAAAAGGGGTTGGAAGAACAGAAAGATTCCAACAGAGGGGCTTTCCAAAGGTGACAAAGTGCAATTGATATATCAACAGCTAGGGGCAAATCATCAAACCGAGGATTACTACACTGTCAGCAACATACTATCATTAGAGCATGCTGAAATAGAACACCAGAGAACAAAGAAGAGGATCACAGTCAGAGGAGACAAATTGAGGCCCTACAAGCACCAACCACCATAAAAGAAAGCCTCAATGTCAAGCTAATGACAATAAAAGAGTGCTCCATGG
>NC_029790.2:66771007-66798803 GCF_000816755.2 Arachis ipaensis
AGCCATGCACATGACCGAATCACTCCAACCACTTAAACTTCTCTTCATCATTTCTTTTCATAGCAAGTCCGGTCTCAATTTATTTTTGCCCCAAACACACATCAAACTCTCCAACATTCTTCACACTCCTTCTCAACCAACCAAGTGACCATGGCCTCCTCCTCAAGAACCAAACGAAGAAAAGGAAAAGATCCCATAGTGGAGGAAGACACATATGAATATGACCAACGGAGATTCAAGTCTTGGTTTCATCAAATGTAAATTCAATGGATGAACGAGAAAAGAATCTATCCTGAAATTCCATTCTTGTTGCCGGATGATGGATGTCAAGAAATGAAGGACAAAATTCGGAAGAGGAGGTGGGAGGAACTTGCATCACCAGCCACCCGAATCAATGCCAATATCATAAGAGAGTTCTATGCAAATGTCCCAAGGCTTGACATGCGTGAGCTCCCAACGTACAAGAGCTATGTGCGGGGGGTGGAAGTAGACTTTATCCCGGATGCAATCAAGAAAGTCTTGAAACTAAAGTCAGTCCGCTTTGATGAACCGGGATACCAACAAAGATTGAATGAGGATCAGGATTATGAGGAGATTGCGAGAGACATTTGTTTTGAGAACTCAGAGTGGGAAGGAGATAACAAGAACAAATACAAGTTCCTGAAGAGATGTAACCTCACTCCGGAAGCAAAAGGATGGTATGAGTTGATGAAAAGATCAATTCTGGGCACAGTGAACACCTCAGAAGTTAACAGGGAGAGAGCCGTGATGCTGCATTGCATCATTGTGGGAGGAGAGATAAGAGTTCATGAAATCCTTGCAAAGTACATTGTTAGATAGAAGTAGAATAAAAGTAAGTGGTGGTATGTGTGTGATTGTATAATAGCTCACTTTTAGTGAATAAAGAGCCAGGATATCTCCTTCTAAGTAAAGAGTAGCCTACTGTCTATGAATCTCAATTAAATAAAAAATTCCTTGGTTAGAAAGAAAAACAAAAAGAAGGAAAGAAAAAAAAGATAGCCAAAAAGTGGCAGAACAAAAGGAAACAAAAAGAAACAAAGCTGGACACCAATAGCTTGAAATTTAAAATATATGCCTGTGATGTCTTTGTACTAGGATCTGCTTGGATTAGTAAGCTCTTAGGAGTGCCGCTATTTACTTTCCTTTGTTTAAATTCTGCAAATCCAATCCCCAATTCCCTTTACAATTCCAGCCGTTTACATTTCTTGCACTTTAAGATTCCGCTATTTACATTTCTTGCATTCTAAGTTTCTGCTATTTAATTTCTTGTTCTTTAAGATTCAGCACTTTAATTCCCTGTTCTCTTTACTTCAATGCAATTTAATTTCTGCACATCACAAAACACTCTACCAAATCTTGATTCGCTTGACTATATTAACCACTAAGCTAAAATTGCTCAATCCTTCAATCCCTGTGGGATCGACCTCACTCCCGTGAGTTTTTATTACTTGATGCGACCCGGTGCACTTGCCGGTTAGAATTGTGTGTTTTGGGAGAAATTTATTTTTCACCAAAATACTCATCAAGTTTTTGAAATATAAATTACATTAAACGTAAAGGGGCAGGGTGCTGGAAAGTTAAATGAAAGCAGTAAATTTGAACTCAGACCAATTGCCGAAAATTAAACTTGCAGGAAAGAAAAGTGTAGCAGAGAATTGTAGAAACTGAGATTTCATAAACTGAATTCAATATTAGAAAATGACAATTGCAGAAAATTAAAAGTGTATCAAAGGGAACTTTCTATTCTACTCTACTCCTAATGCTCTAGCAGAGCCAGCCTCCTCACAAATATGAAAATGATGCCTTATATAGGCTTTACAAAATGAAAATGAAATTCAAAACAAATTACAATTAAAATGAAATTTCTATTCTAACTATCTCTTGTGCCTTTGAGTGGTGTCAATTGGGCCCTTGCTCTTGATGGAATTGGGTTGATAAAGGCCTTGGTTGATTGCTCTTGGAGTTGGAGAAAGATCCATTGTGAACCGGGTTGAAAAACATAAAAGCTTGAGTAAAAGTTTGAGCAAAAGTTAGGGGTCTAACTTTTGCTCTAACTTTTCATATCAGCCCCATTGTTTTGCTGATACCCACGGTGGTGCAAAAGTTAGGGGTCTAACTTTTGCTCCAACGTTGGCCTCCCTTATGCATGTTCATGGCGCCAACTTTGTCCTCTTGTCATGTTGCTAATTTTATGTCCAATATAGACTATCATATATGGTTGGAAAGCTCTGAATGTCAGCTTTCTAACCCACTTAGAATCACTTCAATTGGACATCTACAACTCAAGTTATGATCATTTGAAGAGGGCATGGTCGCTGGCTTTGCTGTGCAGCGTTTGAGGTAACGTTTGCCTCAAACGTTGGCGAAAACGCTAGTTCTGGAGGCTCAGACGTATTGTCCACCCCATACTATTATACATTGTTGGAAAGCCTTGATTATGGATCAAGAAAGTGCATAAAACCTATTGAAACCAAAGGAAAAAGGCATAGAAAAACATGACATGATGACATGTCATCACCTTTCTACAATGGAAAGTGGAAACCTCAGTCCAAAAGATTAGACATGGCTTAATAGCCAGCCAGGTTTCAACATATCTCATGAAACTCTAGAATTCATTCTTAAAAATTTTTGAATGATTTTTTTTGAAAACACACATTTTTTTCTAAATTAAAAAAAAAAAAACTTAAACATAAAATAAAATTACCCAATCTAAGCAACAAGATGAACCGTCAGTTGTCCAAACTCGAATAATCCCCAGCAATGGCGACAAAAACTTGGTGCACGGAATTGCAATCATACTTTTCACAACTCCGCACAACTAACCAGCAAGTGCACTGGGTCGTCCAAGTAATACCTTACGTGAGTAAGGGTCGATCCCACGGAGATTGTCGGCTTGAAGCAAGCAATGGTCATATTGTAAATCTTATTCAGGCGGATTCAATTGGTTATGAGGTTTTGATAATTAAAAGATAAATAAAACATAAAATAAGATAAAGATACTTATGTAATTCATTGGTAGGAATTTCAGATAAGCGTTTGGAGATGCTTTGTTGCTTCTGAACCTCTGCTTTCCTACTGTCTTCATCCAATCATGCGTGCTCCCTTCCATGGCAAGCTGTATGATCCTCTTGGATGAAAAATACCAGGCACAGCTACCGCACCACTAATCATCTGTCGATTCTCACTAGCGTCGGAATAGGATCTCTCCATACTTTTGCACACTGTCACTACGCCCAACATTCGCGAGTTTGAAGCTCGTCACAGTCATCCCTTCCCAGATCCTACTAGGAATACCACAGACAAGGTTTAGACTTTCCGGATCTCAGGAATGCTGCCAATTGGTTCTAGCCTATACCATGAAGGTTCTAATCTCACGGACTTGGTCCGTGGATTAGAGACCCAAGAGAATATACTCCGGCTGTCGTCCAATGACTACATTGAACATCATGTAGACCGCTTGTGGTTGTCAGGCACGCGGATATTGGCTAAGCGAGTAACAAAAATAGTGGGTGATTGTCACGGGTCACCCCTTCATTCTAACTTAACTGAATTAAGTACGAGAGCATATCTTGGAGAAGAAGTAAGTGTGAATTGAAAGAGAAACAATAGTACTTGCATTAATTCATTAAGAACAGCAGAGCTCCGCACCTTAATCTATGAAGTGTAGAAACTCCACCGTAGAAATACATAAGAGAAAAGAGGTCTAGGCATGGCTAAATGGCCAGCCTCCCAAATGTGAAAATCGCATAAGATGTGTTCCAAAACTCTCTGCGAATACAATAGTAAAAAGTGCTATTTATACTAAAACTAGTTACTAAGGATTACAGAAAATAAGTAACTAAGTGCAGATAGTGCAGAAATCCACTTCCGGGGCCCACTTGGTGTGTGCTTGGGCTGAGTATTGAGCTTTACACGTGCATAGGCCATTTCTAGAGTTAAACGCCAGCTTGGATGCTAGTTTGGGCCATCAAATATCGGGAAATGTATAAACTATTATATATTGCTGGAATGCCCAAGATGTCTACTTTCCAACGCAATTGAGAGCGTGCCAATTGGGCTTCTGTAGCTCCAAAAAATTCACTTCGAGTGCAGGAGGGTCAGAATCCAACAACATCTGCAGTCATTTCTCAACCTCTAAAGCAGACTTTTGCTCAGATCCCTCAATTTCAGCCAGAAAATATCTAAAATTACAGAAAAACACACAAACTCATAGTAAAGTCCAAAAATGTGATTTTTGGATAAAAACTAATAAAAATATAATAAAAGGTAACTAAAACATACTAAAACTACATAAAAACAATGCCAAAAAGCGTATAAATTATCCGCTCATCAATTTGCTAGAAGGATTTTTTTTTAATGCTAGTTTTCAATCCTCTTGACAAAAGAGGTTGAATGCAAAATGGTTTTCATGGGAACCTTGGAAAAGAAAACATGAAACCATGCTTGAAATCCCTTTTCACATTTGAGTAGATCTGGGTTTTGGTGATTGGATATGGTGACATATAATCCACCCTCTATTCTAGATCTACAAGGATGTGTGGTATAATAAGGGACCAAGCATATCTCTCTTCATGAGCAATTAGACCAAGAAATTGGCTGATTATCAAGATTTGACAGATTGAGTCACCAAGGGATTGGGGCTCAATCAATCATGATTGCCAAGAGATCAAAGAGTTGCATGATTGAATATGAGATGAGCTGGATTTAATCCAAAGAGAACAACATCTCTTGATCTTAATGAATTCCCATATTCTTATCTTCCATATTCTTTATAGCTTTGTTTACATTCTGTCAATCCCAATTCCCATTTACAATTAAGTCATTTATGTTTCTGCACTTTACTGCTTCTCTTTACTTTTGCATCATTTACTTTCCTGTTCGTTTACAATTCTGCAATCACACTCTATATTGCTCTGCTTGACTAATTCACCAATTAATTAAAATTGCTCAAATCTACCAATCTCTGTGGATACGATCCCACTTCACTGTGGGTTATTACTTGACGATAATTTTGGTGCGCTTGCCAAAACAACGGATTCATCATTTTATATGGGGAGTGAATTCCAGTTATCAAGTTTTATGGCGCCGTTGCCGGGGATTGGTTTGAATTTGACAAAGACTAAATTGATTGGGGAGCTAGATTAATCATTTTAATTACTTTGTTATTTCTTTTTCAGTTCTTTAATTTTCTTCTTCTCTATGTTTGTTTCATTTTTACTTCTGTCGTTTTGATTATTCATTGTTTGTACTTCCATTATTTTTACTACTTTATTAACTATTTAATCAATTGCATCAACCAAGCTAACCACTAATTTCAACAAGATGGATTCCTTCACTTGCCCTCAGCTTGTTGTTTGTTGAATGTATGATAGGTAAAAGGGGAGAAACTTCATCCTCCTTCAATAGTGAACCTGAGAGGACCTTCCTTAGATTAAGGAGGGAAGCAAGAGGCAAAGGCATAGTTGGAGAGGAAATAGTGGAGAAAGATCTGAGAACTACTATGGAGGGAGAGGTGAATATTAGAGAGGAAGTTGGCAATCATGTTGGGCAAGAGAGGAGAGTCTTAGGCTCCTACATCAAGCCAAATCCAGGAAACTGTGGCAGTAGCATCCTGAAGCCAACAATTCATGCTAACAATTTTGATTTGAAACATCAACTCATCACACTTATCCAGAATAATTGTTCATATGGAGGGGGTGCTCAAGAGGACCCAAACCAACATCTCACTACATTCTTGAGAATTTATGACACTGTAAAGTCCAATGGTGTACACCCTGACACCTACAAGCTACTTTTGTTCACTTTTTCACTCAGGGATAAGGTAGTAAATTGGTTGGAAGCATTTCCCAAGGAGAGCTTAACCACATGGGATGATGTTTTGAACAAGTTTCTAGCAAGATTCTACCCTCCACAGAGTGTCAATAGATTAAGAGCTGAGGTGCAAACCTTCAGACAGCAGTATGGTGAAACCCTGTATGAGGCCTGGGAGAGGTTCAAAGACTTGACAAGGAAATGTCCACCAGATATGTTCAATGAGTGGGTGCAACTACACATCTTCTATGAAGGTCTCTAATATGAGTCAAAGCAAGCAGTAGATCATTCTTCAGGTGGCTCACTCAACAATAAGAAAACCATTGAAGAAGCCATAGATGTCATAGAGACTGTGACTGAGAATGAGTATTTCTATGCTTCAGATAGAACTTAGAAGAGAGGAGTAATGGAGCTCAACTCTATGGATGCTTTGTTAGCCCAAAATAAAGTGATCACTGCGTAACTAGCAGCCTTAACCAAGAAGGTGGAGAAGAATCAAGTTTCAGCCATTCAAGCCCAAGCCCCTCAACAAGAAGGAGAAGCACCAGAAGTTGAATGTGAATGGGAGCAAGCTAACTATGTGAACAATCCACCTAGACCACCATATGATCCAAACTCCAAGACATACAACCCAGGTTGGAAGAATTTTTGTTAGTAAAGAATTTCACACATAAAACCTCGTTGCTAGTATAGTTTCTAATCCAACAAAGAATCCTTTCATACAAAAATATGTTTGTCACTAAAGCAAACCCAATAAAAAAATCCGAAGTATTTAAACCTCAGGTCGTCTCTCAAGGAATTGCAGGGAGGTGTGTTACTTATAATTGGTTATGAAAAAGTATCATTTTGGGTTTTTGAAATAAGGAACAAGGAAATATAGTTGCGAGAATTAAATTAATAACTAATAAAGCTTTTGGCAAGGTATGAAAATTAGAAATCCTATCCTAGTTATCCTTATCAATTGTGATGAGAATTATCCATTGCTACCACTTAGTTAACCCTTACCAAATAAAGGAAAGTCAAGTGGACGAATCAATTTGATTCCTCAAGTCCTAGTCAACTCCTAAGGAAAGACTAGCTTTAGAGGTATCCAAATCAATTAGCAACTATCAGTTATCAATCAACAAAGGAGTTTGATAACTCAAGAGTCTCTAATTACTCAACCAAAACCAAAAGGAGAGAAATCTAAATTAAATTGAAAGCATCAATAACATAAATTGAAGAAAGTAATCATAAATATGAAATACCTCAAATTGCATTAAATAGAAAATCAAATTAAACATGAGAATTCATAAACTAAAGTAGCAACATAGAACAAATAAAACTAGAAGAGAAACTAAATTAAAGGAACATTGAACCTGGAATTGATACGAAATAAACCTAAAATTAAGAGAAATCTTAAAACCTAGAGAGAGGAGAGAGCCTATCTCTCTAGAAACTACATCTAAACCTAAAGTTATATGAATGAAAGTTGTTTGAATGAATGTCTCGAGTCTCTGCGTGTCCCCTGGCTTTAGTCTACGTTTCTGGGCCGAAAATTGGGTCCAAACTCAGCCCAAAATCGCCCCCAATATTTTCTGAGTTTTTTGCACGTGGCGCATGTCACGCATACGCGTCAGTCACGCGTACACGTCGCTGGTCATCCTCGCGTGTCACGCGTACGCGTCAGGTATGCGCACGCGTCGCTATGCTTTTTTGCCTTTCACGCTGATGATTTGCATCATCTACCCTTCTTTCTTGCATAAAGAGGACCATAAAAGAGCATAAATCTCATTTGATCAGTACAATTCATGCATTATTTGATGAATATTATGGTACACTACTTTGAGATGAGTTGTGCTTAATTTCAGGTGAAAAAGGCATCAAAAATGGGAAGAAAGCAAGAAAGAAGCTGGGCGTGTGAAACTGGCGTGCTACTTTGGAGCAAACGCCACAAAAATGCACTGGCGTGGCACGCCAGGAGTGAGGCATGGCACGCCAGTACTAAATTCCACAAGAGAAGTTCAAGCATGCATATGGGCATGGCACGCCAGGAACTAGGCGTGGCACGCTGGTACAAAGTTCCAAAGAGCAACAATGGAGGACACAAAAGGGGCGTGACACGCCATCAGCTACTATGGGCGTGCCACTTGAGCCAAGGGGCGTGGCACACCAACCCATCACTCCAGGAGGAACCTTCACTATGGCGTGCCACTTAGTATTGAAGGCGTGGGACGCTAGTTCCAAAAAGTCACTTGGGCATGCCACTTGAGGATCCAGGCGTGGCACGCTAAGCTTGAAGAGTCTACAAAAGTATGGGCGTGCCACTCGAGCAGCATGGCGTGGCACGCAGGTACAAAAATCCAGAGAAGGGGCTGAAGGCAATTGAAGACTGGGTGTGCCACTTGAGGTCGAAGGCGTGGCACGCCAGGCTCTCAATCTCACTTAGGCGTGCCACTTGAGCGACCAGGCGTGGCACGCCAATGCACAAAGAGGCCAAAGCAAGGGCTGGGCGTGCCACTTGATGTCGAAGGCATGGCACGCTAACCCAAGAATCTCACTATGGTGTGCCACTTGAAGGCTGAGGCGTGGCACGCCAGCAACTGAAATCAAGGCAAGATCATGGGCGTGGCACGCCAGCCTCTAGGAGTGGCACGCTGGTATAAGTTTTCAGAGAGGGTGAAGGAGGCCAAATACATAGGGCGTGCCACTTGGTGTCGAAGGCGTGGCACGCCATCCACTATTCCTCACTTGGGCGTGCCACTTGAACCCCAGCCGTGGCACACCAGTGTCATTCAGAGAGCAAAAACCATTGGGGCTTGCCACTTGAGTTTGTGTCATGGTACGCTGACGTTAGGATTTTTACTGGTAAAGAATTTTATAAAAATAATCGCGTTGTAGATATAGTTTCTAAACTGACAGAAATCCTTTCGTACAAACGTTTTGGTTGTCACAAGTAACAAACCCCTTTAAAATTGATAACCGAAGTATTCAAACCTCGGGTCATCTTCTCAAGGAATTGCAGGGAGGTATGTTCTTATTATTGGTTATGAAGATTGTAAATTGGGGTTTTGAAAGTAAGGAGCAAGTAATTTAAATTGCAATTAAAATAAGTAAATGACTGTAAAATAAACTTTTAGTAAGGTATGAGAAATTGGAAGTCCAGTCCTAATTATCCTTATCAATGGTGATGAGAATCGAGTCTTAGTCCCACTTAGTTAACCTTTACTAAAGCAAGGGAAGGTCAAGTGGATTGATTAGTCTGATCTTCAGGTTCTAGTCAATTCCTAAGAAAGGACTGGAATTATTGAAGTTCAATTCAATTAGCAAAGATAACAATTATTGATCACATTTAGTTTGATAACTCCTGAGTTACTGATTTCTTAACCAAGAACAAAAGGGGAAATGTAAATCTACTCTAATAAAAATATCTTCAGATTGGAAGTAACGGTAATATAAATAAAAGAGAGCGATCATAAACTGAAATACCTCAAATAACATTAATTCAGAGAATTATCTGTAACATAGAAAAGTTCATAAATTAAATTGAGAAGATAATAAAAAGGAAAGTTGAACCTAATAAAAAGGGACAATCATGAAAGCAAGAAAAATTCTAAATCCTAATCCTAAGAGAGAGAGGGGAGAACCTCTCTCTAAAAACTACATCTAAATCATCAAAAGTAAATAATTAGAGACTCCCCTTTTTAATGGATGCATTCCCCCACTTTATAACCTCTAATCTGTGGTTTATGTACTTGGATCTGGGCCAAAAGGGCTTCAGAAATCGCTGGGAGCGTTTTCTGTAATTTCTGGTGCGTGGCCTCTGTCACGCATCCGCGTGGGTCACGCGGTCACGTCATCTGGAGTTTTCCTTATCACACGTTCGCTTCGGTCATGCGTCCACGTCATCTGCTTCTGTTCAAGGCGTGCGTTCGCGTCATTCACATGTTCGCGTCGCGCTCTCTTCGCGCTGGGCATGCGGCGGCGTCGTCCCCGCGTTTGCGTCGCTACCAGTTTCTTTTGAAACTCCATTTTGTGCTTTCCTTCCATTTTTTTTATGTTTCCTTTCCATCCTTTAAGTCATTCTTGCCTTAGAAGATCTGAAACTACTCAACACACAAATCACGGCATCGAATGGTAATAAAGGGTAATTAAAATAATTATTCTTAAAGTATAGGAAACATGTTTTTCACATATCTCACATAATAAGGAAGGGAAAATAAAACCATGCAATTAACATGAATAAGTTAGTGAAGGATTGAATAAATCACTTAAATTAGGCACAAAATATATCATAAAATATGGGTTTATCAACCTCCCCACACTTAAACAATAGCATGTCCTCATGCTAAATCCAAGATAAAGAGTAAGGTTAAAGTTAAAGTGGTGGAATCTCATGCAATGCAATCTATTCTAAATGCAACTACCTAAATGAATCATGCAATTCTAATTGTCATTCACTTGTATATAAAACTTACATGTAGTTGAATTAATTCACATTCTCAAGGAATCATATATACATAGCCAAGCCCTAGATAATGTTAAAGTACTTTTGCAATTGAGATGGGAGAGAAAAACATTTTATAAACTTGCAAGACAATTAACAATTTAAGCAGAGATATATGTTGATGAGCTATTGAACCCTCACTGGATTTTGTGTTTACTCTCTAGTCACTCAGTGTTTATTGGGTTGATCACTTTATTCTTCTTTTTATCCTTACGTTCTATAGCTGTGTTCTTCATCTAACCAATCAACAATTATAGAATACAGACATACAAAAATCATGAGGTCTTTATTTAAGGTTGTAATGGGGCCAAGGTAAAGGTAAGGGTATATGTATAAGGCTAAGTGAGCTAATAAGTGAATCCTTGATTAGTCTAAGATCTCACCTAACATACATATTTTGTAATTCAAAGGTTTCTTTGCCTATTTACCCAAATTTTCTCACTTTGTATTGCAAGCTCATATATTAACTTTAACTTTTGTCCCATGTGCATTGATTCCTTTTATTTTGCAATTGGGGATTTTTGTATCCCCTTTATTTAAATAAAATTTCTTTTTAAAATTTTTTTTAATGCACATGGTAATTTAATTGTTTTGATTCACATGAGCATGCTTCCCAAAACTTTTATTTTGAAATGTCTTAATTCTTTTTAACTTTCTACCTTTGTTTCTATAATCCATGTTCCCATAAGGTTTCCCACACTTAAACAATACACAATTTCTATCTTAAGCTAACCAAGGATTCAACATGGGATTTTTATTTTGTTTTTCTGCTTAAGGCTAGTAATGTGGTTTATAGAACAAGAGGGGATTAAAATCTCAAGGGGACTAACAAGGGTGATGTAAAAGGTAGGCTAATTTGGGATAAGTGAGCTAGAATCAAACAATAGCCTCAATCACTTTCTTGGTATGTATCTATATTCTATAATTAGACATATAGTTTAAAACAAAGTAAAGAACATCAGAATAAAAAAGAAGGGCGAAACACACAGGAATAAAATATTATGGTTTAAATGTAACCATACAATTAAGGTTAGAACTCACAGGCTGTGTGTTCTCTAGCTCAAAAATCATATCTCAGTTATATATGTCATGCAAGTGAAAAATTAAGAGTTCCCATTATTCTCAATGTAAACCTTAGGGTGGCTTTAAAGTTTTAGTGTTTCTCCTTAATGAAATGTTGTTAACTAACTAACATGTAATGCTATATATACATGGTGTGGATTGTTTTTATGTTAAAGTCTCTAGTTTACTTCCTTTTTATTTTCAATTTAAACCAAACTATCATATACTAAAAGGATAAACTATACTAATTAATCCACATATTCTATAACTAATAAGTTAGAATTGTAACTAAACTAACTGGCTAAAATATAAACTAAAGTGCAATATGCAGAAATAGAGGAGAAATACATGAAAAGAGCAATATATAAGTACTAAGAAATAAAAATAAAGATCAAAATACAGAAAAATAACAAAATAAAAATATAGAGCCGGCTGACTGGTAAGATAGACGAGAGCTACGGGAGAAGAGCGTTAAGCCACTATACCAATAGGTTCAGGAGCAAGAACTCATTCTTGAGGTCCCTAACTTCCTCGAGTGCTACACTACAAGTCTTTCTTCCAAGTCTAAATTACGTAGGCCTCAAAGTAAGTAAGAAGGAAGCAATTAATCTTTTTGTGGAGTTGCTTTTCAATAGCTTCATGTTAAGTCCAAAGCCGTGGCTTACTGCACACTCTATCAGACAAAGTCAAAGTATAGAATGAATTACTGACAGACCTGGGAATCTTTTTGTCTTAAGTCCTTTCATAGACTGACATCTATAGAGTCCTTCGTTAAATGGTCGCAATCAAAAAGAAGCGCTTAATCTTCCTTACCCGGTATGGCCTACCACTGCCCTCAATCACTTGACGCCACCGGAAAAGAGTCTGTAGTGGTTCACCAAAAAAAAGCGCCAGAGATGGCATCCTCCCCACACTTAAAATAAAGTATCGTCCTTGATGCTCACTCAAGCAGGATATGAAGAAGTGTCATCACTGGAAGGATGGGTGGCTGGAGTCTCTGTGGTGGTGGTCTGAGGATCTGCCTGCTGCAGAGGAGGTGCTCACTGTATAGGAACCTCGGGGTCTGCAGCCTGAATCTGATGCGGCTCCTCCTGCTGTGATACAGCCTGCTCCGGGCCTGCCTGCTCAGCCTCTCTATGTGGATGGGTCTCCGTCTCATGATCATCCGCCTCCTCCTCAGATGGCTCTGATGGTGTGTCAGGATTGGAGGGGATGTCGCCGCCAGACCGTATCATAAGCTTTAGGTGCTCATAGCGTCGCTTGCTGTGACACTCAGATCTCTCATATCGGCGCCGATTGCGGCGCTCCATCTGGTCTAGCTACTGAAATAGGCGGTGCACGAGGTGATAAACTGGCTCTGAGGCAGGTGGAGGTGCAGTGGTGGTAGTTGGGGTAGCAGTAGATGAAGAGGGGCCAGCTGAAGGTGTGGCTGTCTCATCAGGGGCAGTGAGGAATGGAGGTCTGTAGCCCAAAGCCAAAAAGTTCCTGCTGTGAGGGATAATCTTCTTGTATTCTACAGCTGGTGGCTTCTCATCAGCATCCTCCCAAGGCACGTCAGCTCGACGTCCGAGCTGGGTAATCAGATATGGGAAGGGGAGAGTGCCTCTAACGTGGACCCTGGCCATGTAGTACCGGATGAATCGTGGCAGGTACAGGTCCTTACCCTCCATCACACACCAGAAGAGGGTGATCATAGCGGCAGGTAGCTCCGTATAACAAAGTTGCTCAGGATCTGGTGCCAAAGCCGAGCTTCATCATTTAAGTATATTCGCTTGATTCCCTTAGGCATGGTGGTGTTCTGACCCATGACCCATGGGACAGTCGGGTCAAGGGCTATCCTTGCCTTGACCGCATCCCAGTCAAACTTCATCAAGCGCATGTCCTCCTCAGCCTTTTGGTAACCATCAAGCTGATCGGATTTAGGCTGAAGCTGTAGAATATCCTCAATGGCCTCTTCAGTGACCAGTATCTGCTTCCCTCTTAGGTTCACTGCATCTAGGGTAGTTTTAAAGTAATTGCAGTAAAACTCTCTTACCCAAGAAGCATTGAGCTCTGTCAGGTTTCTCTCCAGGAAGAACTAGCCTCTTTGTTTGATTTGATCGGAGGTGTATTGCTGGAGTTCTTCCGGAATTTTCAGAGTCTGCTCCAGGTACAGGTTCCTAGAAGTTGCAAACACCGGATACTTCAGCTCGCAATATCTGTTTGCAAACTTAATGGGATCAGTGGCAGCGAGTAGCTGGTCAGCCTTCTCCTGCGGGGTAAAGTATTTCTCCCGCCAGGAGTCATCATGCATGATGTCCAGGATGGACATAGAGGATTCTCCTCTTTTCCGTTTGCCAGTCGTTGCCTTTCCTTTTGCTTTTCTTTGGGTGTCAAACATCCTGAAAAACAGAAATCTATGATATAATAAAAATAGGGAAATAAGTAGGCAAATAACAATATAAGCACATAGTGGCAAAGGAGCAGTAGAATAATTAAATGAGTTGAAGAATTGTGCATTTTGGATTGGTTCAGGAATAAAAAGCTGAGATGAGAAATTTCAATCCAAAAAGTAATAGAATTCATGTTAATTAGGAAAAACCATAAACATGCGTTGAGTTAAAAAGTAAAAGTGAAGAGTGAGTCAAAAAGCAGAGGGGTTGTTAGAAAGTTAAAAGTGGTTTTAAATTGAAAAAGAGGTTAGAAATAAAAAATTAGTGAGTTAGTAAAAAGAAAGTCAGAGTAAGTGGCAAGATGATTGGTTTCTAAGTAACAAGAATTTCACAATTTGTAGCAACACACAACTCATATTCAAGCAAGGAAATCAAGTTGTTGATGATTCATATAGATATATCACTAACAAAAATTTGAAATCAAATCATCAATAATGTGATTTATAAACCGGGGAAACAAAAGGAATAAGAATGCTGGCCCGTGCATTCATGAATTGGGTTGGTGAAAGCTAAAGAAAGAAAAATTGAAAATGCCAAAACCAAGACATGAATGAGAATAAAAATGGTTTACAGAAAATTGGGCAGCATTCCGGCTAAAATTGGATGTTCCTGGAAAATAAACAGCAAGCAGAATAGTTCATATAAACTAAAATAAACTGCAAATAGATATGAATAATATGAACATTAAAGAGCAGTCGCAATAGCAGCATGAACAGTAAGAACATCATATGAACAGTACTTAGATCATAGCAACAGCAGATTTGCGAAAATTAGAAAATAAGTAGCAAGAACAGCGCAATTAAACAGGCCTAAATCCACTAACCACATCCTAGGCTACCTAACCACCTAGAATCCACTACAACATGCATTTCTAACTAGCCTAAATGTAAACAGAAATGGAAAAAATGCAATTGACTGCGAATTGAAATAAGAGTGGCATTTGGCGGAACCTGGTAGGCATATGAACTAAGCTAAGGGACTGAGAGATGGCTGGGGGGTGGTTGTGGTGGTGGCTGACGCGGCGGTGATTGCAGTTGGCACGGTGGTGAACGGCTGTCCGGTGGCAAGGGTTGCTGTTTGGGGTAATGGGAGGGGTAGGTGTTAAGGAGGAAGGAAGGGAAGGGGTGAGGGTGTTGGTGGTGGTGGAGGGAAGAAGAGAAAAGAAAGAAAAGAAAGAGAGGGAAGGAAGAAGGGGTTGGGGGGCGCGACAGGGTAGGGTTTCACGTCACTGGGGGGTTAATGAATTTGAATCCACGGGATCGCGTGGCTAGGGTGGAATGGGGGTTGACGCGATCGGGTGGGTGGCGCGATCGCCTAGAATGGGTAAAAGGATGAATGACGCGATCGCGTGAGGCACGCGACCGCGTCGCTGGAATTTGTGCAAAACACACAATTCCAGCGTCGTTTCAGCGCAACTCTCTGTCTCCACTGGGGTGCTATGATATTCGCATGGCATGGGTGTTGTGCAAGGGACGCGGTCGCGTCCCTGGGTCGTTTTGTGCGAAACGCACAACAGCCGCACGATTCTAGCCCAACTTTCTGGGCGTTGGATCTTTATCCCGATATCCAGATCACGCGGCTGCGTGAATGACGCGGACACGTGGGAGGTGGTATTCGCAACTGACGCGATCGCATGTGCAATGCGGTCGAGTCGCACGCTTTTTTTTTATGCAATTATGCAATTATGCAGTATGCAATGCTAATGAATAATATTCAGGTTCAATTGAAAAAAAGAATAAAAATAAATAACATGAAATAAGACTGAAAAAGAAACGACCATACCATGGTGGGTTGTCTCCCACCTAGCACTTTTTGTTAAAGTCCTTAAGTTGGACGTTGGATGAGCTTCCTGTTATGGTGGCTTATGCTTAAACTCATCCAGAAATCTCCACCAATGTTTTGAATGCCAACAGCCTCCGGGGTCCCAAACTAGGCATGTAAAGCTTCTGAGCAGCTTCAAACAGATTCTCAGGCTCCCGGGGTGATGAATGTCAGAATAGATTCCAGGATCCCAAACTTTGCTTTTGAATCCGCCTTCGTCTTGATCTATATTTTTCCATCTGGGTGGCTTAGAAATTGTATTCTCACCAAGATGACCAAATGTCTTCCGTGACCCATCCAATTGAACATGATGCCATTCCGTGCACTTCGAGTTGAAGCGTGGAACCTTATTTAACCTTGTGCACCAGCTCTGAGTGCGAGCCATTTTCCTCTTACTCTTAAAGCCGCAGAGAGCTCTAAGCTGGCCATCTATTTCAAACAAACCATATTCAAGTGGAAAAGTAAAGATAAAGGTTATAGATTGTACCCACTTGAAGCTTGTATTAGGAGGTAATGGCCTTGGGATAGGTGTTTCCAGTGGTTCTGTAAGCTCTACTCCCTTGTAATCTTCTGTGAATTCCTCCACTTCTTTGCAAACTTCTTGGCATGCATCTGTGTCCTGATCAAAGTCTTCAATGTCTTCCTCATCACTTAAGTCATAAGCTGGAGGTTGAGAGAAATCTACCTCGACATCATCTTCGTATTTACTTGGATAAGGTTCTTCAGGCTCAAGGAATTCAGTTGCGATGTGAGTTCGTGACTAGGAGAGCTTGAGGCAAGATTGTCACTGCCCATGGAATCAACTTCTTGGTTTGTTCCGTCCAATTTTTCACAAAGTATATGCTATGGAGGTTGTGCACTGTCCTCTTTGACATCAGTTTCGGATTTCTCAGCGGAATCCTTTATGGCTCTTGATTCCCACGGAGGTTCAGCATCTCCTAAATCTTCAACCACTTCTTCCTCTACAACTATCATGGCTTCTTCTACTTGTTCCAGTACAAAGCCATGCTCCTCATTGTCCACCGGGGTCTCTAGTGTCTCCTTCATGCCACGCTCTTCTTTTGATTTCCAACATGCAGCTGTGGGGGTACTTTGAGTTCTCAGATGTCGGGAAGCTATTAAATTTACTACCTCAGCTACGGCAGTAGTGAGTTCCAGTACGCTCTTTTCCATCTTTGCTTGCCCTTGAAGAAGAACATGCAGTCTATTGTCCATAGGAGGTTGGGGTTGGTGTGAGGGTTCATTGGTTGGGAAGGGGGGTTCAGAACAAGAATGTGGTGGTTGTCGGGAGTAATTAGATTAGGATTGTGGTGGATAAGGGTCATATGGTGGTGAATGGTGAAAAGGAACTTGTGAGTATGGTAGTTCAAATCTATGTTGAGAGGATGGTCTATAAGCACAGGGTGGGGCTTGTTGGTAGTTACAAGGTTGCCCACCATATCTATTAGCTTGGCATGCATTGTAGAATGGTCTTTGTCCATGATATCTTGGAAGGGATTGTTGTTGCTTAAAGGGTTGATCAAATCCTCTTGGCTCCATCCATCTTTGATTTCTCTGACCTTGATGCATATTCCTGTTATAGGTTTCACTCCTTTCAACAATATTAGAACCAAGCTCAAAGCGAAAGGGGTGAGAATTCATAGTAACTAATAAAAATTAAAAAGTAAAAAGAAAATGAATAAACAAGAAAAATAAAATATTTACAATAACCAATAATAAGGCACACGTTTGCAAATCCCCAGCAACGGCGCCATTTTGACGTTAGGATTTTTGCTGGTAAAGAATTTTATAAAAAGAATCGCATTGTAGATATAGTTTCTAAACCGACAAAAATCCTTTCGTACGAACGTTTTGGTTGTCACAAGTAACAAACCCCTTTAAAATTGATAACCGAAGTATTCAAACCCTCGGGTCGTCTTCTCAAGGAATTGCAGGGAGTTATGTTCTTATTATTGGTTATGAAGATTGTAAATTAGGGTTTTGAAAGTAAGGAGCAAGTAATTTAAATTGCAATTAAAATAAGTAAATGACTGTAAAATAAACTTTTGGTAAGGTATGCGAAATTGGAAGTCCGGTCCTAATTATCCTTATCAATGTTGATGAGAATTGAGTCTTAATCCCACTTAGTTAACCTTTACTAAAGCAAGGGAAGGTCAAGTGGATTGATTAGTCTGATCTTCAGGTTCTAGTCAATTCCTAAGAAAGGACTGGAATTATTGAAGTTCAATTCAATTAGCAAAGATAACAATTATCGATCACGTTGAGTTCGATAACTCCTGAGTTACTGATTTCTTAACCAAGACCAAAAGGGGAAAAGTAAATCTACTCGAATAAAAATATCTTCAGATTGGAAGTAACAGTAATATAAATAAAAGAGAGCGATCATAAACTGAAATACCTCAAATAACATTAATTAAGAGAATTATCTGTAACATAGAAAATTTTATAAATTAAATTGAGAAGATAATAAAAAAGAAAGTTGAACCTGATAAAAAGGGACAATTATCAAAGCAAGAAAAATCCTAAATCCTAATCCTAAGAGAGAGAGGGGAGAACCTCTCTCTAAAAACTACATCTAAATCATCAAAAGTAAATAATTGGAGACTCCCCTTTTTAATGGATGCATTCCCCCAATTTATAACCTCTAATTTGTGCTTTTTGTACTTGGTTCTGGGCCAAAAAGGGCTTCAGAAATCGCTGGGAAAGTTTTCTGTAATTTCTGGTTCGTGGCTTCTGTCACGCGTCCGCGTGGGTTATGCGGTCGCGTCATCTGGAGTTTTCCTTATCACGCGTTCGCTTTGGTCATGCGTCCGCATCATCTGCTTCTGCTCAAGGCGCGCGTTCGCGTCAATCACGCGTTCACGTCGCTCTCTCTTTGCGCTGGGCATGCGGCCGTATCGTTCACGCATTCGCGTCGCTGCTAGTTTCTTTTAAAACTCCATTTTGTGCTTTCCTTCCATTTTTGTATGTTTCCTTTCCATCCTTTAAGTCATTTTTGCCTTATAAGATCTGAAACTACTCAACACACAAATCACGACATCGAATGGTAATAAAGGGTAATTAAAATAATTATTCTTAAAGTATAGGAAACATGTTTTTCACGTATCTCACATAATAAGGAAGGGAAAGTAAAACCATGCAATTAACATGAAAGGATTGAATAAATCACTTAAATTAGGCACAAAATA
Organism: Arachis ipaensis; assembly: GCF_000816755.2. Taxonomy (NCBI): domain Eukaryota; kingdom Viridiplantae; phylum Streptophyta; class Magnoliopsida; order Fabales; family Fabaceae; genus Arachis; species Arachis ipaensis. The sequence continues at coordinate 66,789,829 of NC_029790.2, forward strand.
TATCATAAAATATGGGTTTATCACACGCCAAACAGAAGAGTCACTTGTTCACAAAAGGCGTGGCACGCCAGACCCTGGGCGTGCCACGCTAGTTCAACTTTCCAGAGAGCTTGGTTAAGTATGCAGCAAGGGCGTGGCACGCCAGACCCTAAGCGTGCCACGCTAGTTCTTGTTTTCAGAGGCAAAGAGAAATGGAGAAAGACTAGGGAGTGTGGTGCACGAAATCGTGATCGTTCATTCCTTGGTAACGGCGCTGAAAACTTAATACGCATGTTCATAATCTTAGTTATTTGTCACAACTTCGCACAACTAACCAGCAGGTGCACTAGGTCGTCCAAGTAATAAACCTTACGTGAGTAAGGGTCGATCCCACGGAGATTGTTGGCTTGAAGCAAGCTATGGTTACCTTGTAAATCTCAGTCAGGCAGATTCAATTGGTTATGGAGATTTGATAATTAAAATATAATTAAAATATAAAATAGGATACAAATACTTATGTAATTCGTTGGTGTGTGTTTCAGATAAGCGTATGGAGATGCTTTTGTTCCTTCTGAACCTCTGCTTTCCTACTGCTTTCATCCAATCCTTCTTACTCCTTTCCATGGAAAGCTGTATGTTGGGCATCACCGTTGTCAATGGCTACATCCCGTCCTCTCAGTGAAAATGGTCCAAAATGCACTGTCATCGCACGGGTAATCATCTGTCGGTTCTCGATCCTGCTGGAATAGGATTCAGTAATCCTTTTGCGTCTGTCACTGTGCCCAGCACTCGCGAGTTTGAAGCTCGTCACAGCCACCCCTTCCCAGATCCTACTCGGAATACCATAGACAAGGTTTAGACTTTTCGGATCTCAAGAATGCCGCCAATAATTCTAGCCTATACCACGAAGACTCTGATCGTAAATCAGGAGGCTAAGAGATATACATTCAAGCTTGCTTTCATGTAGAACAGAAGTGTTTGTCAGGCACGTGTTCATAAGTGAGAATGGTGATGAGCGTCACATAATCATCACATTCATCATGTTCTTGGGTGTGAATGAATATCTTAGAATAAGAATAACCTTGAATTGAATAGAAAAACAATAGTACTTTGCATTAATTCATGAGGAACAGCAGAGCTCCACACCTTAATCTATGTGGTGTAGAAACTCCACCGTGGAAAATACATAAGTGAAAATAGGGTAGACATGGCCGAGTGGCCTGCCTCCCATGGAGGTCTAGAGATCTAAAAATGATCAAAAGATAAGATCAAAAACAATAGTAAAAAGTTCTATTTATACTAAACTACTTACTAGGGTTTACAGAGATGAGTAAATGATGCAGAAATCCACTTTCGGGCCCATTTGGTGTGTGCTTGGGCTGAGCATTGAAGCTTTCACGTGTAGAGGTCTTCCTTGGAGTTAAACGCCAGTTTGTAACCTGTTTCTGGCGTTTTAACTCTGCTTTGCAACCTGTTTTTGGCGTTTAACTCTAGAATAGGGCAGAAAGCTGGCGTTGAACGGCAGTTTGCATCATCTAAACTCGGGAAAAGTATGGACAATTATATATGGCTGGAAAGCCCTGGATGTCTACTTTCCAACGCAATTGAGAGCGTGCCATTTGAACTCTTGTAGCTCTAGAAAATCCACTTTGAGTGCAGGGAGGTCAGAATCTAACAGCATCTGCAGTCCTTCTTCAGCCTCTGAATCAGATTTTCGCTCAAGTCCCTCAATTTCAGCCAGAAAATACCTGAAATCATAGAAAAACACACAAACTCATAGTAAAGTCCAGAAATGTGATTTTTATTTAAAAACTAATAAAAATATGCTAAAAACTAATTAAATCATACTAAAAACTATGTAAAAACAATGCCAAAAAGCCTATAAATTATCCGCTCATCACAACACCAAACTTAAATTGTTGCTTGTCCCCAAGCAACTAAAAATCAAATAGGATAAAAAGAAGAGAATATACTATAAATCCCAAAGTATCAATGAAACTTAGCTCCAATTAGATGAGCGGGACTAGTAGCTTTTTGCCTCTGAATAGTTTTGGTATCTCACTTAATTCATTGAAGTTCAGAATGATTGGCATCTATAGGAACTCAGAATTCAGATAGTGTTATTGATTCTCCTAGTTCAGTATGTTGATTCTTGAACACAGCTACTTTATGAGTCTTGGCTGTGGCCCTAAGCACTTTGTTTTTCCAGTATTACCACCGGATACATAAATGCCACAGACACATAACTGGGTGAACCTTTTCTGATTGTGACTCATCTTTGTTAGAGTCCCCAATTAGAGGTGTCCAGGGTTCTTAAGCACACTATTCTTTTTGCTTTGGACCTCGACTTTAACCGCTCAGTCTCAAGTTTTCACTTGACACCTTCACGCCACAAGCACATGGTTAGGGACAACTCGGTTTAGCCGCTTAGGCCAGGATTTTATTCCTTTGGGCCCTCCTATCCACTGATGCTCAAAGCCTTGGATCCTTTTTATTACCCTTGCCTTTTGGTTTTAAGGGATATTGGCTTTTTCTGCTTGCTTTTTTTTCTTTTTTCATTCTCTTTTTTTCGCCTTCTTTTTTTTTCGCAAGATTTTCTCTATTCACTACTTTTTCTTGCTTCAAGAATAATTTTTAAAATTTTTAAGATCATCAAATAACATTTCTCCTTTTTCATCATTCTTTCAAGAGCCAACAATTTTAACATTCATAAACAACAAATTCAAACGACATATGCACTGTTCAAACATTCATTCAGAAAATAAAAAGTATTGTCACCACATCAAAATAATTAAAATAGTTTCAAGGATGAATTCAAAATCATGTACTTCTTGTTCTTTTGTTTTTAGAACATTTTTCAATTAAGAGAGGTGATGGATTCATAGTACATTCGTAACTTTAAGACATAGACACTTAAACACTAATGATCATATAGTAAAGACATAAATATAAATAAAACATAAGGCTCAAGAACCAAAAAATAGGAAAATAAGAACAACGAGATTAAGGAACGGGTCCACCTTAGTGAGGGTGGCGTCTTCCTCTTCTTGAAGAACCAATGGTGCTCTTGAGCTCCTCTATGTCTCTTCTTTGTCTTTTGGTGTACGAAATTGTGATCTAGATGTGAAATTGTTGTTCGAAATTGATTCCCTGGCAATGGCTCCAAAAACGTGTGCACAATACCATTGTCCAAACATAACTTCACAACTTCGCGCAACTAACCAGCAAGTGCACTGGGTCATCCAAGTAATACCTTACGTGAGTAAGGGTCGAATCCCACGGAGATTGTTGGTATGAAGCAAGCTATTGTCATCTCGTAAATCTGAGTCAGGCGGATTAAATTGTTTTAAGAAATTATTGTGGATGAAAATAAATGAAATATAAAATAGGATAGTGGTACTTATGTAATTCATTGGTGAGAATTTTAGATAAGCGTATAGAGATGCACTGTCAATGGCAAGCTTTGTGTAGGGCATCACTGTTGTCAATGGCTACTTTCCATCCTCTATGTGAAAATGGTCCGATGCACTGTCACTGCATGGCTAATCATCTGGAGGTTCTCGATCATATTGGAATAGGATTCACCCTCCTTTTGCGTCTGTCACTACGCCCAATACTCGCGAGTTTGAAGTACGTCACAGCCATCCCTTCCCGGATCCTACTCGGAATACCACAGACAAGGTTTAGACTTTTCGGATCTCAAGAATGGCCATCCATGGGTTCCAACTTATACCACGAATATTCTGATTAAGAAATCCAAGAGATACTCATTCAATCGAAGGTAGAACGAAAGTGGTTGTCAGGCACACGTTCATAGGGAATGATGATGAGTGTCACGATCATCACATTCATGTTGAAGTGCGAATGAATATCTTAGAAGTGGAAATAAGTTGAATTGAATAGAAAAACAGTAGTACTTTGTATAAATTCATGAGGAACAGCAGAGCTCCACACCTTAATCTATGGTGTGTAGAAACTCTACCGTTTGAAAATACATAAGTGATGAAGGTTCAGGCATGGCCGAATGGCCAGCCCCCATAAAGGTCTAAGATCGCATAAAACTAATCAAAGATCCCCTAAATACAATAGTAAAAAGTCCTATTTATACAAAACTAGTTACTAGGGTTTACAAAAATGAGTAAATGATGCAGAAATCCACTTTCGGGGCCCACTTGGTACGTGCTTGGGCTGAGCTTGAATTTTACACGTGGAGAGGTCATTATTGTTGTTGAACGCCAGTTTGTAATGTGTTTCTGGCGTTGAACTCCACTTTGCAACTTGTTTCTGGCGCTGAACGCCAGACTGCAACATGGAACTGGCGTTCAACGCCAGTTTGCATCGTCTAATCTCGGGCAAAGTATAAACTATTATATATTGCTGGAAAGCCCTGTATGTCTACTTTCCAATGAAATTGGAAGCGCGCCATTTGGAGTTCTGTAGCTCCAGAAACTCCACTTTGAGTGCAGGGAGGTCAGAATCCAACAGCATCTGCAGTCCTTCTTCAACCTCTGAATCTGATTTTTGCTCAGGACCCTTAATTTCAGCCAGAAAATACCTAAAATCACAGAAAAATACACAAACTCATAGTAAAGTCCAGAAATGTGAATTTTAATTAAAAACTAATAAAAATATACTAAAAACTAACAAAATCATACTGAAAACTATGTAAAAACAATGCCAAAAAGCATATAAATTATCCGCTCATCACAACACCAAACTTAAATTGTTTCTTGTCCCCAAGTAACTGAAAATCAAATAGGATAAAAAGAAGAGAATATACTATAAATTCTAAAATATCAATAAAACATAGCTCCAATCAGATGAGCGGGACTTGTAGCTTTTTGCCTCTTAAATAGTTTTGGCATCTCACTTTATCCATTGAAGTTCAGAATGATTGGCATCTATAGGAACTCAGAGTTCAGATAGTGTTAATGATTCTCCTAGTTCAGTATGTTGATTCTTGAACACAGCTATTTTATGAGTCTTGGCCGTGGCCCTAAGCACTTTGTTTTCCAGTATTACTACCGGATACATAAAAGCCACAGACACATAACTGGTGAACCTTTTTAGATTGTGACTCAGCTTTGCTAAAGTCCCCAATTAGAGGTGTCCAGGGTTCTTAAGCACACTCTTCTTTTTGCTTTGGATCTTGACTTTAACCGCTCAGTCTCAAGTTTTCACTTGACACCTTCACGCCACAAGCACATGGTTAGGGACAGCTTGGTTTAGCCGCTTAGGCCAGGATTTTATTCCTTTAGGCCCTCCTATCCATTGATGCTAAAAGCCTTTGATCCTTTTTATTTACCCTTGCCTTTTGGTTTTAAGGGCTATTAGCTTTTTGCTCTTGCCTTTTGGTTTTAAGATCTTTTGGCTTTTTATGCTTGCTTTTTCTTTTTCTTTCTCTTTTTTTTTTGCAAGCTTTTGTATTCACTGCTTTTTCTTGCTTCAAGAATCATTTTTATGATTTTTCAGATTATCAAATAACATGTCTCCTTTTTCCTTATTCTTCAAAGGCCAACATGTTTAACATTCATAAACAACAACTTCAAAAGACATATGCACTGTTCAAGCATTCATTCAGAAAACAAAAAGTATTGTCACCACATCAAAATAATTAAACTAGTTTCAAGGATGAATTCAAAATCATGTACTTCTTGTTCTTTTGTAATTAAAACATTTTTCATTTAAGAGAGGTGATGGATTCATATTCACTACTTTAAGGCATAGACACTTAGATACTAATGATCATGTAATAAGACACAAACATAAAAAAACATTTAACATAAAAAACAAAAAACAGAAAATTTAAGAACAACGACTGAGTCCACCTTAGTGATGGTGGCGTTTTCTTCTTGAGGAACCAATGATGTCCTTAAGCTCTTCTATGTCTCTTCCTTGTCTTTGTTGCTCCTCCCTCATTGCTTTTTGATCTTCTCTAATTTCATGTTGGATGATGGAGTGCTCTTGATGTTCCACCCTTAGTTGTCCCATGTTGGAACTCAGTTCTCCTAGGGAGGTGTTGATTTGCACCCAAAAATTCTGTGGAGGAAAGTGCATCCCTTGAGGCATCTCAGGGATTTCTTGGTGATGAGGTTCTTCATGCATCCCTTGAGATCCATGAATAGGCTCTCTTGTTGGCTCCATCCTTTTCTTAGTGATGGGCTTGTCCTCATCAATAAGGATATCTCCCTCTATGTCAATCCCAGCCGAATTGCATAGATGGCAAATGAGGTGAGGAAAGGCTAACCTTGCCACAGTGGAGGACTTGTCAGCCACCTTATAGAGTTCTTGAGGTATACTCTCATGAACTTCTACTTCCTCCCCAATCATGATACTATGGTTCATGATGGCCCGGTCTACAGTAACTTCAGACCGGTTGTTAGTGGGAATGATTGAGCGTTGAATGAACTCCAACCATCCTCTAGCTACAGGCTTAAGGTCCAATCTTCTCAGTTGAACCGGTTTGCCTTTTGAGTCGATCTTCCATTGAGCTCCTTCCACACATATGTTCATGAGGACTTGGTCCAACCTTTGATCAAAGTTGACTCTTCTTGTGTAGGGGTGTGCGTTTTCTTCCATCATTGGCAAGTTGAACGCCAGCCTTACATTTTCCGGACTGAAATCTAAGTAGTTCCCCAGAACCATGCTAAGATAATTCTTTGGGTTCGGGTTCTTACTTTGATCATGGTTCCTAGTGATCCATGCATTGGCGTAGAACTCTTGAACCATTAGGATTCTGACTTGTTGAATGGGGTTGGTTAGAACTTCCCAACCTCTACTTTGGATCTCATGTTGGATATCCGGATACTCATTTTTCTTGAGTTTTAAAGGGACCTTAGGGATCACCTTCTTCTTGGCTACAACATCATAGAAGTGGTCTTGATGGGCTTTGGAGATGAATCTTTCCATCTCCCATGACTCGGAGGTGGAAGCTTTTGTCTTCCCTTTCCCTTTTCTAGAGGTTTCTCCGGTGTTAGGTGCCATCAATGGTAATGGAAAAACAAAAAGCTTATGCTTTTATCACACCAAACTTAGAATATTGCTCGCCCTCGAGCAAGAGAAGAAAAAAAAGAAGAAGAAGAAGAGAAAATATGGAGGAGTGGGAGGCGAGGTGTATTCGGCCAAGGTATAGAATAGAGGGTTGTGTTGTGTGGAAATGAAGGAGGGATAGAGGGGTTTATATAGTGAGGGGAGAGGGGGTAGGTTTGGCCATTTTAGGTGGGTTTGGGTGGGAAAGTGATTTTGAATTTTGAAGGTAGGTGGGGTTTATGGGGAAGAGTGGATGGATATGAGTGGTGAAGGAGTAATAGGGAAGAGAGTTTGAGGTGATTGGTGAAGGGTTTTGGGGATGGGTGTTTATTAGGAAGAGAGGACGAATGAATGAGAAGAGGAAAGAGTATGAGTGGGGGTAGGTGGGGATCCTGTAGGGTCCACAGATGCTGAGATGATCCTGTGGGATCCACAGATCCTGAGGTGTCAAGAATTTGCATCCATGTACCAATTAGGCATGTAAAACGCCTTTGCATGCAATTCTGGCATTTAAACGCTGAATTGATGCTTGTTCTGGGCATTCAACGCCCAAATGCAGCATGTTTCTGGCGTTGAACGCCAGTTCTATGCTTGTTTCTGGCGTTCAGCGCCAGATCCATGCTCTGTTCTGGCGTTGAACGCCAGCCAGATGCTCCTTACTGGCGTTTAAACGCCAGTAAGTCCTTCCTCCAGGGTGTGATTTTTCTTCTGCTGTTTTTGATTCTGTTTTTAATTTTTGTATTTATTTTGTGACTCCACATGATCATGAACCTAATAAAATATGAAAGAATAATAAAAATAAAATTAAATTAGATAAATAAAAATTGGGTTGCCTTCTGAATCGGGTGGGTTTCGTGGGAAATAGATTAAGTGAAAAATAATAGTTAAAGTGAGAGATTAGGGGTAAGTAAACTTGTGAGGAAGACACTTCTATTAATGGCAAATAAGTAATACAAGAACTAATAGTGAGGAAGAGAGGTGGAAAACAAGTGTTGAGACCTCCACTAATGTCACAAGAGGATGAATGAGCTTTGTTTAAAGTGGACAGGAATGGTTTACAGAGAAGAGAAGCTCTCAGAAGAGGATGAAGGTGAAGGTGAAAAAGTGAAAGTAAAGGATGAAAAGGGTTTTGATTACAAGTCATCTTAGCCTATTTTAGCTGCAGAACTTCTATGAAGGCTTAACACTGAAATCCCAGGAAGCTTTGGATCATTCAGCTGGAGGTTCCTTGCAACTCATAAAAACTACAGAAGAGGCTCAAGAACTCATTGATATGGTGGCCAACAACCAATATTTCTTTGCTCATCAAAGAGGCCGCCAACCATCACAAAGGAGAGGAGTAATGGAACTAGAAGGAGTGGATTCAATCCTGGCTCAAAACAAATTAATGCAGCAGCAAATTCAACAATAATTTGAGCAAATGACCAAGAAGATTGATGGCCTCCAAGTTGCAGCAGTTAACACCAATCTGAAGGATCTTATCAACAAGAAAAGAAGTTGGCTTGAGAAAGAAACCATAATGATTACTGAGGAATGCAGGGCCTTGATTCAAAAGGGGCTTCCTCCCAAGCTTGAGGACCCAGGGAGCTTCCTGTTGCCTTGCACCATTGGGGAATTGGCCATTACTAAAGCAATGTGCGATCTCGAAGCAAGTATTAACTTAATACCATCCTCCTTGGTGAAAAAGCTGCATATAGAGGAGGTCAAACCAGGACAAATATCTCTGGAGCTGGTAGACAAGCCAATGGTATACCCTAGGGGTGTAATTGAAAATCTTTTGGTCAAGGTGGACAGTTTTATATACCCTGCTGATTTTGTGGTTCTAGAATCAAACGATGATGATGGTGACTCTGTTATACTAGGAAGGCCATTCTTGGCCGCTGCTAGAGCTATCATAGACGTAGAGGAAGGGGAATTAACTCTCAGGATGCATGACCAGAGTGTCACTCTGAAAGTATTACCAGAGG
>NC_029790.2:66798828-66801954 GCF_000816755.2 Arachis ipaensis
AACTGTGGTGAGTCTCCGTGTTCTCTATCAATCTTATCTTTAAAGTAAAATTAACATTAAACAAAACTTAAAGTAAAAGTAAAACATCTTTACGGATATTTATCCGTAGACAAAGTATAAACACCTCCGACCGAGGTATTCCCTCGTGCTCCTAAGTTCTCGAGAGAAATTTAAAAGAAAAGAAACAAAAACTCAGACCCCACCTCTTAACTTCCACAAGACAAAGTTAGAGTTGGAACTCTAAAGAGCGACGAAAGAAATGACGAATTAACTTAGCTTTAAAGACAATTAACGAGAAGTAGATGAAAGAGACGTTAAATGTAAAGGAAACGTTAACAAGAACAACCTAGATCCTTCCGTAACTCTAGTCCTATTTTATCTATTTCTTGTGCCTTTGAGTGATGATCATTTGGGCCCTTGCTCTTGATGGAATTGGGTTGATAAAGGCCTTGGTTGATTGCTCTTGGAGTTTGAAGAGGAACCGAATTGAACCAGGTTGAGTTTGCAAAAGTTGGACCAAAAGTTTGAGCAAAAGTTAGAGCTCCAACTTTTCATATCAGCCACCATGATTTGCTGATACCAACGTTGGTGCCAAAGTTAGGGGTCTAACTTTTGCTCCAACGTTGGCCTCCCTTATGCACATTTATGGCGCCAACTTTGTCCTCTTGTCATGTTGCCAATTTTATGCCCAATATAGACTATCATATATGGTTGGAAAGCTCTGAATGGCAGCTTTCTAACCCACTTGGAATCACTTCAATTGGACATCTACAACTCATGTTATGATCATTTGAAGATGGCATGGTTGCTGGCTTTGGTGTGCAGCGTTTGAGGTAAAGTTTGCCTCAAACGTTGGCGAAAACGCCAGTTCTGAAGGCTCAAACGTATTGTCCACCCCATACTATTATACATTGTTGGAAAGCCCTGAATGTCTACTCTCCAATGCCTTTGGAAGCACATCAATTGGGGCTCTACAGCTCGAGTTATACTCCATCGAAGGTGCAGAGGTCAAGTGGCCTCACTGCAGGTTGCCACCATGTTCATTTATGCACATTGCGGGGCCGTTTTCTCCCTCAATTTTAGTGTCCACCATGCAGTGCCATATATGCTTGGACAGCTCTTGATTCCTACTTTCCAATGCTTCTTGAATCACCTCATTTGGAGCTCTGTAGCTCAAGATATTCTTGTTGGAAGTATACCCCTTCAAGCTGTTGTGGTGTGTGGTGCCAACGTTAGCCCAAAAGTTAGGGGTCTAACGTTGGCGCAAACTTTTGCTCCTCCCTTTGTATTTTTCATGTGCCAAAGTTAGCCCAAAAGTTAGGGGTCTAACGTTGGCGCAAACTTTTGGTGGCCAGGGAGGTTTTTCTCATGCCAACGTTAGCCCAAAAGTTAGGGGTCTAACGTTGGCGCAAACTTTTGGTGCCCAAGGAGTGATTTTCAAGTTCTAACGTTAGCTTCAAAGTTAGGGGTCTAACTTTGAGGCTAACTTTTCACCCAAAAGTTTGTGCAAAAGTTTGAGGTTAACTTTAGGTCCAACTTTTTGCTTCCTGGTTCAATTTCACTTATTCCATTGTCCTCTCTTTACTCCTAGCCATTCCTTCTTGCTTCACCCTTTCTCCAAGCCTTCTTCACCTATCATTAATCAACCAAACACATCAAAGCTATGCTCAAAATCATGAGATATTCATTCTTTCATAATATGTGACAATTTTAGCATAAAACCTCATGAAATAGCATGAATTCATACATGGTTGATTAAATCAAAGGAAGCATGAAAATCTACCCAATTGGCTTGCTTATGGCTCAAGAAAGTGCATAAAACCCACATGAAAACAAAGGAAAAAGCATAGAAAAACATGATATGGTAACATGTCATCACAACACCAAACTTAAACCTTGCTTGTCCCCAAGCAAGAAAAAAATCATGCAATAAAAATTGACAATCCAAGGCAAGAAGAATAGCAACTCAATGTTCATGGTAAGCTAGTTTTCTAAGCATGCTACAATCACAAAAGAAATGTAAATGATTGATGCTTCCATCTAGCTCAATTTATGAAATCTTTCTCTTATATTTTCACCAAACTTAGAATGCAATCCTATGTCCATTTATTAAAACCAAGCAAATGAAACTGTTCTTTATTAAATACAATCACTGAGCCAAGAATCTGTCATTAATAAAGCTCTCTTGGTGATGTATTAATAAACACAGCAAATAAGCAAACTAAAATGGAAGCATTAAAAACAAAGAATTAACTAAAGTAAACAGAATAACAAAATATCAAACCAAAAGAAAATTAACACTGCAAAGACATTATGGTTATGCAGACAAGTGGTGTTGCTGAACGATTTGCATAGAAAAATACGTGGCACACCAAACTTAGAATCTTGGTGTGTCGCTTTTCATTTTTGATTTGATGCAATCATCCAAAAAGATTGAAAACAATTTGTTGCAAGGCAACACCAAACTTAGAATGTAACCATATGCCAATTTATTGAATTTTAAACAAAGCAAGGAGAAAAAAATATACCTACTGTCTACCTGTCCTTACTTTCTTCCTCTTCTTCCAATTTGTTAAGAGGAATGACTTCAAGAGAGGAGAAGATTCAGCTATTGCCCCCTGTCTTGGTTTACTCTCAGCAAGCTTTTTGTTGTACATGGCTTGATTGAGCTTGCCTGCTATTGGTCCAGGGGTTGGATTGCTTGTGGTTGACCTCCTCTTGAATGTTGTCCTTGGTAGTTTGGTCGCAATCCTCTTTTCGGTGCTTTTGTCAATTGCCTTCACTTCTTTGAATCCAAGTCTTGGTGGTTGTGTGATTTTTGGAGTTTTGTATTCATCCAGAGCCTTTTGTATTGGTGGTTCCATGAACTCCTCCTTTATGTACTTCTCTGCCTCACTTGAGTTTGTAATGACTTCTTCACTTTCTTGCTCCTCCACTTCCTCTTTTACACCCAACATTTGTTTCAATCGCTCTATCATGGGGGAGGTTTGTCGATCTTCCCAACATTTCTTCATCTCCTCGTCATACCTTTCAATCATGGATTTAAATGTTGAGGCGTTTTGGTCCAGGGAGGTTTGTGAGAGTTGTGAGTCTTCATGTTCTCTTGTTATCTCAAGTGCAGTTTCA
>NC_029790.2:66802046-66804401 GCF_000816755.2 Arachis ipaensis
AGGCCTTGGTTGATTGCTCTTGGAGTTTGAAGAGGAACCGAATTGAACCGGGTTGAGTTTGCAAAAGTTGGACCAAAAGTTTGAGCAAAAGTTAGAGCTCCAACTTTTCATATCAGCCACCATGATTTGCTGATACCAACGTTGGTGCCAAAGTTAGAGGTCTAACTTTTGCTCCAACGTTGGCCTCCCTTATGCACATTTATGGCGCCAACTTTGTCCTATTGTCATGTTGCCAATTTTATGCCCAATATAGACTATCATATATGGTTGGAAAGCTCTGAATGGCAGCTTTCTAACCCACTTGGAATCACTTCAATTGGACATCTACAACTCATGTTATGATCATTTGAAGATGGCATGGTTGCTGGCTTTGGTGTGCAGCGTTTGAGGTAAAGTTTGCCTCAAACATTGGCGAAAACGCCAGTTCTGAAGGCTCAAACGTATTGTCCACCCCATACTATTATACATTGTTGGAAAGCCCTGAATGTCTACTTTCCAATGCCTTTGGAAGCACATCAATTGGGGCTCTACAGCTCGAGTTATACTCCATCGAAGGTCCAGAGGTCAAGTGGCCTCACTGCAGGTTGCCACCATGTTCATTTATGCACATTGCGGGGCAGTTTTCTCCCTCAATTTTAGTGTCCACCATGCAGTGCCATATATGCTTGGAAAGCTCTTGATTCCTACTTTCCAATGCTTCTTGAATCACCTCATTTGGAGCTCTGTAGCTCAAGTTATTCTTGTTGGAAGTATACCCCTTCAAGCTGTTGTGGTGTGTGGCGCCAACGTTAGCCCAAAAGTTAGGGGTCTAACGTTGGCGCAAACTTTTGCTCCTCCCTTTGTATTTTTCATGTGCCAACGTTAGCCCAAAAGTTAGGGGTCTAATGTTGGCGCAAACTTTTGGTGGCCAGGGAGGTTTTTCTCATGCCAACGTTAGCCCAAAAGTTAGGGGTCTAACGTTGGCGCAAACTTTTGGTGCCCAGGGAGTGATTTTCAAGTTCTAACGTTAGCTTCAAAGTTAGGGGTCTAACTTTGAGGCTAACTTTTCACCCAAAAGTTTGTACAAAAGTTTGAGGTTAACTTTAGGTCCAACTTTTTGCTTCCTGGTTCAATTTCACTTATTCCATTGTCCTCTCTTTACTCCTAGCCATTCCTTCTTGCTTCACCCTTTCTCCAAGCCTTCTTCACCTATCATTAATCAACCAAACACATCAAAGCTATGCTCAAAATCATGAGATATTCATTCTTTCAAAATATGTGACAATTTTAGCATAAAACCTCATGAAATAGCATGAATTCATACATGGTTGATTAAATCAAAGGAAGCATGAAAATCTACCCAATTGGCTTGCTTATGGCTCAAGAAAGTGCATAAAACCCACATGAAAACAAAGGAAAAAGCATAGAAAAATATGACATGGTAACATGTCATCAGGCACAATTTAGCAAGGAGAAGAAAGACTATATGAAAAATGACCAGGAAGGTCACAGCAACATCCCAATGCTAAGGATTGTGCAGACTGATGAAGAAACCCAAGAGGATATTAGAGTATTAGCCACTGAAAAGAGAGGCCCCCAAGGAAAGCCTACGGCCAGAAAAGAAAGATCAACAAAAGGAAAGATGAAATGCAGAAACAAAGTAAAAAGGGGTTGGAAGAATAGAAAGATTCCAACAGAGGGACTTTCCAAAGGTGACAAAGTGCAACTGATATATCAACAGCTGGGGGCAACTCAACAAACCGAGGATTACTACACTGTCAGCAACATACTCTCATTAGAGCATGCTGAAATTGAACACCAGTGAACAAAGAAGAGGATCACGGTCAGAGGAGACAAATTGAGGCCCTACAAGCACCAACCACCATAAAAGAAAGCCTCAATGTCAAGCTAATGACAATAAAAGAGCGCTCCATGGGAGGCAACCCATGCTTTAAGATTCATGTCATTTTAAATTCAATAAGTTATGATCAATTGAGCATGAATTCTTTTCTCTTTTCATGAACATGTCCATTGACTGCATGCACTATTTTGAAACATATGCTAAGTTTGGTGTGCCTTCAAGCACACTAAACCAATGTTACAAATAATTTCATTTTGCATGTTTGGAGTATCTTGACAAAGCATATGGCCAAACACTAAGTTTGGTGTCCATATAGCTTCATGAAAAGTAGAAACTCATGCATCAATAATCATACAATTGTTGTTTTCCAAAATCTTATAAATGGAAAAATTCTTTTCCGGTAATGAAGGCATTAATTGTGATGTACCCTTTGACAAGAAACAAGTTTGGTGTTCATCAAACCTTGATGCACCGATTTAGGGATACAATTGATCCTTCATGAAAAAAAAAAAAGA
>NC_029790.2:66804456-66805465 GCF_000816755.2 Arachis ipaensis
GAGACTTGAAGATAGAGTGGAGGAGGCTATGAATAAGGCTGGCTTTTGGCGAGGTCAACAGGCACCAAACACGGATGGTGGAAACACTAGCAGCCAAGTGTATGAAAGGAGAAAGAAAAGGCATGACAAATGAAAGGTGGACTTGCTCCTTATTCATCACTACAAAGAAAAAAAAAACATGCATTCTATCTGTTCTAAGTGTCTTTGCATCTTTAAGTAGTTCTTTTTAATTAAAAGTCTTTGCATTATGTTTGTTTCTTTAAAAATAAGTAGGCTAGTTTATGTGTGTGCTTGTGTGTTTATTTTCACTTGACAAGAAGCATGTGTTTGAAAATCACTCCCTGGGTACCAAAAGTTTGCGCCAACATTAGCCCCTAACTTTGAGGCTAACGTTGGCACATGAAAATCCTCCCTGGGCACCAAAAGTTTGCGCCAACGTTAGCCCCCTAACTTTGAGGCTAACGTTGGCATGAAGAAAACCTCCCTGGGCACCAAAAGTTTGCACCAACGTTAGCCCCCTAACTTGGAGGCTAACGTTGGCTCATGAAAATCACAAGGGGAGGAGCAAAAGTTTGCGCCAACGTTAGCCCCCTAACTTGGTGGCTAACGTTGGCACATGAAAATCACAAGGGGAGGAGCAAAAGTTTGCGCCAACGTTAGCCACCTAACTTGGTGGCTAACGTTGGCGCCACAAGTACTCAAGGTAAGGCCAACGTTAGGGCCAAAGTTAGACCCCTAACTTTGGCACCAACGTTGGTATCAGATGGATATAGCTGCTGATATGAAAAGTTTGGGCAAAAGTTAGCCCCCTAACTTTTGCTCAAACTTTTGGTCCAACTTTTGCAAAACTCAAACCCGGTTCAATTAGTTCACTTTGGTTCTTCTCCAAACTTCAAGAGCAATCAACCAAGGCCTCTTTCAACCCAATTCCACCAAGAGCAAAGGCCCAACTCAAGGCTTGAAGATCATTGGAAGAAAGTGTATAAATAGGATAGAATTCAAGTTCTTC
>NC_029790.2:66805860-66959883 GCF_000816755.2 Arachis ipaensis
CTGTTTACTGTTTTCATGTTCATTTACTTTTCTGCTTCAAGATCCAATCTAACCCAAACCTTCTTCTACTTCTCTGCTTGATGCAATTTACTTTTCCTTGTTTAAATTCTGCAAATCCAATCCCCAATTCCCTTTACAATTCCAGCTGTTTACATTTCTTGCACTTTAAGATTCCGCTATTTACATTTCTTGCATTCTAAGTTCCTGCTATTTAATTTCTTGTTCTTTAAGATTTAGCACTTTAATTCCCTATTCTCTTTACTTCCATGCAATTTAATTTCTGCAAATCACAAAACACTCAACCAAATCTTGATTCGCTTGACTAATTTAACCACTAAGCTAAAATTGCTCAATCCTTCAATCCCTGTGGGATCGACCTCACTCCCGTGAGTTTTTATTACTTGATACGACCCGGTACACTTGCCGGTTAGATTTGTGCGTTTTGGGAAAAAATTATTTTTCACCAAAATACTCATCAGGTTTCAAGGTCTGTGAAGAAGAAGATGATCAAGGTGAAAGTGGAAAGTGAGAGTGAAGGATGAAAAGTGGTTCAAGGTCTGTGAAGAAGAAGATGATCAAGGTGAAAGTGAAAAGTGAGAGTCTGGTTGAAGGTGAAGGTGAAAAGTGAAAATATAGGATGAAAAGGGTTCTGAAGAAGAAGATCATGGTTTGAAGAGATGGCTTGAGGTCCTTTTATAGTGTAAAACCATGATGAAGAGGACACCCCTTGGCCAATGGTTTTAGTCTGACATTTGGTTTACTGCTCTTTCCAAAATATCTTTAGGTACTCCTGTCACCTCAAGTCTTGTCAACTGAAAAGGTAGGAAGTTGATTCCCACACGTTAAACTAAAGCTCCTGACATGTGACATTAGTGAAGGGACATCTATTTTGGTTTTCTTTCAACTAGATGACACATTTACACTCCAAATCCAACCAATCCACTTCCACCAATATAGTTCCCACTGAAGAGAAATTCAACTCCTCAAGGTGTTCTTTTGGGTTCCATCCTTTTAGCCCAATACCTTTAGGAGGAACTTAACTCTTTTTTGACTATGTTTGTAGGTCATTATAAAAATTAATTATGTACAAAAAAGGTTTATATTTTTAGTACACAATCATAAGCCCCCATGCAGTCTTTGAGGGTACAAAGTATTCCCTCAAGCTACATTAAAATTTTTTGTACTCAACAGAACAAGAATAATTTAAATTTTTTTTTTGGTTAACATATCATAACTCTAAAGAATCAAATCTCCCCTCTTTTATTCATTTTTTTTTGTCATAATGAGATATGTATTTGTAAATATTATGATATTCAAATATAAATATGTCTGTATAATTTAAATATGATTATGTACTCATAAAAATGAATAAAAGAACGTTACTGTGCAAATATTTTAAATAAAATAAAATAGATAAATAGATAAATAAGATTAGTAAATAAATATATTCATAATTTATTTGTATGAAAAAAGAGGGATGATTTGATTTAATATAATAATTTAATATATAAGGGAATAAGAAGGGGAGAAATTCTTACCCTTTTAATTGGACGCGTTTTAAATTTGAGTACCTGAATTTGGAGAGACACATAAGGAGAGAGAACACCTGAAGGGTAGGGGAGAGGTGTTCCTCATCATCTCTGCTGGGCATTTTTTTACACAGCGCAGTATCATCACTACTATCACCACCATCATCCAAATCCTCTGTCTTCTTCAACAATTGGGAGTTTTTCTTAGGGCAAAGGACACTCCCACATTCAACTTCGTTCTGTTCTTTTTACTCTGTCTTCTTACTTGGTAAGACCCTTTTTCTTCTTTTTCTTGTTTTTGTATTAACCCCTCTCAGCCCCATGTATATTGGGTTGCTAATTTTGGAATTAGCTATAGGAATTTTTGATAAAGATCTTTCTCCTTACAACCTTGGATGTTATATCCTCATTTGTATACGTTTTCAATGAAATCACAAATAAAAAAGAAATTGAATTAAAATTATGAGCAATGTTCATTTGTAACCATAAATAGATATTTAAAAATAAAAATAATTTATTTTAATTAATTTTTTTTTTGCAGGGGAGTGTATGATTTTAAGAAAAGTAGTAGCCATTTTTTTTTGCCCTTTTTTTAGGCAAAAAAAAGGAAGGTACCCATAACTTTCTTGCCCTATTTATGCTCGACTCTTTTTAGGAGCTTGGAGGGTGGGACACTTCACTTTTTTGGAACTATTTTGTACTGCAAATTTTTTAAGATGCATCACTCACATCTTTTGAGTGTATAATTGCTAAAGCAGTTTTCTCATGTATTGCAAGATGCTTGCAGAATAATATAACATAAATATTGGCTCCTGATAAAGAAGCCTTTTGGAATTAAAATTCTAACTTCTAAAACTGAAATTAGGCATAGTACTGTTTAACGTACTTGAAATTGATGGGGCCGATGGTTGTTCCATGATCCGGGTCCAGCAAGATGCGGTGTCCGTTGGGGTGTACCTCAGACACAATGTAAGGACCCTCCCATTTGGGAGCCCATTTTGGCAAAGACATCTTCCTTATTACTTTGTCTACTGATTTTTAGTACCAGATCTCCTTCTAGGAACACCCTGGGCCGAATGTGCTTGTCATAATCTAATGCCAGTCTCCGGTGATATTCTTCCATCTTGCTTCCCACGACTTCTCTTTTTCCTTCCAACTCTTGCAACTCAGCTTCACGATCCCTTGACTTTTAAAATACGCGTCAACTCCCTACAAGTAACTGGGGTGTTCTCGTCTTCCTCCATGTTCTCCAGATTCGCGAACAGAGGTGGTTAGGGGGTTCTATACCTCGTTTGATCTCTAGCCATCACGTCGAAGTGTTCCTCCCCAGTGGAGTCACCAGATGATTTGGGTGGGTTTCGTGGGAAATAGATTAAGTGAAAAATAATAGTTAAGGTGAGAGATTAAGGGTAAGTAAACTTATGAGGAAGACACTTCTGTTAATGGCAAATAAGCAATACAAGAACTAATAGTGAGGAAGAGAGGTGGAGAACAAGTGTTGAGACCTCCACTAATGTCACAAGATGATGAATGAGCTTTGTTTAAAGTGGACAGGAATGGTTTACAGAGAAGAGAAGCTCTTAGAAGAGGATGAAGGTGAAGGTGAAAAAGTGAAAGTAAAGGATGAAAAGGGTTTCAAGGTCTATGAAGAAGAAGATGATCAAGGTGAAAGTGGAAAGTGAGAGTGAAGGATGAAAAGGGGTTCAAGGTCTGTGAAGAAGAAGATGATCAAGGTGAAAGTGAAAAGTGAGAGTCTGGTTGAAGGTGAAGGTGAAAAGTGAAAATGAAGGATGAAAAGGGTTCTGAAGAAGAAGATCATGGTTTGAAGAGATGGCTTGAGGTCCTTTTATAGTGTAAAACCATGATGAAGAGGACACCCCTTGGCCAATGGTTTTAGTCTGACATTTGGTTTACTGCTCTTTCCAAAATATCTTTAGGTACCCCTGTCACCTCAAGTCTTGTCAACTGAAAAGGTAGGAAGTTGATTCCCACATGTTAAACTAAAGCTCCTGACATGTGACATTAGTGAAGGGACATCTAGTTTGGTTTTCTTTCAACTAGATGACACATTTACACTCCAAATCCAACCAATCCACTTCCACCAATATAGTTCCCACTGAAGAGAAATTCAACTTCTCAAGGTGTTCTTTTGGGTTCCATCCTTTTAGCCCAATACCTTTAGTAGGAACTTAACTCTTTTTTGCTATAGTTGTAGGTCATTACAAAAATTAATTATGTACAAAAAAGGTTTATATTTTTAGTACACAATCACCTTCCAACAAGCGCTTCTTTAATGTCAATAGCTTGACAGTGGGCTCTCATGGAGCCACACAGGTGATCAGGTCAATTTTATAGACTCCCAACACCAAACTTAGAGTTTGGATATGGGAGTTCAACACCAAACTTAGAGTTTGGCTGAGGCCTCCCAACACCAAACTTAGAGTTTGACTATGGGGGCTTTAGTTGACTCTATACTAAGAGAAGCTTTCTATGCTTCCTCTCCATTGTTACAGAAAGAGATTCTTGAGTTTTAAAAACAAGGTTGTCTTCATTCAGTAGAAAGATCAATTCTCCTCTGTCTACATCAATCACAGCTCTTGCTGTGGCTAGGAAGGGTCTTCCAAGGATGATGGATTCATCCTCATCCTTCCCAGTGTCTAGGATTATGAAATCAGCAGGGATGTAAAGTCCTTTAACCTTTACTAACACGTCCTCTACTAGTCCATAAGCCATTTTCATAGATTTGTCTGCCATCTCTAATGAGA
The DNA here is from genome assembly GCF_000816755.2 of Arachis ipaensis. Taxonomy (NCBI): domain Eukaryota; kingdom Viridiplantae; phylum Streptophyta; class Magnoliopsida; order Fabales; family Fabaceae; genus Arachis; species Arachis ipaensis. Next base: position 66,810,155 of record NC_029790.2, read on the forward strand.
AATTGGCAGCCTGTACCTCAAGGATTCCCAGTTTCTCCATTATAGAGAGTGGCATGAGCTTTATCCTTGACTCAAGGTCACATAGAGCCTTCTCAAAGGTCATGGTGCCTATGGTACAAGGTATTAAGAACTTTCCAGGATCTTGTTTCTTCTGAGGTAATGTCAGTTGATCCAGATCACTCAGTTCATTGATGAGCAAGGGAGGTTCATCTTCCCAAGTCTCATTACCAAATAATTTGGCATTTAGCTTCATGATTGCACCAAGGTACTTGGCAACTTGCTCTTCAGTAACATCCTCATTCTCTTCAGAAGAAGAGTACTCATCAGAGCTCATGAATGGCATAAGGAGGTTTAATGGAATCTCTATGATCTCCAGATGAGCCTTAGAGTCCTTTGGTTCCTCAAAGGGAAACTCCTTGTTGATCACTGGACGTCCCAGGAGGTCTTCCTCACTGGGATTCACGTCCTCTTCCTCCCCTGTAGGTTCGGCCATGATTGTTATATCAATGGCCTTGCACTCTCTCTTTGGATTCTCTTCTGTATTGCTTGGGAGAGTACTAGGAGGGGTTTCAGTGATTCCTTTACTCAGCTGGCCCACTTGTGCTTCCAAATTTCTAATGGAGGACCTTGTTTCATTCATAAAACTCACAGTGGCCTTAGATAGATCAGAGACTATATTTGCTAAGCTAGATGGATTCTGCTCAGAACTCTCTGTCTGTTGCTGAGTGGATGATGGAAAAGGTTTACTATTGTTAAACCTGTTTCTTCCACCATTATTAAAGCCTTGTTGAGGCTTTTGTTGATTCTTCCATGAGAGATTTGGCTGATTTCTCCATGAGGGATTATAGGTGTTTCCTTAAGGTTCACTCATGTAATTCACCTCTGCTATTGCAGGGTTCTCAGGATCATAAGCTTCTTCCTCAGAAGATGCCTCTTGAGTACTGTTGGATGATTCCTTCAATCCATTCAGACTCTAAGAGATCATATTGACTTGCTGAGTCAATATTTTATTCTGAGCCAATATGGCATTCAGAGTATCAATTTCAAGAACTCCCTTCCTCATAGGCGTCCCATTATTCACAGGATTCCTTTCAGAAGTGTACATGAACTGGTTATTTGCAACCATGTCAATGAGTTCCTGAGCTTCTGCAGGCGTTTTCTTTAGGTGAATGGATCCACCTGCAGAATGGTCTAATGACATCTTTGATAGTTCAGATAGACCATCATAGAATATATCCAGAATGGTCCATTCTGAAAGCATGTCAGAAGGACACTTTTTGGTCAGTTGCTTATATCTCTCCCAAGCTTCATAGAGGGATTCACTTTTTTTCTGTCTGAAGGTTTGAACATCCACTCTAAGCTTACTAAGCTTTTGAGGAGGAAAGTACTTGGCTAAGAAAGCCGTGACCAGCTTATCCCAAGAGTTCAGGCTGTCTTTAGGTTGAGAGTCCAACCATACTCTAGCTCTGTCTCTTACAGCAAACGGGAAAAGCATAAGCCTGTAGACCTCGGGATCAACCCCATTGGTCTTAACAGTATCACAGATCTGCAAGAATTTAGTTAAGAAATGAAAGGGATCTTCAGAAGGAAGTCCATGAAACTTGCAGTTTTGTTGCATCAGAGAAATTAATTGAGGTTTAAGCTCAAATTTGTTTGCTCCAATGGCAGGAATTGAGATGCTTCTTCCATGTAAATTGGAATTAGGTGCAGTGAAGTCACCAAGCATCCTCCTTGCATTATTGTTGTTAGGTGCGTCTGCCATCTCCTTTTCTTGTTCGAATTTTTTAGTAAGGTTATCTCTGGATTGTTGTAATTTAGCTGCTCTTAGTTTCCTCTTCAGAGTTCTTTCAGGTTCAGGATCAGCTTCAACATGAATGTTCTTATCCTTGTTCCTGCTCATATGAAAAAGAAGAAAACAGAAAATAATAGGGATCCTCTTTGCCACAGTAGAGAGGTTCCTTTATGTGAGTAGAAGAAGAAAAGAATGTAATGTAAGGAAGAGAAGAGGAAAAACTTGAACACAAAGAGGGAGATGGTGTTCGAATTTTTGGATGAAAGAGAAGTGTTAGTAGATGAATAAATAAATAGAAGGAGATGAGAGGTGAGAGAATTTCGAAAATTAATTAAAATAAAAATTAAAGTTTAAAGTTAAATTTCGAAAATTAAAGTTTGAAATTAAATTAAATTAAAATTTAAAACAATTGGTTAATTAAAAGGAATTTTGAAAAAGAGGGGAGGATTTTCGAAAATTAGAGAGGTAAGGTTAGTTAGATAGTTTTTAAAAAGATATAATTGAAACAAAAAGATATGATTGATTAGAAAAGATTTGAAATTTGTTTTTGAAAAAGATATGATTAAAATTGAAAAAGATATGATTGAAATAAAAAGATAAGATTAATTGAAAAAGACTTGAAAATCAAATTAAAAAAAAGATAGGAAGTTAGAAATGGTTTTGAAATTGATTTTGAAAAAGATAAGATTGAAAAGATATGATTTGAAAAAGAAATTTAAAAAGTTTTGAGTTTGAAAATTAAAGTTGATTACTTGACTAACAAGAAACAAAAAGATTTGATTTTAAAATTTAAAGATTGAACCTTTCTTATTAGGCAAGTAACAAACTTTACATTTTTTAATCAATCACATTAATTGTTAGTAATATTTTCAAAAATTATGAGATAGAATTAAGAAAAAGATTTTGAAAAAGATAGGATTTTTAAATTGAAAATTTGATTTGATTCATAAGAAACAACTAAATTTTAAAAAAGTTTTGAAAAAGTCAACTCAAATTTTCGAAAAAGGGAAAGATATTTTTTTTATTTTTAAATTTTTAATGATGAAAGAGAAAAACACAAAATTGACTCAATGCATGAAAATTTTGGATCAAAACATGTGATGCATGCAAGAACACTATGAATGTTAAGATGAACACCAAGAACACTTTGAATGTCAAGATGAACACCAAGAACTTATTTTGGAAAAAATTTCAAGAAAAGAAAACATGCCAGACACCAAACTTAAAAATTTTTATTCTTTAGACATTAACAAATTGAAAATGCATATGAAAAACAAGAAAAGACACAAAACAAGAAAATACGAAGATCAAGCAAGAAGACTGGCCAAGAACAACTTAAAGATCATGAAGAATGTAATGCATGAAATTTTCGAAAATAATTTTTTAGAAAATTAAAAAGATGCAATTGACACCAAACTTAAAACATGACTTAAGACTCAAATAAGAAACACAAAAAATATTTTTGATTTTATGATTTTGTAGATTTTTTTGTATTTTTCGAGAATTAATTCGGAAAAACGAAAAAGAAGAAAATATTTTTTTTTTATTTTTTTTTCGAAAATAAGAATAATAAAAACAAATAGGTTAAAATTAAAATAAAATTACCTAATCTGAGCAACAAGATGAACCGTCAGTTGTCCAAACTCGAACAATCCCCGGCAATGGCACCAAAAACTTGGTGTGCAAAATTGTGATCTAGATGTAAAATTGTTGTTCGAAATTGATTCCCTGGCAATGGCTCCAAAAACGTGTGCACAATACCATGGTCCAAACATAACTTCACAACTTCGCGCAACTAACCAGCAAGTGCACTGGGTCGTCCAAGTAATACCTTACGTGAGTAAGGGTCGAATCCCACGGAGATTGTTGGTATGAAGCAAGCTATGGTCATCTCGTAAATCTCAGTCAGGCGGATTAAATTGTTTTAAGAAATTATAGTGGATGAAAATAAATGAAATATAAAATAGGATAGTGGTACTTATGTAATTCATTGGTGAGAATTTCAGATAAGCGTATAGAGATGCTTTCGTCCCTCTGAACCTCTGCTTTTCTGCTGTCTTCATCCAATCCTTCCTACTCCTTTCCATGGCAAGCTTTGTGTAGGGCATCACCGTTGTCAATGGCTACTTCCCATCCTCTCTGTGAAAATAGTTCGATGCGCTGTCACTGCATGGCTAATCATCTAGAGGTTCTCGATCATACTGGAATAGGATTCACCCTCCTTTTGCGTCTGTCACTACGCCCAGTACTCGCGAGTTTGAAGTTCGTCACAGCTATCCCTTTCCGGATCCTACTCGGAATACCACAGACAAGGTTTAGACTTTCCGGATCTAAAAAATGGCCATACATGAGTTCTAACTTATACCACGAAGATTCTGATTAAGAAATCCAAGAGATACTCATTCAATCGAAGGTAGAATGAAAGTGGTTGTCAGGCACACGTTCATAGGGAATGATGATGACTGTCACGATCATCACATTCATGTTGAAGTGCGAATGAATATCTTAGAAGTGGAAATAAGTTGAATTGAATAGAAAAATAGTAGTACAAAGTCTATGGCTGTGTAGAGCTCCACACCTTAATCTATGGTGTGTAGAAACTCTACCGTTTGAAAATACATAAGTGATGAAGGTTCAGGCATGGCTGAATGGCCAGCCCCCATAAAGATCTAAGATCGCATAAAACTAATCAAAGATCCCCTAAATACAATAGTAAAAAGTCCTATTTATACTAAACTAGTTACTAGGGTTTACAGAAATGAGTAAATGATGCAGAAATCCACTTCCGGGGCCCACTTGGTGCGTGCTTGGGCTGAGCTTGAAGTTTACATGTGGAGAGGTCATTCTTGGAGTTGAATGCAAGTTTGTAACGTGTTTCTGGCGTTGAACTCCACTTTGCAACTTGTTTTTGGCGCTGAACGCTAGACTGCAACATAGAACTGGCGTTCAACGCCAGTTTGCATCATCTAAACTCGGGAAAAGTATGGACTATTATACATTTCAGAAAGCCCTGGATGTCTACTTTCCAACGCAGTTGGAAGCGCGCCATTTGGAGTTCTATAGCTCCAGAAAATCCACTTTGAGTGCAGGGAGGTCAGAATCCAATAGAATCTGTAGTCCTTCTTCAACCTCTGAATCTGATTTTTGCTCAGGTCCCTCTATTTCAGACAAAAAATACCTGAAATCACAGAAAAACACACAAACTCATAGTAAAGTCTAGAAATGTGAATTTTAATTAAAAACTAATAAAAATATTCTAAAAACTAACTAAATCATACTGAAAAACAATACCAAAAAGCGTATAAATTATCCGCTCATCATCTTTGTTGCTCCTCCCTCATAGCTCTTTGATCTTCTCTAATCTCATGGAGAATGATGGAGTGATCTTGGTGTTCCATCCTTAGTTGTTCCATGTTGGAACTTAATTCTCCTAGGAAGGTGTTGATTTGCTCCCAATAGTTTTGTGGAGGGAAGTGCATCCTTTGAGGCATCTTAGGGATTTCATGGTGAGGAATTTTCTCATGCTCTTGTTGAGGTCCATGAGTGGGCTTGTGAGATGAATCTCTCCATCTTCCATGGCTCAGAGGTGGAAGGAATTGCCTTCCCTTTCCTCAATCTTGAGGTTTCTCTTGCCTTAGGTGCCATTGATGGTTATGGAAAAACAAAAAGCAATGCTTTTACCACACAAAACTTAAAAGGTTTTCTCGTCCCCGAGCAAAAGAAGAATGAATGTAGTAGAAGAAGAAGAAAATAGAGGAGATGGAGGGAGAAGGTGTATTCGGCCAAGGGGGAGAAGTGGTGGTTGTAATGTGTGAAAATGGAGTAGTGTTGAGGGGTTTATATGGGGGTGGGGTGGAGGGTAGGTTTCGGCCATTAGGGTTGGGTTTGGGAGGGAAAAGAATTTGAATTTTGGAGGTAGGTGGGGTTTATAGGGAAGAGGTATGGAGGTGATTGGTGAAGGGTATTTGGGGAAGAGGTTTATGATGATGAGAGAAGAAGAGGTGGGGTAGGTGGGGATCCTGTGGGGTCTACAGATCCTGTGGGGATCCTGTGGGTCCACAGATCCTGAGGTGTCAAGGATTTCTCATCCTGATAAACCCCGATTTCGTGGTTTATCTTGTGCTTATTTCGGGGGATTTTATCAATATTTCTCACACTTATTCACAAGAAATGCATGGTTTTGTGTTCACTTCCCAATATTGCTCTATGATGAAAAACATGCTTATTTTACCTTAAAATTGCCATATTTTAATCCTCTTCTATTGTCATTCGATGCCGTGATATCTGTGTTAAGTAATTTCAGGAATTATAGGTTAGGAATGACTCAGAAGAGAGGGAGAAAGCATGTACAAAAAGGGAGGAACATGAAGAATTGAAGTCTTGGGAGCAGCAGCATCAGCGCGCCCGCGCACCCCATGCGCTCGCGTGGATGGAACTGACAAGAAGCGGTGCGCAAGGATGGACGCATCCACACAGATTGGAAGATTTCTATCGACGCACACGCGCAACTGGCGCGCACGCGTGGATCACAAAAGAAATCGGCGCGCGCACGCATGGCGTGCACGCGTGGGAAGCTGCACGTGACCTCATTAAGAGAAATCGTGCCTGGCGATTTCTGAGGCCAAGGAGGCCCAATTTCAAGCTGTTTCTGCATGGAAAAGACCCAAGGATGCTAAGGGGGAGAGGAGGGAGAACTCATTAGGACACTAGGACATAATTTTAGGAGTTTTTTTGGTTCTTGGGTGATTCTAGAGAGAGAAACCCTTGTTCTTCTCTAGATCTAGTTTCCATTTTGATTTTTCCTTGTTGATTTGTGAATTGGATTTTGTTACTTACAGTTTTAATTGTTCAATTTAAATTCCTTGCTACAATCTTGCTTATATCTAGTGATATTTTTATGATTCTTGCCAATTGTCATTTTACCCATTTCATGAATGTTGTGGATCTTGTTTTGTTGATGTTACATTGATGATTTATATGTTTATTCTTGTTGATTGTTTGATTGTACATTGATAATTGTTAGTGGGTTTTTGTAGAATTCAATTTAATTGCTATTTTGAAGATGTCTTTTGTTAGTGCTTACCAAGTGTTCGATGAATTGTTCACTTTGATTATGGAGTAGTTCCTTCTCACTCTTGGCCTAGGTCAAGGGAATTGGGTAAACTTGAGTCATTGGGTCTAATGGATTTGATGATTTGGGAGCCCTAGGTGGTGAATTTGATACTCATTGACGCCAACCCACTACTAATCTAATTAGTAGGTAGGTTGGGACTTATGGGTTGATGTGATCAGGGCCATTTGACGTACTTCAAGTCTAGGAGTAGACATCACGTACTTAAGACTTGAGAGTAGACTTAATGAGTTTGGTTCCTCATAATTGTCAAGATGTAGTCGTTGGACAAGGATTGTGATCCCAATTCCCATGCCTAGCCAATAGTGGTTTTTGTCATTCATATTCGAAAACCAATTTCCAATTTCAATTGTCTTAGTTATAGTTATTCGTTTAGTTTAAGGTAGAATTAAGTAGAATATTGCTTGTTCATTGGAATTGCTTAATTTTGCTTACGTAGTTGAATTTGTTTATTGCAATTTAAGATTGCTTGCTTGTTAAGTTTTTCCATTTATTTTCATGTTCATAACTCACAACCCCGGATTTCTAACCAATGTCGAAGTACATGTTTGCCCATTCCTTGTGAGACGACCCGAGGTTTGAATACTTTGGTTATTTCTATTGGGGTTGAACTTGTGACAACCAAATCCCTATTCTAAATTTGACCTCCCGAGGATTGTTGTTGGTAAAGCTATACTCATAACGAGGTGTTATTAAAGAGGAATTTACCAATACACCCTTGGAGAGAGCATCAAATTTCTGGCGCCGTTGCCGGGGAATGGTTGCAACGTATGCCTTGATATTGGTTATGTGAATATATGAATATTGTAGATATTTTTCTCTTTCAATACTTAGTTATAGTTTAAATTTCTTTTGCATTTGTACTATGACTTTCAAGTTTGATGACTCGGTCTCAACCGAATTCTAGCTTAGCCAATTTTGATCCTGAGATTGAAAGAACTTTGTTGCACACTCGGCAAGCTAGAAGGCGATTGGACTACACGCCTAGTACTTCGGCCTCTCTTGAGGAAAACACCGAATTACTAGACGCCACCGAGGGTGACTTGGAGTCTGTTACTTCTTATTCTTCTGTTGACACTGCTAATACATCTTTGCATCCTACAGGTGAGCCACACATGGCGGAGCCACACCGGATCACTTTGCATGAGCAAGGAGCTCCGGATATCATACTTCAACCGTTACAAGCAAGGTATCCTAACCTTGATCCAAACTTTGAGTTGAAGAGTAGCTCGATAAATTTACTTCCTAAGTATCATAGGTTGCCGGGTCAAGACCCCATCCGACATTTGAAGGATTTTCATGTTGCTTGTTCTACGGCTCGAAGGCATGGAGCCGATGAGGTAGCCATCATGGTTTTTGCCTTTCCTTTTTCTCTTGAAGCACAAGCAAAAACATGGTTTTATTCGCTACCGGATGATATTGTGACTAATTGGGATTTCCTGAGAAGAGAGTTTCTTGACAAGTTCTTCCCACCGGAGAAGACCGAGTACATCCGGAAAGAGATTTCAGGCATAATGCAAAGAGACCAAGAGAGCATATATGAGTATTGGTCTAGGTTCAAGAGGCTATTGGAGTCATGCCCACATCACAGAATGACCACTCGCTTGCTCATTAGCTACTTTACCGGAGGTCTTTGTGCGGAAGATAGAAGATTGCTTATCGCCTCTAGTGGCGGGTCCCTTTCAAAAAACAAGACGGAAGGAGAAGCTTGGGATTTGATCAAGGATGTCGCCGAGTCTACGCAACACACAAGAGTGGGGAATAACCCCCTTAAGGGTGTGGTAGAACCGTCCCCCTCCGAAGCAAGTCTAACCAAGGCACTTAGGGATATGGCCACCATCCTTACACAAATTCAAAGAGATCAAAGAGAGTATTACTCCATCAAAGCCATCCAAGCCCCTCCTCCGGTTGCTCAACTTGAAGGCCCTCCTAGGATTTGTGGATTGTGCTCTAGCACTACACATTACACCGACCAATGCCATCAAATTCAAGAGGAACATGCCCTTGTGGTAGCCAATGTGAATTACAACAACCGTCCACCATATCCTTCTCAAGGCCAAAACAACTACCATCAAGGTAGCAATCAACATCAAGGGTGGACAGATAATTCACAAGGAAGCACTCAGAACCAAAGATGGAACAACCCTCCTTCTCATCACAATTACAACCCATCTTCATCCCAATACCACCACAATAACACCAACTACCAAGCCAACCAAAACCAAAACAACTACACCAAGTACCAAACACCACACCATAGACAACAAAACCAAACTCCTACATCTTCCAACAATCAAGTTGATGAGCTTAGAGCCGTTATGGAAAAACGAGATGAGATCAACAAGGCTCAATTTGAGGCCTTGAACACTCAATTGGCTAACCTCACCAACATACTCTCAAAGATAAACATGTCAAACCAACCACCAACTCCCAATAACAACACCACCCAACCCTCAAGTTCATCCAGCCTTCCATCCCAACCCCAACCAAACCCAAGAGGCGATCTCAATGCCATCACTCTACGGTCGGGGACTACATTGGAGGAAATACCCCCAAGAGTCATGGGAGAGATGCATGAGGAAGAGGTAGTTGTTGGAGCTCCACATGAAGAAGAGGTGGTAGACAAAAGGCATGAGGAAGAAGGAGTAAACCTCAAGGAACCCAAGAGGAAAGCCGTAGTCGATCAATCAATTCCTATTCCATTTCCTTCCATGGTGAAGAAAGCAAAGAAGACACCGGAATTTGATTTAGACATGCTCCAAGTGTTCAAAAAGGTCGAGATAACCATACCACTCCTTGACGCTATTCAACAAATCCCCAAGTATGCAAAATTTTTGAAAGACTTGTGTACACACAACGGTAGAATAGGGAAATTGGAGACACTATCCTTGGGTAGCTCGATTTCTTCCTTGATGGAGCCTATTCCAAGAAAATGTGGTGACCCTGGACCGTGCTTAGTGTCTTGTTGTATTGGTGGATACACTTTTCATGATTGTATGTGTGACTTGGGAGCTTGTGTTAGCATCATGCCGCTTTCCATCTATGTGCGGTTGAATTTAGCTCCATTGAAGAAGTCAGCGGCGAGGTTTGCCTTAGCCAATAAAAGTGTGATCACAGTAATGGGAATAGCTGAAGATGTACTTGTGGCAATTAAGGATTTGGTTTTTCCGGTTGACTTTTACATCCTTGAGATGCCTCCAACGGAAGGTAGAAGCTCATCCTCCGTCCTACTTGGTAGACCTTTCCTCAAAACCTCCAAATTCAAGCTAGATGCCTTCACCGGTATATATTCCTTTGGAGTTGGAGACAAGACTATCAAGTTCAATTTAGAGGAAGCCATGAAACATCCTCCCGAAGAACATTCTATGCTCCGATGCGACATAATTGATGAAGTGGTAGCGGAAGTACAAGAAGAAGATCATGACAAGTCGTGCTACCCCACCGTTGAGGAGATAGATGACCAAGAGGATGAACTTAATGAAGTTGCCAAGAATGAGTCCCATGAGCCTGATGAAAAGGAACCTCATCTTAAGGTAGCAAGTGAACTGAAACCCCTTCCCTCTCATCTGAAATATGCGTTCTTAGAAGACAACTGTGGGTTTCCGGTTATTATTGCTAGTGAACTCTCAAGTGAAGAAGAGGAAAAACTCCTAGACGTTCTAAGAAAGTACAAGAAAGCAATAGGATGGAGCCTTGCGGATATTGTGGGGATTGACCCGCATAAGTGCATGCATAGGATATTTCTCCAAGATGGAGCCAAGCCGGTTCGGCAACCGCAAAGGAGGCTCACCCCAACCATCCTTGACGTAGTGAAGAAAGAGGTCACCCGACTACTGGATGCGGATATCATATACCCTATTTCCGACAGTGAGTGGGTGAGCCCGGTTCAAGTTGTTCTCAAGAAGTCGGGCATCACAACGGTCAAGAAGGAAGACGGAGAAATGGTCACTAGAAGAGTGCAAAATGCGTGGCGAGTATGTATTGACAACAGAAGATTGAATGCCGCCACACGGAAGGACCATTACCCCTTACCCTTCATCGATCAGATGCTGGACCGCTTGGCAGGTAAATCTCACTACTGTTTTCTTGATGGATTTACTGGATATTTTTAGATACATATTGCTCCTGAAGATCAAGAGAAGACCACGTTTACATGTCCGTTTGGCACCTTTGCCTATAAAAGGATGCCATTTGGACTATGTAACGCACCTGCTACTTTTCAGAGGTGCATGATGAGTGTCTTCTCCGATCTAATGGAAAATTTTCTAGAAGTTTTTATGGACGATTTCAGCGTTTATGGTGTCTCATTTGATTGTTGTTTGGAGAGCTTGGCCAAGGTCCTAGCTGGATGTGTTGAAATCAACCTTGTTTTAAATTTTGAAAAATGTCATTTTATGGTACGACAAGGTATAGTGTTAGGACATGTAGTATCTCATGAAGGTATTTCTGTTGACCCGGCCAAGGTCGATGTTATTACTACTCTGCCTCACCCCTCATCCGTGAGGGAGGTCCGCTCATTTTTGGGACATGCAGGATTTTATAGGCGCTTCATCAAAGACTTCAGCAAGATTGCTTTGCCACTATCGCGCCTACTCCAAAAAGATGTGGATTTTGAGTTTGACAGTGAATGTGTAAAAGCTTTTGAAGAGTTGAGGAAAATTCTCACCATAGCACCGATTGTGCGAGGCCCCAACTGGACATTGCCGTTTGAGATAATGTGCGATGCGTCGTCATTGCTTACTCTTCTAAGACGCTAGATGCCGCACAATCCAACTATACCACTACCGAAAAAGAACTCTTAGCCATTGTTCATGCCTTAGATAAATTCAGATCTTATTTGCTAGGTTCAAAGATAGTGGTATACACGGATCATGCAGCTTTGAAGTATTTATTGACAAAGAATGAGTCAAAGCCTAGACTCATACGTTGGATCTTACTTTTGCAAGAATTCGACATTGAGATTAGGGACCGGAGTGGATCTCAAAACCTGGTTGCGGATCACTTAAGCCGCATTGAGAATTTAAAAACTGATCCATTTTCGATCAATGACTCATTCCCATTGGAAAGTTTGCATGCTGTGTCGGCTAGTTTTCCTTGGTTTGCCCCAATGGCAAACTACATGGTTGCAAGAATCTTCCCTCCCAACTTTTCGAAAAATCAAAGGGACAAGTTGAGGAGTGATTCCAAATACTACATTTGGGATGACCCTCACTTGTGAAAGAGAGGTGTAGACCAAGTAATCCGAAGGTGTGTCCCGGAATCCGAATTTCAACCAATTCTGGAAGCTTGTCATTCGTCCGACTGTGGTGGCCACTTTGGCCAACAAAGGACCGCCAAAAAGGTGTTGGATTGCGGATTCTGGTGGCCAACCTTATTCAAGGATGCTAACCGGCTATGTGTGTCTTGTCATCAGTGTCAAAAGTCAGGAAACACATCCCAAAGGGATGAAATGCCTCAGCAACCTATGTTGTTCTTTGAGATATTTGATGTGTGGGGCATTGACTTTATGGGACCGTTTCCTAACTCTGGTGGGTATCTGTACATTCTGTTAGCGGTTGACTACGTGTCAAAGTGGGTGGAGGCCGTACCTACCCGCCTTGACGACGCCAACACCATTGTTTCTTTTATTAGGAATCACATTGTATGCCGTTATGGGTCGCCACGAGCAATCGTGATCGACCAAGGATCCCACTTTTGTAACAGGAAGGTAGAAGCATTGCTCAAGCGCTATGGAGTATCGCATAAGGTTGCTATTGCTTATCATCCGCAAACAAATGGGCAAGCGGAAGTTTCCAACCGGGAAATCAAGAGAATCTTGGAAAAAGTGGTCAATCCACAAAGAAAGGATTGGAGCCTCCGGCTAGGAGATGCACTATGGGCATACAGAACGGCTTACAAGACTCCGATAGGGATGATTCCCTTTCGGATCGTCTATGGTAAGGCATGCCACCTTCTGGTGGAGATTGAGCATCGAGCATACTGGGCGGTAAAGCAGTGCAACATGGATTTGACCAAAGCGGGTGAAGCTAGGAAGTTACAATTAGAAGAACTTGAGTGTTTGAAGAACGAATCATATGAAAATGCCCGAATTTACAAGGAGAATACTAAGGCATTCCATGACCATCACATTCAGAAGAAGGACTTTAAAGAAGGAGATGAAGTCTTCCTCTACAACTCAAGGCTCCGATTTATGCCTGACAAGCTCCGTTCTAGGTGGGAAGGACCTTTTAAGGTGAAAGAAATGAAGCCCTACGGAGTGGTGGAATTGTTTGATCCCAAAGGTGAAGTGACTTTCAAGGTGAATGGGCATAGAGTGAAGAAATATCATGGTTGCAAACCTCCAAGGGAGCTAGAGGTGTACATATTGGAGGATGCACCAAGTAGAGATGAAGCTTGAGAAGAGGACCGTCCAACTTAAGGACGTAAAAGAAAAGTGCTTGGTGGGAGGCACCCCACCGTGGTAAGATCTTCCTTGTTTATACCATCTTGTAGTATCTTTAATTCCTTTAGTTTTATGATCTTTTGATGATTGATTAAGTGCTTAGAGATGCTAGCTTTGTTGATTCTGTTAGATAGATAGAATGTTCATTTAGATAGGTTGTGAAAGAGGTAAAGAAAACACAATTTTTTTCTTCTTTCAAAAAAAAAAAAGAGCACTGACGCGCAAGCGCACAGTGCGCGCGCACGCCGGTTGCGAATTCCCATTTTCAGGCCAAAAACCCGAGAGTTGGGCCAAATTTGTGCCCAACTCGCGCCAGGCACCCACGCGTTCGCGTACATGCTGCCTGCGTGCAACATTGCCAGTTGACCATCGACGCGCAAGCGCACAGTGCGCGCGCGTGCCGATGGGGCTTTGTGGAGTCTCTAGTACATTTTCCAGAGAGTTGTGCCACAATTGGGCCAACTTTGTGCCGAAGCTGACGCGTCCGTGCGTAGTGCGCGCCCGCGCCAGCTCTCGAATACTAGAAGCACGCGCCCGCGCATGGTGCGCGAGCGCGCATGGCTCCCTGGGTCACCCTGGTACAAAAACCAGAGACTTGAGCCAGGTTTATGCCACTTTTGTGCCTGGGGCACAACTCCTCGCGCACGCGCGTGCCATTGCCGGGCATGCGCCCTCAGTTAGCACCTTCACGACGCGTCAGCGCATCTTGCGCGCGCGCGCCATCTGCGCGAATCAGTTTAATACTTCGCGCCGTTTCACTCCTTTCTCACTCACATTCTCTTCTTTTTCTTTCTTAGTTCACTCTTCCCCTCTCTTCATCATTTCTCTTCTCTTCTTCTTCTTCCACAACCCACCACCATTGTCTCCGGCCACTCACCGGTGACAACCACCTTTTCCGGTGGCGCTACACTTCTCTTATTTCCTCTCTCATCTTCACAAAAGAAGATTCAACCTTGCTTTTTCATACTCTTCAAGGTTCAACTTCTTCCTTTCCTTTACTTCCACTTTCCTTTATGCTATTTTTTTTAATCAATTACCCTTGCTTTCATATTCATCATGGGCATGACAAATCACTTGCATGTTTTCATCAATTTGTTTCTTGGGTTTGATGTTTTCCTTCCTCCCCTTTCTTTTTAGGATGGCCACCAAAAAAATCAAGGAGGTAGCTTCGAGGAAACCGGCCATAAAAAGGGTACCCCAAGGATCAAATTCTAAGGCGCGTTCTTCAATAGGAGCCAAAACCTTATCAAAGAACGGAAAGACACCCGCTCCTATTGATGAGGATAACAAGGGCAAACCGGCACGAGACTCTTCAAGGTTCCCCAACCGCTTTTGTGAACTCAAGTTCCCTTCCACAGCCGTAAGAAACTATCATCTTGAGCATTTGCTCGCTCCGTCGGACAAGATTGCTCCTTATATTCTACCCCGTATCGAAAAGCGAGGATGGGAGTTTCTTTTGAGGAAACCAAGGGAAATCAACCTCTCTTGGGTGGAAGAATTTTACACCAACTACCACCTTCCCTCTCTTCAATCGGTGTACATGCGCCGTAAGCAAGTCTCAGTTTCAGAAGAGGCTATTTAGCAAGTACTTAATGTTTTACCAGTGCCAAGTGCCATGGATGGCTACCAAAAAATCCTACGTCAGCGTGAAGAGTATGGATTCGATTGGGACTCGATACTCCGAGTCGTTGCTGAGCCAGAAACTTTTTGGATCCAAGGTCGACAGCGAATGAGGCCCAAGAGTATCAACGCTCACTTCCTCACTGTGGAAGCTAGAGCCTGGGCCCAGATCCTTTCTCACTATGTGCTACCTAGCACTCACAGGTCGTCCATCACGGCGGACCTTGCCTTGCTTGTTTGGTGTATTCTCACGGAAAAGCCGGTGAACATCCCACCTCTTGTCAAGCAAGCAATGAGTCAAGTTCACGACCGGGGTAACCTGCCATTTCCAGCTTTGGTATTTGACTTAGTTGCTGCTGCGGGTGTTTCTTGGGAAGCCAAGGATAAGAAGATCATGGTTCCGGCTAAGGGCGATGTGGTCGGGGAAAATACCTATAACTTCCCATGAACAAACCAAGCCTTGACATGGCCCCGCCACTTCTTCTTCCTTCGAGCTCATCACCACCACCACTGAGATCCACAGATCAAAGGATAGAAGATCTTCACCAGAAGCTGGATAGGTATAAGCGGCGCAACCACCGCCGATACACCCACCTCAAGAAGCTTCTGAGTCGTGTTGCCCCGAGCATGGAGGAACCTGAGATATTCACATCCACCTCAAACCCAAGCGATGAAAGTTCTGATAGAGGGGATAGTGAAGACTCCGGTCCCGACCGTCCCTTGAGTATCATCCGTAGCACGGAGGACCATGCTAATTTCTAAGTGTGGGGAGGTCGTTCGACCGATCTCCATGGGTAACACTCTCTTCTCTTCAATAACCATGGATTTATCTTTTGCATATATGTTAGCATCTTGCATGCGTAGTTAGTTTTTCTTGTAAATACCCTTGCATGATAGTTAGTTTTATAGAATTACTTGGTGAAAGCAATAACTTTCTCTCCAAGAAACTGTGTTCTGGGTGACCTACCAAATTTTTGAAAATTTTGCAGTGAACATGCTTTAAGAATGTGCTTTGGAACATAGTGATTGAGCTAAGAACACAAGCATGAAAGTTTTGAGCCTATTGCATGGTTACATCTTTTAACCATTATTTCCATTCTTGTGTGCATATCTCTCTCTCCATGAATGTGATCCTTGATTTGTCTAATTCTATATGTCCATTGCTTTATGTATGAATGCATTTGCGTGATTGAGGCCATCATTTCAATAGTCACTTTTCCCAAATAGCCTTAACCCTTATATCTACCATTGATAACCAATTTTGAGCCTTTGATAAACCCTCTTGTTCTTAAATAGAGCATGTCAACAACCCTAAGTGAAAAACCATGAATGTCCCTGAATTTGAATCCTTGATTAGCTTAGGTAAGTTAGGATGTGTATCATTCACATAGGAGGGATATACTTTGGAAATTCGGGTAGATATATAGGCATGTAATTGTAGTATAAAGGTGGACTGAAAAGAAGGCATGAGTATGCAAAAGGGTAGAAATTCAAGGGTAGCTAGGAATATATTGTAGTTGTATAGGTTGTTTTAGGTGTCTAGTGGGATCCGAGGTTGATCAAGGACTCAAATTTTAAGCCCACTTAGCCATATACATCCTTACCTTCACCCTAGCCCCATTACAACCCATGAATAAGACCTCATGATACTTGTACGCATGCATTAAGTAATTGTCGATTGATTAGATGAAAGACAAATCTTGGAAAGCATGATTAGGAGGAGATTGAGTGACGAACCCTAGACACTTGAGCGAATAGAGCGGATACACTTCCGATGAGGGTTCGATGCTCAATGCTTGTTCCCAACTTTCACAAGCGTTCGTTTAGCAAGTCATATGCACTCTTTAGTGATGTTCAGTTTGGTAGGATTCGTGAACTGCACACTATCTTCACCCTATAGCTCACATGTATTCTTGAAGGATGGATTTACTTTTGACCAAGTAGGTAGATGACTTTACATTAGTTACATGCATCCGTTTAGATACTTAGCATTTCATAAACCCTTTTCCCATCATAATCTTTGGTCTTTTTATTTTAAGCATGAGGGCATGCTTGGTTTAGGTGTAGGGAGATTTGATAAACCCCGATTTCGTGGTTTATCTTGTGCTTATTTTGGGGGATTTTATTAATATTTCTCACACTTATTCACAAGAAATGCATGGTTTTGTGTTCACTTCCCAATATTGCTCTATGATAAAAAACATGCTTATTTTACCTTAAAATTGCCATATTTTAATCCTCTTCTATTGTCATTCGATGCCGTGATATCTGTGTTGAGTAATTTCAGGAATTATAGGTTAGGAATGACTCAGAAGAGAGGGAGAAAGCATGTACAAAAAGGGAGGAACATGAAGAATTGAAGTCTTGGGAGCAGCAGCATCGGCGCACCCGCGCACCCCACACGCTCGCGTGGATGGAACTGACTAGAAGCGGCGCGTAAGGATGGACGCATCCGCGCAGATTGGAAGATTTCTATCGACGCACACGCGCAACTAGCGCGCACGCATGGCGCGCACGCGTGGGAAGCTGCACGTGACCTCATTAAGAGAAATCGTGCCTGGCGATTTCTGAGGCCAAGGAGGCCCAATTTCAAGCTGTTTCTGCATGGAAAAGACCCAAGGATGCTAAGGGGGAGAGGAGGGAGAACTCATTAGGACACTAGGACATAATTTTAGGAGTTTTTTTGGTTCTTGGGTGATTCTAGAGAGAGAAACCCATGTTCTTCTCTAGATCTAGTTTCCATTTTGATTTTTCCTTGTTGATTTGTGAATTGGATATTGTTAATTACAGGTTTAATTGTTCAATTTAAATTCTTTGCTACAATCTTGCTTATATCTAGTGATAGTTTTATGATTCTTTCCAATTGTCATTTTACCCATTTCATGAATGTTGTGGATCTTGTTTTGTTGATGTTACATTGATGATTTCTATGTTTATTCTCGTTGATTGTTTGATTGTACATTGATAATTATTAGTGGGTTTTTGTAGAATTCAATTTAATTGCTATTTTGAACATGTCTTTTGTTAGTGCTTACCAAGTGTTCGATGAATTGTTCACTTTGATTATGGAGTAGTTCCTTCTCACTCTTGGCCTAGGTCAAGGGAATTGGGTAAACTTGAGTCATTGGGTCTAATGGATTTGATGATTTGGGAGCCCTAGGTGGTCAATTTGATACTCATTGACGCCAACCAACTACTAATCTAATTAGTAGGTAGGTTGGGACTTATGGGTTGATGTGATCAGGGCCATTTGACATACTTCAAGTCTAGGAGTAGACATCACGTACTTAAGACTTGAGAGTAGACTTAATGAGATTGGTTCCTCATAATTGTCAAGATGTAGTCGTTGGACAAGGATTGTGATCCCAATTCCCATGCCTAGCCAAGAGTGGTTTTTGTCATTCATATTCGAAAACCAATTTCCAATTTCAATTGTCTTAGTTATAGTTATTCGTTTAGTTTAAGGTAGAATTAAGTTGAATATTGCTTGTTCCTTAGAATTGCTTAATTTTGCTTACGTAGTTGAATTTGTTTATTGCAATTTAAGTTTGCTTGCTTGTTAAGATTATCCATTTATTTTCATGTTCATAACTCACAACCCCGGATTTCTAACCAATGTCGAAGTACATGTTTGCCCATTCCTTGTGAGACGACCCGAGGTTTGAATACTTCGGTTATTTTCTATTGGGGTTGAACTTGTGACAACCAAATCCCTCTTCTAAATTTGACCTCCCGAGGATTGTTGTTGGTAAAGCTATACTCACAACGAGGTGTTATTAAAGAGAAATTTACCAATACACCCTTGGAGAGAGCATCACATCCCTGCACCAATTAGGTGTGCAAAACGCCCTTAGAATGCATGTCTGGCGTTAAACGCCAGCTTGCTTCCTGTTTTTGGTGTTAAACGCCCAAATGTAGCATGTTTCTGGTGTTTAACGCCAGGTTGATGCTTGTTTCTGGCGTTAAACGCCAGCTTGGTGCTTGTTTCTGGCGTTAAACGCCAGACAGATGCTTGTTTCTAGTGTTTAAACGCCAGAATGCTCTTCCTCTAGGGTGTGCTATTTTCAATGCTGTTTTTCATTCTGTTTTTGATTTTTTAGTAGTTTTTGTGACTCCACATGATCATCAACCTAAAAAAATAAAATAGCAATAGAAAATAAATAGATATAATTAAATAACATTGGGTTGCCTCCCAACAAGCGCTTCTTTAATGTCAATAGCTTGACAGTGCGCTCTCATGGAGCCTCACAGATATTCAGAGCAATGTTGGGACCTTCCAACACCAAATTTAGAGTTTTAATGTGGGGGTTCAACACCAAACTTAGAGTTTGGTTGTGGCCTCCCAACACCAAACTTAGAGTTTGACTGTGGGGGCTTTGGTTGACTCTGCAGTGAGAGAAGCTTTTCATGCTTCCCCTCCATGGTTACAGAAGGAGAACCTTGAGTCTTAAATACAAGGTAGTCCTCATTCAGTTGAAGAACCAACTCTCCTCTGTCTACGTCAATCACATCTTTTGCAGTGGCTAGGAAGGGACTTCCAAGGATGATGGATTCATCCTCATCCTTCCCAGTGTCTAGAATTATGAAATTAGCAGGGATGTAAAGGCCTTTAACCTTTACTAGCACGTCCTCTACTAGTCCATAAGCCTGTTTTCTTGAGTTGTCTGCAATCTCTAGTGAGATTCTGGCAGCTTGCACCTCAAAGATCCCAAGTTTCTCCATTATAGAGAGTGGCATAAGGTTAATGCCTGACCCCAGGTCACACAGAGCCTTCTCAAAGGTCATGGTGCCTATGTTACAGGAAATTAGGAGTTTACCAGGATCCTATTTCTTTTGAGGTAATTTTTGCCTATCCAATGCATTTAGTTCATTGGTGAGCAAGGGAGGTTCATCTTCCTAAGTCTCATTACCAAATAATTTGGCATTCAGCTTCATGATTGCACCAAGGTACTTAGCAACTTACTCTTCAGTAATATCTTCATACTCTTTAGAGGAAGAATATTCATCAAAGCTCATGAAGGGTAGAAGCAGGTTCAATGGAATCTCTATGGTCTCTAGATGAGCCTCAGATTCCTTCAGGTCCTCATTGAGGAACCCTCTAGTATTCAGAGGACGTCCCATGAGATCTTCCTCATTGGGATTCACGTCCTCCTCCTCCTCTCTGGGTTCGGCCACACCAAGTAAGGTTATGACCTTGCACTCTCTTTTTGGATTCTCTTCTGTATTGCTTGGGAGAGTACTAGGAGGAGTTTCAGTGATTCTTTTACTCAGCTGGCCCACTTGTGCCTCCAAATTTCTGATGGAGGACCTTGTTTCATTCATGAAACTTAGAGTGGCCTTAGATAGATCAGAGACTATATTTGCTAAGCTAGATGGATTCTGCTCAGAATTCTCTGTCTGTTGCTGAGTGGATAATGGAAAAGGCTTGCTATTGCTAAACCTGTTTCTTCCACCATTATTAAAGCCTTGTTGAGGCTTTTGTTGATCCTTCCATGGGAAATTTGGATTATTTCTTCATGAGGGATTATAGGTGTTTCCATAGGGTTCCCCCATGTAATTCACCTATGCTATTGCAGGGTTCTCAGGATCGTAAGCTTCTTCTTCAGAAGATGCCTCTTGAGTACTGTTTGATGCAGCTTATAATCCATTCAGACTCTGAGAAATCATATTGACTTGCTGAGTCAATATTTTATTCTGAGCCAATATGGCATTCAAAGTATCAATTTCATGAACTCCCTTCCTCTGAGGCGTCCCATTACTCACATGATTCCTTTCAGGAGTGTACATGAACTGGTTATTTGCAACCATGTCAATGAGTTCCTGAGCTTCTGCATGCATTTTCTTTAGGTGAATAGATCCACCTGCAGAATGGTCCAATAACATCTTTGATAATTCAGACAGACCATCATAGAATATATCCAGGATGGTCCATTCTGAAAGCATGTCAGAAGGACACTTTTTAGTCAGTTGCTTGTATCTCTCCCAAGCTTCATAGAGGGATTAACCTTCTTTCTGTTTGAAGGTTTGAACATCCACTCTGAGCTTGATAAGGTTTTGAGGAGGAAATAACTAGGCTAAGAAAGCCGTGACTAGCTTATCCCAAGAGTTCAGGCTATCTTTAGGTTGAGAGTCCAACCATATTCTAGCTCTATCTCTTACAGCAAATGAGAAAAGCATAAGCCTGTAGACCTCGGGATCAACCCCATCGGTCTTAACAGTCTCACAGATTTGCAAGAATTCAGTTAAGAACTGAAAAGGATCTTCTGGTGGAAGTCTATGAAACTTGCAATTCTGTTGCATCAGAGAAACTAATTGAAGCTTTAGCTCAAAATTGTTTGCTCCAATGGCAGGGATTGAGATGCTTCTTTCATGTAAGTTGGAATTTGGTGCAGTGAAATCACCAAGCATCTTCCTTGCATTGTTATTATTTTCGGCCATGTCTCCTTCTTTTTTGAAAATTTCTGTCAGATTTTCTCCAGAGAGATGTGCTTTAGCTTCCCTTAGCTTCCTCTTCAGAGTCCTTTCAGGTTCGGGATCAGCTTCAACAAGAATGTTCTTATCCTTGTTCCTGCCCATATGAAAAATAAGAGAATACGAAAGAAAATATGGAATCCTCTATGTCACAGTATAGAGATTCCTTACATGAGTATAAGAATAGAAGAATGGGAGACGGAAAAGATAAGAATTCGAACACAGAAGAGAAGAGTGGGCTCAAATTTTTTAGTGAAAGAGAAGTGTTAGTAGATAAATAAATAATTAGAAGGAGATGAGAGAGGGAAGAATTCGAAAATTAAACAAAATAAAATAAAAATATTTTTGTTTTTAATTTAAAATTAATGTTAAAATTTGAAAATAAACTAAAAATGAAATTAAATTAAATTAAAATTTAAAACAATTAGTTAATTAAAAAGGAATTTTGAAAAAGAAGTTAGTGATTTTCGAAAATTAGAGAGGGAAATTTAGTTAGGTGATTTTGAAAAAGATAAGAATCAAACAAAAAGATAGGATTAATTTGAAAAAGAATTGAAAATCAATTTTGAAAAGATAAGAGGTTAGAAAATATTTTGAAATTGATTTTGAAAAAGATGTGATTGACATTGAAAAAGATATGATTGAAAATCATTTTCAAAAAGATTTGAATTGGAAATTAAAAAGATTTGATTTTGAAAATTGAAGTTGATTAATTGACTAACAAGAAACAAAAAGATATGATTTTAAAATTTAAGGATTGAACCTTTCTTACTAGGCAAGTAACAAACTAAAAATTTTTGAATCAATCACATTAATTGTTAGCATTAATTCCAAAAATATGAAATAGAAATAAGAAAAAGATTTTGAAAATTTCGAAATTATGAAAGAAAAAATTAAAAAGATTTGATTTTTGAAAAAGATTTGAAAAAGATAGAATTTTTAAATTGAAAATTTGATTTGACTCGTAAGAAACAACTAAATTTTGAAAAATTTTTGAAAAACTCAACTCAAATATTCGAATTTTAAGAGAAGAATAAGGGAAAGATATTTTTTTATTTTTAAATTTTTAATGATGAAAGAGAAAAACACAAAATTGACGCAAAACATAGAAATTATGAATCAAAACAACTAATGCATGCAAGAACACTTTGAATGTCAAGATGAACACCAAGAACACTTTTAAGATCAAGATGAACATCAAGAATTATTTTTGAAAATTTTTAAGACAAGAAAAACATACAAGACACCAAACTTATAAATTTTCAATCCTTAAACACTAATAAATTTAAAATGCATATGAAAAATACAAAACAAGAAAAATTAAAGATCAAACATAGAAAATCATCAAGAACAACTTGAAGATCATGAAGAACAAGAAAGAAACTCAATGCATGTGTTCTTCGAAAATTTAAGAAAAGTTAAAAGCATGCAATTGACACCAAACTTACAATTAGACACTAGACTCAAACAAGAAACATCAAATTATTTTTGATTTTATGATTTTATAAATTTTTTGGATTTTTCGAAAAATTTTTTGAAAATGAAAATAAGGATTTCAAAATTTTTAATAGGAATTCCAGGAATCTTGCAATGTTAGTCTAAAACTCCAGTCCATGAATTAGACATGGCTTACTACCTAGCCAAGCTTTCAGTGAAAGCTCTGGTCCAAAACACTAGACATGGCCAATGGCCAGCCAAGCTTCAGCATACATAGTTCAAGCATGTGAAGAAGAAGCCTCAGTCCAAAAGAATTTAGACATTACTTTACAGCCAGCCAGGATTCAACATTTCCCATGAAATTCTAGAATTCCTTCTTAAAAATTCTGAAGCCATAGAATAATTTATTTTTTTAAAATTTGTTTTTAAATTTTTGAAATTAAAAATGGTAAAAATAAAAAGCTTAAAATTAAAATAAAATTACCTAATCTAAGCAACAAGATGAACCGTCAGTTGTCCAAACTCGAACAATCCCCGGCAACGGTGCCAAAAACTTGGTGCACGAAATCATGATCATTCATTCCTTAGTAACGGCGCTAAAAACTTAATACGCACGTTCATAATCTTAGGTCTTTGTCACAACTTCGCACAACTAACCAGCAAGTGCACTGGGTCGTCCAAGTAATAAACCTTACGTGAGTAAAGGTCGATCCCACGGAGATTGTCGGCTTGAAGCAAGCTATGGTTACCTTGTAAATCTCAGTCAGGCAGATTCAATTGGTTATGGAGATTTGATAATTAAAATATAATTAAAATATAAAAAAGGATAGAAATACTTATGTAATTCATTGGTGTGTGTTTCAGATAAGCGTATGGAGATGCTTTTGTTCCTTCTGAACCTCTACTTTCCTACTGCTTTCATCCAATCCTTCTTACTCCTTTCCATGGCAAGCTATATGTTGGGCATCACCGTTGTCAATGGCTACATCTCGTCTTCTCAGTGAAAATGGTCCAAAATGCGCTATCACCACACGGCTAATCATCTGTTGGTTCTCGATCCTGCTGGAATAGGATTCAGTAATCCTTTTGCGTCTGTCACTACGCCTAGCACTCGCGAGTTTGAAGCTCGTCACAGCCACCCCTTCCCAGATCTTACTCGGAATACTATAGACAAGGTTTAGACTTTTCAGATCTCAAGAATGGCCGCCAATAATTCTAGCCTATACCACAAAGATTCTGATCGTAAATCAGGAGGCTTTGATATGCATTCAAGCTTGCTTTCATGTAGAATGGAAGTATTTGTCAGGCATGCGTTCATAAGTGAGAATGGTGATGAGCGTCACATAATCATCACATTCATCATGTTCTTGGGTGCGAATGAATATCTTAGAATAAGAAAAAGCTTGAATTGAATAGAAAAACAATAGTAATTTGCATTAATTCATGAGGAACAGAAGAGCTCTACACCTTAATCTATGTGGTGTAGAAACTCTACCGTTGAAAATACATAAGTGAAAATAGGGTAGATGGTGCACGAAATTGTGATGTCCAGGCTCAAACAATCCCTGGTAATGGCTCCAAAGCTTGGTGCTCTGATCTTAATTCATAATTTGTCACAACTTCGATACAACTAACCAGCAAGTGCACTGGGTCGTCCAAGTAATACCTTACGTGAGTAAGGGTCACCTTAATCTATGGAGTGTAGAAACTCTACCGTATGAAAATACATAAGTGAAGGTCCAAGCATGGCCGAGATGGCCAGCCCCCAAAACGTGATCACAGGATCAAAATACAATCCAGGATGGTCAAAAAGACTAGTAAAGGGTCCTATTTATAATAAACTAGCTACTAGGGTTTACATGAGTAAGTAATTAATGCATAAATCCACTTCCTGGGCCCACTTGGTGTATGTTTGGGCTGAGCTGAAGTGTAGCACGTGCAGAGACCATTTGTGGAGTTGAACGCCAGTTTCTGTGCTAGTTTGGGCGTTCAACTCTGGTTTTGGATCCTTTTCTGGCGCTGGACGCCAGATTTGGGCAGAAGGCTGGCGTTGAACGCCAGTTTACGTCGTCAATTCTTGGCCAAAGTATGGACTATTATATATTGCTGGAAAGCCCTGGATGTCTACTTTTCAACGCAATTGGAAGCGCGCCATTTCGAGTTCTGTAGCTCCAGAAAATCCACTTTGAGTGCAGGGAGGTCAGAATCCAACAGCATCAGTAGTCCTTTTTCAACCTCTGAATCTGATTTTTGCTCAAGTCCCTCAATTTCAGCCAGAAAATACCTGAAATCACAGAAAAACACACAAACTCATAGTAAAGTCCAGAAATGTGAATTTAACATAAAAACTAATGAAAACATCCCTAAAAGTAACTAGATCCTACTAAAAACATACTAAAAACAATGTCAAAAAGCGTATAAATTATCCGCTCATCACAACACCAAACTTAAATTGTTGCTTGTCCCCAAGCAGCTGAAAATCAAATAGGATAAAAAGAAGAGAATATACTATAAATTCCAAACTATCAATGAAACATAGCTTCAATCATATGAGCGGGACTTATAGCTTTTTGCCTCTTGAATAGTTTTGGCATCTCACTTTATCCATGGAGGTTCAGAATGATTGGCATCTATAGGAACTTCAGATTTCGAATAGTGTTATTGACTCTCCTAGTTCAGTATGATGATTCTTGAACACAGCTTCTTTATGAGTCTTGGCCGTGGCCCTAAGCACTTTGTTTTCCAGTATTACCACCGGATACATAAATGCCACAGACACATAATTGGGTGAACCTTTTCAGATTGTGACTCAGCTTTGCTAAAGTCCCCAATTAGAGGTGTCCAGGGTTCTTAAGCACCCTCTTTTTTTGCTTTGGACCTTGACTTTAACCGCTCAGTCTCAAGTTTTCACTTGACACCTACACGCCACAAGCACATGGTTAGGGACAGCTTGGTTTAGCCGCTTAGACCAGGATTTTATTCCTTTAGGCCCTCCTATCCACTGATGCTCAAAGCCTTGGGATCCTTTTTATTTGCCCTTGCCTTTTGGATTTAAGGGTTATTGGCTTTTTTTGCTTGCTTTTTCTTTTTCTTTCTATTTTTTTTTTCGCCTATTTTTTTCTTCTTTTTTTTTTTTTCTGCAAGCTTTGTTCTTTGCTGCTTTTTCTTGCTTCAAGAATCATTTTTATGATTTTTCAGATTATCGAATAACATGTCTCCTAGTCATCATTCTTTCAAGAGCCAATATATTTAACATTCTTAAACAACAACTTCAAAAGACATATGCACTGTTCAAACATACATTCAGAAAATAAGAAGCACTGTCACCACATCAATATAATTAAACTAAGTTCAAGGATAAATTCAAAACTCATGTACTTCTTGTTCTTTTAAATTAAAACAGTTTTTATTTAAGAGAGGTGATGGATTCATAGGACATTCATATCTTTAAGACATAGTTACTAACTACTAATGATCATGTAATGAAGACACAAACATATATAAGCACATAACATATAAAAATGAAAAATAGAGAAAGTAAGAACAAGGAATGAGTCCACCTTAGTGATGGTGGCGTTTCCTTCTTGAGGAACCAATGATGTCCTTGAGCTCTTCTATGTCTCTTCCTTGTCATTGTTGCTCCTCCCTCATTGCTTTTTGATCTTCTCTTATTTCATGAAGCATGATGGAGTGCTCTTGATGTTCCACCCTTAGTTGTCCCATATTGGAACTCAATTCTCCTAGGGAGGTGTTGATTTGCTCCCAATAGTTTTGTGGAGGAAAGTGCATTTGAGGCATTTCCGGAATCTCATGGTGATGAGCTTCTTGCGCCTCTTGAGCTCCATGACTGGGCTCTCTTGCTTGCTCCATCTTTTTCTTAGTGATGGGCTTGTCCTCTTTGATGAGGATATCTCCCTCTATGTCAATCCCAGCTGAATTGCATAGGTGGCAAATGAGGTGAGGAAAGGCTAACCTTGCCATAGTGGAGGACTTGTCAGCCACCTTGTAGAGTTCTTGAGGTATAATCTCATGAACTTCCACCTCTTCTCCAATCATGATGCTATGGATCATGATGGCCCGGTCTATAGTAACTTCAGACCGGTTGCTAGTGGGAATGATTGAGCATTGAATGAACTCCAACCATCCTCTAGCTATAGGCTTGAGGTCCAATCTTCTTAGTTGAACCGGCTTGCCTTTGGAGTCAATCTTCCATTGAGCTCCTTCTACACATATGTCCATAAGGACTTGGTCCAACCTTTGATCAAAGTTGACTCTCCTTGTGTAGGGGCGTGCGTTCTCTTCCATGTATGGCAAGTTGAACGCCAACCTTACATTTTCCGGACTAAAATCCAAGTATTTCCCCCGAACCATTGTAACATAGTTCTTTGGATCCGGGTTCTTACTTTGATCATGGTTCTTGGTGATCCATGCATTGGCATAGAACTCTTGAACCACTAGGATGCCGACTCGTTGGATGGGATTTGTTAGAACTTCCCAACCTCTTCTTTGAATTTCATGTCGGATCTCCGGATACTCATTTCTTTTGAGTTTAAAAGGGACCTCAGGGATCACCTTCTTCTTGGCCACGACATCATAGAAGTGGTCTTGATGGGCTTTGGAGATGAACCTTTCCATCTTCCATGACTCGGATGTGGAAGCTTTTATCTTCCCTTTCCCTCTTCTAGAGGATTCTCCGGTCTTAGATGCCATCAATGGTAATGGAAAAACAAAAAAGCTATGCTTTTACCACACCAAACTTAGAATATTGCTCGCCCTCGAGCAATAAACAAAAGAATAGTAGTAGAAGAAGAAGAAACATGGAGAGGGAGAGGGAGATGTGGTTTCGGCTAAGGAGAGTGTAGAGGGGTGTGTTGTGTGAATTTGGTGAAGAAAGGAGGTATTTATATAGGGAATGGAGGGGGGGTTAAGGTTCGGCCATATGGGTGGGTTTGGGTGTAAAATTGGTTTTGAATTTTGAAGGTAGGTGGAGTTTATGAGGTAGGTTTATTGGGAAGAGTGGGTGGATGTGAGTGGTGAAGAGGTGATGGGGAAGAGAGTTTGAGGTGATTGGTGAAGGGTTTTTGGGGAAGAGTGTTTATGGGGTTGTGTGAAAGAGAGTGGTGAGAAGAAGTGAGTGGAGGTAGGTGGGGATCCTGTGGGGTCCACAGATCCTGAGTGGATCTTGTGGGGTCCACAGATCCTGAGGTTTTCAAGGATTTACATCCCTGCATCAAATTAGGCATACAAAATGCCCTTGCACACAACTCTGGGCGTTCAGCGCCAGATTGGCCTCCCAACACCAAACTTAGAGTTTGACTGTGGGGGCTCTGGTTGACTCTGCTTGGAGAGAAGCTTTTCCTGCTTCCTCTCCATGGTTGTAGAGGGAGATCCTTGAGTTTTGAATATAAGGGAGTTCTCATTCCATTGAAGGACTATTTCACCTCTTTCAACATCAATCACAGCTCTTGCTGTGGCTAGGAAAGGTCTTCCTAGGATGATGGATTCATCCTCTTCCTTTCCAGTATCCAGGACTATGAAATCAGTAGGTATGTAAAGGCCTTCAACCTTTACTAATACATCTTCTACTTGTCCATAAGCCTGTCTTCTTGAGCTATTTGCCATCTCTAGGAAAAATATTTTTGGAATTTTCGAAAATAATTAAGAATTTTGAAAAAGATTTGATTTTTGAAAAAGATTTTGAAAAAGATAAGATTTTCAAATTGAAAATTTGATTTGACTCATGAAAAACAATTTGATTTTAAAAATTTTTGAAAAAGTCAATCCAAATTTTCGAATTTGATGAGAGAAAAAAGGAAAGATATTTTTTTGATTTTTGAAATATTTATGAAAAACATGAAAATTATGCAATGCATGAAATTTTTAGATCAAAACAATGAATGCATGCATGAATGATATGAATGTCAAGATGAACACCAAGAACACTATGAATGTCAAGATGAACATCAAGAACGTAATTTTGAAAAATTTTTAATGCAAAGAAAACATGCAAGACACCAAACTTAGAATTATTTAATGCTTACGCACGAAGAATTCAAGAATGCATATGATAAACATGAAAAGACACAAAACAAAAAATCATCAAGATCAAACAAGAAGACTTACCAAGAACAACTTGAAGATCATGAAGAACACTATGAATGCATGAATTTTCGAAAAATGCAAGATGCACATGCAATTGACACCAAACTTATTATATGACTCAAGACTCAAACAAGACACAGAAAAATATTTTTGATTTTTATGATTTTCTAAATTTTTTTTTTCGAAAATTATATGAAAAAGAAAAATAAGGATTCCAAAATTTTTAATATGAATTCCAGGAATCTTGCATTCTTAGTCTAAAGCTTCAGTCCAGGAATTAGACATGGCTCACTAGCCAGCCAAGCTTTCAATGAAAGCTCCAGTCCAAAACACTAGACATGGCCAATGGCCAGCCAAGCTTCAGCATTTAACATCAGAGTATATTGATCTTGATAACAAATTGCTGCTCATCATTTATCAAGTATGTAACTTACCTCTGATGGTTTGGAAGCCTCAGTCCAAAAGAATTTAGACATGGCTTTACAGCAAGCCAGGCTTCACATGCTTCATGAAACACTAGAATTCATTCTTAAAAATTCTGAAGAAAAATTTTTGAAAACATTTTTTTTTTCGAAAACAAAAGAAGAGTTTTTGAAAAAATTTTTGAAAACTTTTTTGAAAAGAAAACGAAAAGAAAGTTACCCAATCTGAGCAACAAGATGTACCGTCAGTTGTCCAACCTCAAACAATCCCCGGCAACGGCGCCAAAAACTTGGTGCACGAAATTGTGATGTCCAGGCTTAAACAATCCCTGGTAATGGCTCCAAAGCTTGGCTCTTGGGTGCGAATGGATATCTTAGAAGTGAAATAAGAAGAATTGAATAGAAAATAGTAGTACTTTGCATTAATCTTTGAGGGACAGCAGAGCTCCACACCTTAATCGATGGAGTGTAGAAACTCTACCGTATGAAAATACATAAGTGAAGGTCCAGGCATGGCCGAGATGGCCAGCCCCCAAAACGTGATCACAGGATCAAAATACAATCCAAGATGGTCAAAAAGACTAGTAAAGGGTCCTATTTATAATAAACTAGCTACTAGGGCTTACATGAGTAAGTAATTGATGCATAAATCCACTTCCTGGGCCCACTTGGTGTATGTTTGGGCTGAGCTGTAAAAACTAATGAAAACATCCCTAAAAGTAACTAGATCCTACTAAAAACATACTAAAAACAATGTCAAAAAGCGTATAAATTATCCGCTCATCAGTAGACATGGCCGAGTGGCCAGCCTCCCAGGGAGGTCTAGAGATCTAAAAATGATCAAAAGATTCGATCTAAAAATAATAGTAAAAAGTTCTATTTAGACTAAACTAGTTACTAGGGTTTACAGAGATGAGTAAATGATGCAGAAAATCCACTTCCGGGCCCACTTGGTGTGTGCTTGGGCTGAGCATTGAAGCTTTCACGTGTAGAGGTCTTCCTTGGAGTTAAACGCCAGTTTGTAACCTATTTCTGGCGTTTAACTCCAGAATAGGGCAGAATGCTGGCGTTGAACGCCAGTGTGCGTCATCTAAACTCGGGCAAAGTATGAACTATTATATATTTCTGGAAAGCCCTAGATATCTAATTTCCAACGCAATTGAGAGCGCGCCATTTGAACTCTTGTAGCTCCAGAAAATCCACTTTGAGTGCAGGGAGGTCAGAATCCAATAGCATCTGCAATCCTTCTCCAGCCTCTGAATCAGATTTTTGCTCAAGTCCCTCAATTTCAGCCAGAAAATACCTGAAATCACAGAAAAACACACAAACTCATAGTAAAGTCCAGAAATGTGATTTTTATTTAAAAACTAATAAAAATATGCTAAAAACTAATTAAATCATACTAAAAACTATGTAAAAACAATGCCAAAAAGCGTATAAATTATCCGCTCATCAGCGTGCCACTTGAGCTCGAAGGCGTGGCACTCCAAGGTTGTTATAAAGATGAGCATGCCACTTGAGGGACTGGGCGTGGCACGCCAAGCCAGAATTGAGGGAGCACGTGACACGCCACTGGAGCGCAAACCACACGCTAGCTGGGAAGTCACACCTATGGAGTTTCTTTTCCCTCCAAAATATAATTTTTCTTTTTCACTTTTGTAATTCTTTTATTTTTGCTAGGAGTAGTATAAATACCCCCGAGAAGTACTGAAGAGGGGGTTAAGCAGTTAGAAAGACTAGTTTTGGATCCACTTTTACACTTCATCATCTTCTTTACTTTAGAGCACTTTTCTTTGAGCTATGAGTAGCTAAATTCCCTCTTATTGAAAGAGGGAGCTCTGTTGTACTTAATGGATTGATGATAGTGAAATTCTTCTTCTCTTCATCTTCTCTTTGATTTGCTAGAAGGAATTTCGTTCTTAATGCTTAGTATTCAATCATCTTGGAAAAGAGATTGAATACAATTTGGGTTTCATGGGAACCTTGGGAAAGGAAACATGAAACCATGCTTGAAATCCCTTCTCACACTTGAGTAGGATTTGGGTTTTGGTGTTTGGATATGGTGACATATAATCCTCCCTCTACTTGGACCTATGATGATGAGTGGTATAATGAGGGACCAAGCATATCTCTCTTCATGAACAATTAGATCAAGGAATTGGCTATTGATCAAGATCTGAGAGATTGAGTCACCAACGGATTGGGGCTTAATCAATCATGATTGCCAAGAGGTAAATGAGTTGCATGGTTAAAGAGGATATATGCTGAAGTTAATCCAAAGAGACAACATCTCCTAATCTCAATGAATTTCCCCATTCTTTTCTATCACTTTCTTTATAGCTTATTTTTACATTCTGCAATTTCCCATTCCCATTTACAATTAAGCCATTTATGATTCTACACTTTACATTCTGCCGTTTCCATTTCTGCACTTTATTGCTTCCCTTTATATTTTAGTCGTTTACATTTTAGCCAATTATAATTCTGCAATCAGAATCTACTTGTTCCGCTTGGCTAATTTATCAATTGATTAAAACTGTTGGAATTTGTCAATCTCTGTGGATACGATCCCACTCCACTGTGGGTTTTTACTTGACGATAATTTTGGTGCACTTGCCAAAAGAACTGATTCACCACTTTTTGAATGGGGGTGTGAATTGGATTCATCAAGTTCTATCGCGCCGTTGCCGGGGATTGGCTTAAATTTAACAGTGATTAAATTGATTGGAGAGCTAGATTAAGCAATTTAGGTTTCTTGTTATTTTATTTTTCTTAGTGCTTTTATTTTTCTTTCATCTCTACTCTGAGTTCTATTTCTTTTAGTTATCTATTGTCCATATTTCCACTCTTCTAACTCTTTGATTAATTGTATCAACAAAGATAACCACTAATCTCAACAAGATTTTCTTTCACTTTACTTGTTCCCTGCTGGTTATTTGCTAAGTGTATGACAGGTAAAAGAGGAGAGACTGTATCTCCTTTTGATAGTGAACCTGAGAGGACATTCCTTAGACTAAGGAGGGAGGCCAGAGGCAAAGGCATAGTTGGAGAAGAAGAAGTGGAGGAAGATCTAGAAACCACCATGGAAGAAGAAGCACATAACCATGTTGGAGAGGAAGCTGGCAATCATGTTGGGCAAGAAAGGAAAGTCTTAGGCTCCTATATCAACCCAAATCTAGGAAATTATGGCAGTAGCATTCTAAAGCCAACAATCTATGCTAACAATTTTGAGTTGAAACCTTAGCTCATCACACTTGTCCAGAATGATTGTTCATATGGAGGAAGTGCCCAAGAAGACCCTAATCAACATCTCAACACATTCTTGAGGATATATGATACTGTGAAATCTAATAGGGTACACCCTAACATTTACAAGCTATTCTTGTTCCCTTTCTCACTCAGAGATAAGGCGGCAAAGTGGCTGGAATCATTTCCCAAGGAGAGCCTAACCACATGGGAGGATGTTGTAAACAAATTCCTTGCCAGATTTTACCCCCCCACAAAGAATCAATAGGCTAAGAGCTGAGGTACAAACTATCAGACAACTAGATGGAGAAACACTCTACGAGGCCTGGGAGAGATTCAAAGATTTGACAAGAAGGTGCCCACCAGAAATGTTCAACGAGTGGGTACAACTACACATCTTCTATGAAGGGCTATCATATGAATTAAAGAAGGTCGTGGATCATTCTTCAGGAGGCTCACTCAACAAGAAGAAAACCATTGAGGAAGCCATAGATGTCATCGAGACTGTAGCTAAAAATGAGTATTTCTATGCTTCAGAAAGAACTAAGAAGAAAGGAGTGCTAAAACTCAACTCTGTAGATGCTTTGTTAGCTCAAAACAAGGCAATTGCAGCACAAATAGCGGCCTTAACCAAGAAGATGGAGGCTAATCAAGTCTCAGCCATACAAGATCAAACTCCTCTATAAGAAGGAAATGCATCAGAACCTGAAGGTGACTGGGAACAAGCTAATTATGTGAACAACTCATCCAGACCACCATATGACCCAAACTCTAAGACATACAACCCAGGTTGGAAGAACGACCCAAATTTTAGTTGGGGAAACCAGCAAAACCACAACCAGGACCACAACAAACCTTACCCCTCAGATCAACACAACACTCACAACCCCAACCATCAAACATGCAACCTTAGACCTTACCATAACTCACAAAACGCATTATACCATGGCAACCAACTAATACACAACAACCTCTATCAAGACACACCACCCTCAACTATGCAACCATGTGAAATTAAGAGTAACTTTGAGAGGATGGAGGCTGCAATAGCACAACTGTCATCACAGATTACAGGAGCAGTCTTCACCCTTATGTAGAGATAAGCACAGACTGAAAGAAGGATAGACGCCAATTGATGAGCGGATATTTTATACGCTTTTTGGGGTTAATTTCATATAGTTTTTAGTATGATTTGGTTAGTTTTTAGTATATTTCCATTAGTTTTTAGGAAAAATTCATATTTCTGGACATTACTATGAGTTTGTGTGTTTTTCTGTAATTTCAGGTATTTTCTGGCTGAAATTGAGGGAGCTGAGCAAAAATCTGATTCAGGCTGAAAAAGGACTGCTGATGCTGTTGGATTCTGACCTCTCAGCACGCGGAATGGATTTTCTGGAGCTACAAGAGTCCAATTGGTGCGCTTCTAATTGCGTTGGAAAGTAAACATCCAGGGCTTTCCAGCAATAGATAATAGTCCATACTTTGCTCAAGGATAGACGACGTAAACTGGCGTTCAACGCCAGTTCCATGTTGCAGTCTGGTGTCCAACGCCAGAAACAAGTTACAAGTTGGAGTTAAACGCCAGAAACAGGTTACAACCTGACGTTGAACGCCCAAAACAGCCCAGGCACGTGAGAAGCTTAAGTCTCAGCCCCATCACACACCAAGTGAGCCCTAGAAGTGGATTTCTGCACTATCTATCATAGTTTACTCATTTTCTGTAAACCTAAGTTACTAGTTTAGTATTTAAACAACTTTTAGAGATTTATTTTGGACCTCATGACATTTTAGATCTGAACTTTGTAATCTCTGATGGCATGAGTCTCTAAATTCCATTGTTGGGGGTGAAGAGCTCTGCTGTATTTCGATGAATTAATGTAACTATTTCTGTTTTCTATTCAAACACGCTTGTTTCTATCTAAGATGTTTATTCGCACTTCAATATGATGGATGTGATGATCCGTGACACTCATCATCATCCTCAACCTATGAACGCGTGCTTGACAACCACCTCCGTTCTACCTTCGATTGAATGAATATCTCTTGGATTCCTTAATCAGAATCTTCGTGGCATAAGCTAGAATCCATTGGCAGCATTCTTGAGAATCTGGAAAGTCTAAACCTTGTCTGTGGTATTCTGAGTAGGATTCAGGGATTGAATGACTTTGACGAGCTTCAAACTCACAAGGGCTGGGCGTAGTGACAGATGCAAAAGGATCAATGGATCCTATTCCAGCATGAGTGGGAACCGACAGATGATTAGTCGTGCGGTGACAGCGCACATGGACCTTTTTTACTGAGAGGACGGATGGTAGCCATTGACAATGGTGATCCACAACACACAGCTTGCCATAGGAGGAACCTTGCGTACGTGAAGAAGAAGACAGGGAGAAAGCAGAGATTCAGAAGACAGAGCATCTCCAAAACTCCAACATATTCTTCATTACTGCATAACAAGTATCTAGTTCATGCTCTCTTATTTTTTGCAATTCAAACTGATAAATATAATTGATATCCTGACTAAGAGTTACAAGATAACCATAGATTGCTTCAAGCCAACAATCTCCATAGGATTCGACCCTTACTCACGTAAGGTATTACTTGGACGACCCAGTGCACTTGCTGGTTAGTGGTACGAGTTGTGAAAAGTGTGATTCACAATTCATGCACCACCAATCAAGAAGAATACAGATCAAATCTGAAAAATCAAGGTGCAGCAATCTCAAAGTTGGAAGCACAAGTATGGATCTTATCCAAGAAAATCCCACTGCCTACACACACATTTCCCAGTGATACCATGGCCAACCCAAGAGGGGAATGCAAGGCTATTACACTAAGAAGTGGAAAAGTTGTAGAGGAAGGAACCCCAAGAAAAGACAACCACGAAGAAGAAGTTGCAGACAAGCATGGGAATAGGAATGAAGAAGAGACCCTTGCTACACCTTCACCAAAACCAGTCATGAAGCCCTATGTGCCAAAGGCACCATACCCACAAAGACTTGGAAAAGATAGGAAGGATGGCCAATTCTCTAAGTTCCTAGAGATATTCAAGAAGCTCCAAATCAACATACCATTTACTGATGCATTGGAACAAATGCCACTATATGCCAAATTCTTGAAAGAGCTTATAACAAGAAAAAGGAACTGGGAGGCAAAGGAGACCATAGTACTAACTGAGGAATGTAGCGCCATCATACAAAAGAAGCTACCTCAGAAGATGAAGGACCTAGGAAGTTTCCAAATCCCCTGCATCATAGGGGATATCACTATTGAGAAAGCCTTGTGTGACTTGGGAGCTAGCATAAATCTCATGTCCTTAACCATGATGAGAAGGATGAAGATTGAGGAAGCCAAGCCAATAAGAATGGCACCCCAATTGGCTGACAGAACACTTAAGTTTCCATATGGGGTGGTGGAAGACATGTTAGTGAAAGTAGGGGAATTCATTTTCCCAGCTGATTTTGTTGTGCTGGATATGGAAGAAGAAGCCAACACATCAATCATCCTAGGAAGGTCATTCTAGCTACTGCTAGAGCCATCATTGATATGCAAAACGGGGAACTAGTCTTGAGATTGCATGAAGAGAAGATGGTCTTCAACGTCTTTAAAGCAATGAGTTACCCCAAAGAATCCATAGGAGAATGCATGACGGTAGACACCATGGAACAGATAGTTCAAGGAGTCCTGGAAGAAGAACAATATAAAGGAACTATTGAGCTGGAACAAGCATCAAACAGAGAACCACCACAAGGAACCATGAAGAATCCAATCATATCAACCACCGTAGATAACAAAGAAGCAGAGGCACCAAAACTAGAATTGAAAACCTTACCATCCATCTTGAAATATGCATTTTTGGGTGCCAACAACACTTACCCAGTAATCATAAATTCGAGTCTGAGTGAGGAGCAAGAAGAGAATCTTATCCAAGTGCTGAGACAACACATGGATGCCATAGGCTGGACACTTGTAGATTTAAAAGGGATCAGTCCTTCAATGTGCATGCACAAAATCCTACTTGAAGAAGATGCCAAACCTTCAAGGCAACAACAAAGGAGGCTGAACCCAACCATGAATGACGTGGTTCAAAAAGAACACTTGAAATTGTGGCAAGCAAGGGTGATCTACCCTATCTCAGACAGCCCTTGGGTAAGCCCGGTGCAAGTAGTCCTAAAGAAGGGAGGGATCACTGTTGTCTCAAATGAGAAGAATGAACTAATACGCACAAGGACAGTGACCGGATGGCGTATGTGCATTGACTATCGGAAACTCAATGAAGCCACCTAGAAAGAGCACTTTTCCCTACCCTTCATGGACCAGATGCTTCAAAGATTTGCAGGACATGAGTATTATGGCTTCCTGGATGGGTATTCGGGCAACAATCAAATCGTTGTAGACCACAAGAATTAGGAAAAAACTTCATTTACTTGTCCATATGGTGTTTTTGCTTACAGGAGAATGTCCTTTGGATTGTGCAATGCACCTGCAACATTCCAAAGGTGCATGCTCTCCATCTTTTCGGACATGGTTGAGAAGTTCATAGAAGTATTCATGGATGACTTTTTTGTGTTTGGAAACTCATATTCTGATTGCTTATGCCATTTTCCTCTTGTTCTAAAAAGGTGCCAAGAAACCAACCTGGTTTTGAACTGGGAGAAGTGCCATTTTATGGGAACTGAAGGAGTGGTTCTTGGTCACAAGATTTCAAAAAATGGTATAGAAGTAGACAAGGTAAAAGTGGAAGTAATTGAGAAATTACTTCCACCGTGTAATGTCAAGGCAATCAGAAGTTTTTTGGGACACGCTGGATTCTATAGGAGGTTTATCAAAGACTTTTCAAAGATTGCAAAACCCCTTAGCAACCTACTTGTCTCAAATACTCCCTTTGTTTTTGATAGAGAGTGCATGGTAGCCTTTGATGAGCTTAAGAAGAGACTCTCCTCTACACCTATTATAGCACCACCAAGCTGGGATCTTCTCTTTGAATTAATGTGTGATGCATCTAATTTTGCTGTTGGTGCTATTCTAGGATAGAGGAAAGACAAGCTAGTACATGTTATTTACTATGCTAGCAAAGTCCTTAATGAGAATCAAAGGAACTATACCATCACGGAGAAAGAACTTTTAGCCATAGTCTTTGCTTTTGATAAGTTTAGATCATATCTTATTGGCTCTAAAGTAATTGTATTCACTGATCATGCAGCACTCAAATACTTGCTTACCAAACAAGAATCTAAGCCCAGATTAATAAGATGGATTCTGCTGCTTCAAGAATTCGACATTGAAATTAAAGATAGGAGCGGAGCAGAGAATAAGGTAGCTGACCATCTCTCAAGGATTCCATAAGAAGAAGAAGAGACACACCAAGTTGCAGTAAATGAAAGCTTCCCTGATGAGCAGTTGATGATGATCCGAGTAGTCACTTGGTTTGCAGACATAGCTAACTTCAAGGCTATTGGGGAACTACCAACCAACATCAATAAACACATGAGAAGAAAGCTAGTCAAGGATGCCAAACACTACATCTGGAATGACACCTATTTGCTCAAAAAGTGTGCTGATGGGATCTTGAGAAGGTGTATCTCCCATGAAGAAGGTCAGGAAGTGTTATGGCAGTACCATGGATCTGCATATGGAGACCACTTCAGTGGAGAAAGAACAGCAGCAAAAGTGCTTCAATCCGGATTTTACTGGCCAACAATATTCAAGGGTGCCAAGGAATTGGTGTCAAGATGTGATGAGTGCCAAAGAGCCGGTAATCTAACCAAGAGAAATAAGATGCCACAGCAATTCATACTAGAGCTAGAACTATTTGATGTATGGGGGATTAATTTTATAGGACCCTTCCCAACCTCCTACTCAAATAGTTACATATTGGTGGCTGTTGATTATGTCTCAAGATGTGTAGAAGCCGTAGCCACTACGACAAATGACAACAAAGTTGTGATAAGCTTCTTGAGAAGGAACATTTTCAGCAGATTTGGAGTTCCTAGAGCTCTCGTCAGTGATGGAGGGAAAAACTTCTGCAACAAACAACTAAAAACACTCATTCTCAGGTACGGAGTCAAGCACAAGGTGCCAACTCCATACCATCCATAGACCAACGGACAAGCTGAAATCTCAAACAGAGAACTAAAGAGAATTCTTGAAAAAACTGTTGGAAGCTCAAGAAAGGATTGGTCTAAGAAGCTGGATGATGCACTGTGGGCCTACAGGACAGCCTACAAGACACCCATTAGGATGTCCCCATACCAACTGGTATATGGCAAGGCTTGTCACTTACCAGTTGAACTTGAGCATAGAGCTTTTTGGGCTCTAAAAATGCTAAACTATGATGAGCAAGCTGCTAGAGAAAGAAGATTAATGCAACTCAATGAGCTGGAGGAATTTAGAAATCAAGCATATGAGAATGCAAAAATCTACAAAGAAAACACAAAAAGGTGGCATGATCAAAAAATAGCATGAAGGGAGTTCACTGAAGGACAAAAAGTGCTGCTGTACAACTCAAGACTCAAGTTCTTCCCTGGGAAACTTAAGTCTCGATGGTCAGGACTATTCACCATACTCAAGGTGTTTTCCTATGGTCATGCAGAGCTTATGGAGGACAAGACTCAGAGAACTTTCACTGTCAATAGCTATAGACTCAAACACTACTTGGGAGGCTCCTTAGAGGAGCAGAGAGTGAGCCACAAGCTCAACTAAAGATGGAGGAGTGTCAAGCTAGTGACAATAAAGAAGCGCTTGTAGGGAGGCACCCCAACACTTTATCCTTTTTGATTTATTCTTTTTCTTAGAAGTAGTTTAAAATTCATTGCTTTAGATAGTTTAAGTTTCAGTTTCACATCTATGTTACATTACCAATTAGAATTAGACTGCAATAGTAGGTTAGGAAGTTTAATACTAGCTTTGTTTGTTAGAATACTCTTACACCCTTTTATTTCTTTTTATTCTGGAATTGCAACTTGATGAATGCATTACTAATGATGAGTAAATGGGCTGAGAACTAGCCAAAATGCTAAGCTTGGTATGGCCACTCACCCACTTAATCTAGGCTTACAACCATTTTAATAGCTTAATTTTGAAGAGTAAGCCCAGAGATTAAGTTTGGTGTGGCCACCACCAAGGATCACCTAGCAAGCCCAAGTTTACCCAATTTGAAAGCACTTAATGTTTTGGGCATGAGCATGAACGTGGTTTAATGTGTTCAGAGGAGATTAGAATAAAAAAAAAATGAAAAGATTGGGGTTATTTCATCCTTATGAACACATTAAATACACAATGATGGAACCAATTTATTAAGATGCTAAAGGATTAAGTTTGATGTCCCAAGGGACACCCATCAGTTGCAATCCGAATTACCCATAATAAGAAGGAATGTGAAGGATTCTTTTGTTATTACTAATGGGTTTCAATTTCAATTTCAGGAGAAAAGATGAGACCCATATGGTGAATAACTCACAAAGCAAGGAAGTCAAAGTGTACTTATACTTTGGAACTCAACACATGCAGAAGACACAGTGAGATAAGAGTTGGCGCCTCTTCCCACGCTAGGCGCCACTCCCCAAGTGGGAAAACATTTAACCCTTTTTATTTCTCACCATTCATATCACACTCTTCACCCCTTATAAAAGCCCCACCTTCCCAAACTCTTCTCCCACTTCAAACCCCTAATCACACACGAAAAAGAATCCAAACACCTTTCTTCTTCTTTTCTCTTTTTGCCTTCCGCTACCTCTCTTCCCCTACTTCTTTCATTTCTCTTGATTGGGACAATCAAGTCCTAAGTTTGGTGATAAAGAAAAATCTTGTTTTGCTTGCATCTCTTGCAACCTCCCCCAATTTTTTTTAACCTCAAATACACTCTCTCAACCTAATGGCACCACCAAAAAGATCAGCCTCAAAGAAAAGAAAAACCAAGGAACCAACTTCTGAATCTTCAAGCTCATCTTTCAATGAATACAAGTTCCTCTCCGTATTCAACCAAAATCAATTCTATGGTTGGGTGAGTGAGAGGGTAATCATTCCAGATGTTGGGTTCCAATTAGGGAAG
The DNA here is from genome assembly GCF_000816755.2 of Arachis ipaensis. Lineage (NCBI taxonomy): Eukaryota > Viridiplantae > Streptophyta > Magnoliopsida > Fabales > Fabaceae > Arachis > Arachis ipaensis. The sequence continues at coordinate 66,850,868 of NC_029790.2, forward strand.
AACAAGCATCTTGAGATCAACAATAGGGGCTGGTCACTCCTATGCACCCCACCAAGGAAGGCAGTAGAAAGCTTGGTGAGGGAGTTTTATACTAACGATGTGCCTCAACCAGGACAACACTATGGCTACATTAGCTATGTGAGGGGAAAGTCCATTGACTATAGTCCCTCCAGCATAGAGAGGATGCTAATGGTGAAGAGGAAAAGCTCCACCCGGAGCTATGAAGAAAGAATGAAGCAACAAGACCCTGGATTTGATGAAATCCTGAACAAGATCTGTGTGCTGAATGTGCATTGGATAAATGATAAGGATGGGATACCGAACTAATTGAGAAGAAGAGATCTAAGTCCCCAAGCTAGAGGGTGGCTGGAATTTGTGAGGAGGTTCCTAATTCCCACGTCCAACACATCAGAGGTGACGAAGGAGAGAGCTGTGCTCATATACAGCATCATGAAAGGTGAGAATGTCAATGTGGGGGAGCTAATTGCCAACAACATTAACAAAGTGCTGAAAAGCACCAGTGACAACACAAGGTTGGCATTCCCCAGCATCATACAGAGGCTATGTGATAAGGCTGGAGTTGAAAAGATCATTGATGAGATGCTAGTGAAGCAAGACAAATTCATAACTGCTAAGAAGATGGCCAAAGTGGTAGCTATTAACCCACTTCAGAGGGACAGAGAACAAAGAGCTCATGCTCATGGGCCACATGTGCAACAAGAAGAAGAAGAAGAAGAGGCAGAAGAGCAACCTCACTTTCTAGCACTTCAACCACCACCACCACACTACCAATACCAACAATTTCTAGAGGGATTCAACTGGGAACAACTGCAAGGAGATGTACACCAAATGAAGGGAGACCTACACCACCTGAGAGAAGATGTCAACCAATTCAAGGAGACTCAGCAACAACAATGGAACCAAGTCAACCAGAACATCCAACAACTCCAAGGGAGTTGGGAGCATATGAGGAAGGAGCAGCAAGAACAGTTTGACTGGGAGAGGTGCAAAGTGCACTGGACAAAATAGTAGAGCAAGGCAAATGGCAATAGAGGAACCTGGCTGAATTCAGAAATCTCTATGATGCCAGAAATCTCCAGGAGGCAGTATGACATCAATACACAAGCAAAGCTGAATCACTTGTGTAATACCGTGGCTGCTCTAAACCCAGGATACCCAACGTTCATGCAAGGAATGGAGGAGCTGAGTGCAAGACAAGAGAAAATTCTAGCTAAACATAAGGATGATGAAAGGAATTATATAAGGAGGCCAGGATTTTGGAAGCCTAAGCATGCTAAGGCACAAGAAGGTTCCTCCAAGCAAGATGAAGATGGCTCCTCCCCTTCCAAGAAGAAGGACAAAGGAAAGGGGCCAATGAACTGAAGATGAAGCTGCTCAAGCTTGTTGAGTCCCATGTTTGACACTCTCTAATTTCTGAAATCATGTTTAAGTTTTTGTTTGATTTACTTTCTGTCAGAATAAGTAATCATGCTAGGATAGTTTATGTTTTTTGCTTAGTTTTATTTCATGTTTGAAGTCTTTATGAGTCTTTTAGATTACAAGAAAGAAAATGCAATGTATTTCAAGTCTTCTTCAACATAAACAAAGTAGAGTTTGCTTCCATAAGAGTTACTGTGAGTTGTGCAAAAACAATTGTAAGAGAAACCAAGGCCAAGATAGATCATCCAACAAATTAAGAAATAAGAAACTAATTGTAGAACTTTGAATGAACTAAAAAGAAAATGAGTCATGGATAGCAACTAGTCTTAGAAGGTATAACAAGAAAAGGTTAAGGGGTGTTCCTTGAATATCCATAGAACCAAGAAGTAGTAAGCAATAAAGACCCAAGACTCTGAGCATCAACTACTGGGACGGGAAAGAAACATTAAGGGTGAAGATGTGTCAAGATGTGTCAAGAAGATGCTTGTGGTGAAGATGTGTCAAGAAGAGGCCTGCGCAAGTAGATTCTTAGGGGTGTTTCAACACCCAGTACCCTAAAACCAACTGGTTTGGGAGTGCTAATTGAAAGCTTAATTAAAGGGTTGTCTTGAGATAAAACATTAAGAGTCGTGGTCAAGAAAGCACAACCAAAGAGAAAGCAAAACAACTCTTACTACTTCAAGGTGACAATCAATAGAAAGGACCTTTGAGGCCTATACTTGAAAGAACCCTCAAGGATCTAAGAGTTTTTCATGACATTAAAACATTCATACATGCGTTGAACACTTAGTCCTAACCTTAGTCATGTTGCAATCATTTAAGGCCAAGGCCTCAAGTTATAAAGGCTTACTCACATTGATTTGCTTGGGACAAGCAAAGCTTAAGTTTGGTGTTGTGATGACTTGCATCATCTACCCTTCTTTCTTTTATAAAGAGGACCATAAAAGAGCATAAATCTCTTTTGATCCGTACAATTCATGCATTATTTGATGAATATTATGGTACACTACTTTGAGATAAGTTGTGCTGAATTTCAGGTGAAAAAAGCATCAAAAATGGGAAGAAAGCAACGAAGAAGCTGGGTGTGTGAAACTGGTGTGCCACTTAGGAGTAAACGCCACAAAAATGCACTGGCGTGGCACACCAGTACTAAATTCCAGAAGAAAAGTTCAAGCATGGATATGGGCGTGGCACGCCAGGAACTGGGCGTGGCACGCTGGTACAAAGTTCCAGAGAGCAACAATGGAGGACACAAAAGGGGCGTGACACGCCATGTTGTGCATGGCACTCCTAACCCATCAGCTACTACGGGCGTGCCACCTGAGCCAAGGGGCGTGGCACGCCAACCCATCACTCCAGGAGGAACCTTTACTATGGCGTGCCACTTGGTATCGAAGGCGTGGCACGCCAACTCTAAAAAGTCACTTGGGCGTGCCACTTGAGGATCCAGGCGTGGCACGCTAAGCTTGAAGAGTCCACAAATGTATGGGCGTGCCACTCGAGCAACATGGCGTGGCACGCTGGTACAAAAATCCAGAGAAGGTGCTGAAGGCAATTGAAGACTGGGCGTGCCACTTGAGGTCGAAGGCGTGGCACGCCAGGCTCCCAATCTCACTTAGGCGTGCCACTTGAGCGACCAGGCGTGGCACGCCAATGCACAAAGAGGCCAAAGCAAGGGCTGGGCGTGCCACTTGATGTCGAAGGCTAGGCATGCCAACCCAAGAATCTCACTATGGCGTGCCACTTGAAGGCTGAGGCATGGCACGCCAGCTACTGGAACCAAGGCAAGATCATGAGCGTGGCACACCAGCCTCTAGGCGTGGCACGCTGGTATAAGTTTCCAGAGAGGGTGAAGGAGGCCAAATACATGAGGCGTGCCACTTGGTGTCGAAGGCGTGGCACGCCATCCACTTTTCCTCACTTTGGCGTGCCAGTTGAACTCCAGGCGTGGCATGCCAGTGTCATTTAGAGAGCAAAAACCATTGCGGCGTGCCACTTGAGTTTGTGGCGTGGCACGCCAAACAAAAGAGTCACTTTTTCACAAAAGGCATGGCATGCCAGACCTTGGGCGTGCCACGCTAGTTCAACTTTTCAGAGAGCTTGGTCAAGTATGCAGCAAGGGCATGGCATGCCAGACCCTGAGCTAAATGAGTTGCATGATTGAAGAGGATAAAAGCTGAAATTGATCCAAAGAGACAACATCTCCTGATCTCAATGAATTTCTCCATTCTTATCTATCACTTTCTTTATAGCTTATTTTTATATTCTGCAATTCTCCGTTCCCATTTACAATTAAGCCACTTATGATTCTGCACTTTACATTCTTCCGTTTCTATTTCTGCACTTTATTGCTTCCCTTTACATTTTAGCCATTTACATTTCAGCCAATTATAATTCTGCAATCACAATCTACTTGTTCCGCTTGACTAATTCATCAATTCATTAAAACTGCTTGAATTTGCCAATCTCTATGGATACGATCCCACTCCACTATGGGTTATTACTTGACGATAATTTTGGTGTGCTTGCCAAAAGAACTGATTCACCACTTTTTGAATGGGGATGTGAATTGGATTCATCACACGCGTACGCATCAGGTACGCGCATGGGTCGATGTGAATTTCTCCAAATTACGTGCAAACGTGAGCCATGCGTGCACATCGATGCTCGCTGGTTGTCTCCTTTATTTCTTGTGTTCCTTCCATTTTTGCAAGCTTCGTTTCCATCCACTAAGCCATTCCTGCCCTATAAGGCCTGAAAACACTGAACACACAGATCACGGTATCGAATGATATAAAGGGACATTAAAATACACAATTTAAAGGCTTGGGAAGCAAGTTTTCAATCATAGAACAAAATTAGGAAGGAATTGTAAAATCATGCAAATTATATGAATACGTGAGCAAAGAGTTGATAAAAACCACTCAAATTAGCACAAGATAAACCATAAAATAGTGGTTTATCAATTTCCCCACACTTAAACATTAGCTTGTCCTCATGCTAAGCTCAAGGAGATAAAAGAAATGAATGGGGGAAAGTAAGAATCATGAGATGCAACCTATATATGTGAATGCAACTATATGCAAAGATGTGTCTATCTTACTTGGTTAAAAGTAAACAAGTTCTCCAAGACAAACATAAATCAAATTCCACTAATTCAAATTATACAATAAAAGACAAGTAAACTTGTAAGAAGATAGCTCATGAAAGCAGAGACCATAGAATCAAGCATTGAACCCTCACTAGAAGTGTATATGCACTCTCTCAAGTGTCTAGGGCTAATCACTCTACTATTCTCTAGTCATGCTTTCTAGATTTTGTTCTTCATCTAACCAATCAACAAATATTTAGTATACCAATGCAAACATCATGAGGTCTTTTCAAGGTTGTAATGGGGCTAAGGTAAGAGTGAGGATATATGTATGGCCAAGTAAGCTATAAATTGAATCCTTGACTAACCTAAGTTCTCACCTAAACACACACATTTCCTATGCTTCTAAAATCATGCCTAACTACCCATAGTCTAACTTTTGTGTTTTTCACATACTCATGTCTATGCATTGATCTTTTATTAAACTTAGCATTGGGGTAATTTTGTCCCGTTATTTATTTATTTATATTATATATATATTCTTTCTCTTTTTTTCTTTTTTTTTCTTCTTTTTTTCTCCTTTTTTTCTTTTTTTTATATGAAAGCAAACATAACATATCAATGCACATGGATTTTTTATTTTTCTGGTCTCACATGAGTAGGTACCCAAATTCCCAATATTTTGTCAATGAAACACTGTTCACTTTCATCAACCCAAATTCACAATTTCTATCTTATGCTAACCAAAGATTCAAATTGGGGTAATTAATTTGTTTTTCTTCTTAAGGCCAGTGATATGGTAAAATACAGAATAAATGGGGATTAAAAGGCTCAAGGTGGCTAACAAAGGTGATTAAAAGGGTAGGCTATTTAGGATAAGTGAGCTAATAACAAATGATGGCCTCAATTATATGCAAGAATGTAAATACACTAAACAATGGACATATAAAATGGAACAAAATATAGATTACAATCATAGAGAAGAAAACACACAAGAAAAAAATATTATGGTTAAATAATGTAACCATGTAATTAAGCTCAAAATCTCATAAGTTTTGTGTTCTTAGCTATAACTATGTTCTTAGCTCAAAAGTTTTTTCAATTTAAATTAGTGAAATATTATAAAATAGGGTCTTGCAAAAGAAAATATTACTTCAACCAAGTAGTGGTAGAAGAACATGCACAAAATCAAACAAACATGCAATCAAACATGCAAATGCAACAACTAATTTAACAAGGAAAATTAAACATTGGTGTTAAAATATGAATAACTAACCCACGGAAGTCGGTATCGACCTCCCCACACTTAAAGATTCCACCATCTTCGGTGCATGCTAAGATGTGCAAGTGGACGGGTTGCTCAAACTAATGTTTTTCTTCCAATGAATGTGCAGGTGGACTTGTCGGTTGCCCTAGTGAGAAGCGTCTCCGTTTTCTTCTCGGTGGCCATCCTGAAAGAAGAGAAAAGGGAAGAAAAATAGCCCAGAAATAAGGATAAGAAAACAGATAAAGTATGGGTGGGTTAATGCCAAATAATGAGGGTCTCAAATACATGGTAGCTACAACATGCAAGTGAGAAGACAATAGATGCAGATGGCATATCAATAGTGCAAGAATTGCAACAATAGAGAAGAGAGTGTAGGTAAAGCAATATAGTACAAATTCATGTCAATGCAAAACGAATACAGGTGTCATAAAAGATTGGCATTGACAGATAAATAATATCGCCCAACAGTGTAAAACAAGTCACTAAGCACCAAAATAATACAAGAAAAGATACAATAGTTGAATAAGAATATTTAACACCAATGGTGAAATAATATCTTAGAAAAGAAAATAAAAATATGCACAAAATTAAAATGCAACGAATGAAAGTATGCAAATAAATTGAGTAAAATAGAATGAAAGTGAAGAAGGATGAGAAGTTAAAGAAATGAAGAAGAAGAAAGTAAGAAAGGAGGAAGAAAGAAGTAGAAAGGAGAGAAGAAAGAAGTAAGAATTGAAAAATAGGGTGTGACGCGTACGCGTGCAACACGCGTACGCATGAAAATTGAGTTAGCCGTCCGACGCGTGAGCGTCGCCCAAGCGTACACGTGGGTGGTCTAAAAGCGAAATAACGCGCACGCATCAGAGACGCGTACGCGTGGGTGATTTTGTGCCTTTAGCACAGTTCCATCGCAATGGCATCACAACTCTCGAGTCAAATACCCATTTACGCCGATTTGTCATGGTCACGCGTGCGCGTCAGGGACGCGTACGCGTGGGGCTAAAATCGCAAGCGACGCGTACGCATGAGGGATGCGTACGCGTGGACTTGCTTGTACGCCAGGCACGTGTCCAGCACCACTCCTGCCCAACTTTCTGTTCACTTCCTTTGTTGCACGCACACACATATGACGCGTACGTGTCAGTGACGCTTGCGCATCGTGTGCCTATTTTTTTTATTAACATGCAGAATGCAGAATGTAGATGATTATGCAAAAATTATGAATGAATACTGATAAAAGTAGAATAAAATAAGATTAAGGATAAAAAAAATAAAATTAGACTAAGATTGAAAAAGAACGATCATACCATGGTGGGTTGTCTCCCACCTAGCACTTTTAGTTAAAGTCCTTAAGTTGGACATTTGGTGCTCCGTGTCATGGTGGGTTGTGCTTGAACTCATCCAGGAATCCCCACCAATGTTTGCAATTCCAATAGCCTCCGGGGTCCCAAACTAGGCGCATAAAGCCTTCAAGCAAGTTAAAGCAAGTGACAAGGCCCCAAAAGTATTGATTGTTGGAATGAATTCCGGGGTCCCAAACCTTGCTTTTGCACCCATCTTCTTGTTGATCATTATTGTTCCAACCGAATGGCAAGCAATCTGAATTCTCACTGAAGCGTCCAAACAACTTTCTAGACCCATTCAATTGAGCTCTACACCAACCTTTGCATTTAAACTTTGAGCTTTCGACCATATTGAACCTTGTGTGACAACTCTTACCATTAACCATCTCCCTCTGATGCACGGAAACTTGTCTCTCAACAAATTTCCCTCGGCAAGTATACCGAATTGTCGTCAAGTAATAACTCACAAAAGAGTGAGGTCGAATCCTATAGAGATTAACGGATTAAGCAATCAATGGTTAATTGATTATCCTAGTTAAACAAATCATATTGGAGTCATAAGTAACAAGGAAATGTAAATGGCATAAAAGTAAAGAAAGCAATAAAGGGTAGAAAAGTAAAATGGCAAGAAAAGTAAATGTAAGAACTAAAAATAAAATGAACATTGGGATTAAGAGATATTGCAATCCTCTGGATGAAGTTCATTCTCATCTTTTCCTTAATCAATGCATTCATTGATCTCCTTGGCAATCTTAAGTGATTGGATCCCAATTCCTTGGCAACCCAATCTCTCTAAGCTTGAACAATTTTCCAATTCCTTGATTTAATTGCTCATGGGAAGAGATGAAGTTTGGGCACTGATTATACCACACACATTCATAGATCAAAGTGTTGGTGGGATTAAATGTCACAATATCCATCCAACCCCCAACCTAATCCAATGTGAGAGAGCATTTCTAGCATGATTTCCTCATTCCTCTTCCAAGGTTCAGAGGAAGTCCAAGTATGAGCAATTTCTCTTCCAAGACAATTACCCAATTAGATGAAGATCGAAAGCTCTCTAGTAAAATCAAGAGAAAAGAAAGAAGAATAAGAATAAGAACTACAATTGATCCATTGAATCACAATAGAGCTCTCTAACCTAATGAAAAGAGTTAGTTGATCATTGCTCTACCAAAATAGAAAAGAAAGAAAGTGCAGAAAAGTAAAGATGAAGATTAAAACTGAAATTGAAACTTCAAAATTCATAAATAAAAATTACAACTAAAACGAAACTACTCCTAAGGAAGAAAAGAAGAGAAAAGGAAGAAGAGTGTAGGAGGGGAGGGGTCCGAAGAACCACTCCCCTTGGAGTGTGCCAATTCACAGAAGTTCGAATTGGTCTTCACTCTCTCCCCCTTCTTTCAATTTCCCCCTTCGAGAATGAATTCAATGTAGAAACTAAGGCCTTTTTATAGGCTCTCCTATATTACAAAATGAAATGAAATTAAAAGCAATTTACAATGAGATGAAAATTAAATATTCTAGATGCTTCTTGTGGCCTTGATTGGTTGACAATTGTGGGCTTTCTTGCTTGAGATTTGAAGTGGACTTGAGAGAGAAGTAAATCAAATTGAGGTCCAGGGTGACTTGGCATTATTGCTGCCGTTAGCCACACTAACACTACAATTGTGGCGTTAGTGCTGAAGTTAGTGTGGCTAACGTCACACTTGCTACCCAGTTGGTGTTTTTGGGGTTTAAAAGATGCCTCTGGTTTGTACTCCAATTTCATGCCCTCTATAGAGTATTATATATCGTTGGAAAGCTATGAATGTCAGCTTTCTAACGCAACTTGAATCACCTCAATTGAACCTCTATAACTCAAGTTATACTCCTTTGAAGTGGACAAGGTCGCTGGCATAGTCGCTGACGTTATTGGAAAAAGTGAGTCACAATAACGTTAGCGATCAGGGGATGAATATTGCCAGGTTCTGAAGTTCAAACTTAATGTCCACCCCATACTATTATGTATTTTTGGAAAGCCCTGGATGTCTACTTTCCAACTCCTTTGGAAGCGCATCATTTGGAGCTCTACAGCTCGAGTTACACTTCTTGGAAGGTGAAGAGGTCAGCTGGCCTTACTTCAGGTTGATACCATGTTCATCTTTGCACTTTCGGGGCAGGTTTTCTCATTCAAATTTAGTGTCCACCATGTAGTGCCATATATGCTTGGAAAGCTCTGGATTCCTACTTTCCAATGCCACTGGAATCACCTCATTTGGAGTTTTGTGGCTCAAGTTATTCTTGTTTGAAGAAGGCATGGTCAGGCTGCCAGGTGAGATTTTTGCCCACGTTAATGTCCACGTTAGTGTAACTAACGTGGCCATTAACGTGGGTCTTCCTTTGCTTTGCAAACGTTAGTGGCACTCACTTTTTCTACTAACGTTGGCGTTTCCCTTTCCTTCCACGTTAGTTCCCACGTTAATGTAACTAACGTGGAAGCTAACGTGGGTCTTCTTTTGCTTCGCTAGCGTTATTGGCACTCACTTTTGCCAATAACGCTGCTCCTTCTTCAAAGTTAATGCCGTTAACGTTCCCACTAACATTCCAAACTTTCTTTCCTTCCACGTTAGTATCCACGTTAGTAGCACTAACGTAGCCACTAACATGGCTCTTCTCTACTTCTTTTGGTCTGTAATCAAGCAAACAAAGTGTATCAAAGTAACATACAAGACAAACTTCATTTTACTAAGTGTGCTAATAATGCTCACAATCAAAACTTCACTTAGTGTGATCTATTTTATCATATTTACCCTGTATATTAGCTAAAATTCACCTATGCTTGAAATTTTGTTTCATGCAGAGATTTTTCATGCTATTACTCATATATTGGCAAAATTTATATGAAAACTAAACAAAAATCTACTGAAATCACTACTAAAAATAGGCAATGATGCACCCGCATCACCCTCTTACTCTTATAGCCACAAAGAGCTCTAAGTTGGCCATCCGTCTCAAGCAAAGCATATTCAAGTGGGCTAATTAAGCTTAGAGATGAAAGATTTGCCCACTTGAATGAAAATCCTAATCCTAAGAGAGAGAGAGAGGAGAGAACCTCTCTCTCTAAAACTACATCTAAAATATGAAAAGTGAATTATGAGAGCCTTTCTATGAATGGATGCAATCCCCCACTTTATAGCCTCTAATCTGTGTTTTCTGGGCCACGAACTGGGTCGAAAATAGCCCGAAAATCGCTGGAGAAGAATTCAAACACGCTGATTTCTGTCACTGCGACGTGGTCGCATGGATCACACGGTCGTGTCGCTTAGCATTAAGGGAACCATAGCATATTATATATCAAATCGAAGCCCCGGATGTTAGCTTTCCAACGCAACTGGAACCGCGTCGTTTGGACCTCTGTAGCTAAAGTTATAGTTGTTTGAGTTAAAATAGCTCATGAAAGCCGGGAACAAGGAATTGAGCATCGAACCCTCACTGGTAGTGTATACACTCTAATCACTCAAGTGTTTAAGGTTCGATTCTCTCAATTCTCTACTATCCTTGCTTTCTAAGGCTTGCTCTTCGTCTAACAATCAACACAAATTTAATGCACAGATACACATATCAAGAGGTCTTTTAAGGGTTGTAATGGGGTTAGGGTCAATGTAGGATTGTATTTGGCCAAGTGGACTAAAATCTGAATCCTTAACTAACTTAAACTTTACACCTAACTTAAACAATCCATGTAATCATAATACAAAATCTAACTATCCATTAACCATATTTTCCACGTATTCATGCATTCTAATTTTAAGTACAGTACATATGCATTGCTTTCAACATTTACCTTGGGGCATTTTTCCCCTTTTACTTATTTGCTCTCTTTTTCTTTTTCTTTTTTTTTTTAATAACTTTTTTTTTTCTTTTTTTCTTCTCAATGCATATGATTAATTTATTGAATGCATGAACATATTCTCAACATTCTTTCACATTTTCAGAAAATTCTAACATACTCAATTCTCAAACCAAGTGTTTTCAATCCCACTTTTCCCCACACTTAATTCATGAGTACTCTCACTAGTCTAAGCTAACCAAGGATTCAAATTAAGGACATTATTGTTTTTCTGCTTAGAGTTAGTGATGAGCTAAAGTAAAGAACAAAGGGGTAAAATAGGCTCAAAGTTGGTTTGCAATGGAAAATGAAAGGTAAGTTCATATGGGTATGTAAGCTCCGTGAAACAAAGGCCTCAATCATATAAGTGTATGTATACATCAAACCATGGAAATATAGAATTAAGCAAGACAAAGATCACAATTTTAGAGAGAAAAATACACACTAAAACAATTTTTTTTTTTTTGGTTGATAAAATGCAACCAATTCAAATAGGCTCAAAAATCTCACAGGTTTTGTGTGTTCGAGCTCTAAACCATGTTCCAAAATAATATCTCTTCAAACAAGTGTAACATTAAATTTTATTCAAATTAGTGAAATGCTCTAAAAGGTTTCTTGAAAAAGAAAATATTACTTTAACCAAGTGGTAAAATATGCAAAAAAATCAAACAAATATGCAATCAAACATGCAATTGCAACAATCAAACAAATAAAATAAAATAAAATAAAAAAAATTTGGTGTTAAGTCAAGAAATAACTAACCCATGGAGATCAGTATCGACCTCCCCACACTTAAAGATTGCACCGTCCTTGGTGCATGCTGAGATGTGCAGGTGGACAGGTTGCTCCAACTGATGCTTTTCTTCAAGATTTTGCAGATGGACTTGTCTGTCTCCCTATGCAAACGTCTTCCGGTTCCCTTCCGGGTGGCCATCCTGAAAGAAAAAGGGAAGAAAAAGTAACCCAATAATAGAGATAAGAAAATAAATGAAGTATGGTTGGGTTAAATGCCGAATGAAAAGGGTCTCATTTACATGGAAGCTTCAACATGTACGTGAGAAAACAATAGAAGCCATGGCATACCAATGGTGCAAAATTTGCAACATTGGGGAAGAGTGTGGGTAATGAAAATATCAATATAAGTACATGTCAATGCAAGAGGAGTACAAGTATCATAAAAATTAGCATTGATTTAAATAATGTTACCCAATCAGAATAAAACAAGTCATAAGCACCAAGATAATACCAGAAAAGATATAACAGTTGAATAAGAACATTTGAACACCAATAATTTTAGAAAAATAAAAATATGTACAAAATTAAAATGCAATGAATGAAAGTATGCAAATAAATAAAATAAAATAAAAGATAAGAAGAATGAGAAGGGAAAGAAATAAAGTAAGAAAGAAAGAAGAAAAAAGAAAGATAGAAGAAATTAGGATTTGGGAAAGAAAAATAAGATAATTGGCACTAATCTGGATAGGTTGTGCGACGCTGGCGACGCAGACGCGTGGGTCATGCGATCGCGTGGTCTGATTTGTGCGATTGGCGCGAGTGCAGCCTCGCATTCGCACAACTCTCTGTTTGAGATGTATTTTTGCAAAAAATCTGGGTGACGCGGTCGCGTGGTTGACGCGATCGTGTGGATGGCCTATTTCCAATATGACACGGACGCGTGGGTGACGCGTTCGCGTGGGAGGGCTTGGGCTTCCAGCACGAGTCCAGCCCCATTCCAGCTTAACCTTCGGCCATGCACCCTTGTAACGTCGATTTTCATGGCACGCGGCCGCGTGGGTGATGCGGTCGCGTGGGTCAATTTGTGCCACTGGCACGCCTCCAGCCACGCTCCAGCGTGACTCTCTGTTCGTTTTTATTTTCTCCCCTCTCCTTGCGACGCGGACGCGTCGCTGATGCGGTCGCGTCGCGTGGCATTTTTTTTTTAATCTGAAAAGAAAATGTAGAATGCAGTGTTAATATGAATGTGATGCAAAACTCCAGGTTCAATAAAATAAAATAAAACTCAAAAAAATAAAACTAAATAAAAATGAAAAAGGAACGATCATACCACGGTGGGTTGTCTCCCACCTAGCACTTTTAGTTATTGTCCTTAAGTTGGACATTTGGGGAATCCTTTGTTATGGTGGCTTGTGCTTGAACTCATCCAGGAATCTCCACCAATGTTTATGATTCCAATGTCCTCCGTGATCCCAAACTAAGCAGGTAAAGCCTTTAAGAAGCTTTAAACAGATTCTTAGGTTCCCGGGGTAACAAGTGTCAGAGTAGATTCTAGGATCCAAAATCTTGCTTTTACACCCATCTCTGTTGGGATCTGTATTTTTCCAACTGGGTGATAAGTAATTTGAATTCTCACTGCAGCTACCAAACAGCTTCCTAGACCCATTCAGTTGAGCTTTACACCAACCTTTACGTTTAAACTTAAAGCTTCCAACCATGATGAACCTTGCAGGACAATTCTTACCACTGGCCATCTTCCTCTTACTCTCTATGCCACAAAGAGATCTAAGTTGACCATCCGTCTCCAGTAGCCCATATTCAAGTGGAACTAGAAATCTAAGGGATATGAATTTTACCCACTTGAATGTTGTGAAGGATGATGGTAACTTAGGGGGAGGTATTTCCAATGAAATTGCAAGCTCCACTCCGTTGTGCTCTTCTCTGACAACTTCCACCTCCTTGTAAGCTTCTTCAATTTCAACCTCTTCCAAGTCTTCAACCAGGGTATGCCTTGGAGGTTGCACACCCTCCTCAACATCAAATGCAACCGTCTTGGAAGGAGGCTCTATGTCTTGACTTTCCTATGGAGGTTTAGCATCTCGCAAGTCTTCAACCACTTTTTCCTCTTTAATAATTACTGCTTTGTCCAGTAGTTTTAATATAAAATCGTACTCATCCTTGATGATTTGCTTTCCATGATAACTCCTTTCAATTGTTCTTTCATCTTCAAGGGTATTTACTACCTTCACCTTTAGGGCCTCCTCTAGCTCCTTATGAAGTATGGATTCACGAATATGATCCCTTTTCTCTTGTTCCATGTCAATAGCATCATTGGGATCATGTTGCTCTTGGATTGATGGATGTGGGTGCTCTTCCATGGATGGTGGTGATGGGATGGATAGATCATTCTGTGGTTGAAAAGGAAGTGCACTAGAGCTTGAGGGTTGATTGTTGAAGGTATTTGGTGGTCTGATTTGGGCGACGAGAGCTTGTATAGTAGAGTTTAGATTAGCAAGTGCTTTCTCCACGGAGGTTTGGGGTGGATCTATGTATGGTTCATTTGGTTCATAAGGTGGTTGGTATGGTGGATGTGGGTTAGGGTCATATAGAGGTGAACGGTGGAAAGGGACTTGTGAGTATGGTGGTCCAAAGTCATGTTGAGGAAAGGGTTCACAGGCATATGGTGGTGGTTGTTGATAGTCCACTAGAGGTGGTTGTTGCCATGAGGGTTGATCAAATCCTTGTGGCTCCTCCCATCTTTGATTGTTCCAACCTTGATGCCTGTTCTCATTGTAATTTCTTCTTCCTGCAACATAATTGTAACCAGACTCATAGCCAAAGGGGTGAGAGTTCATAGTAGCAACTAAAATTAAAAAAAAAAAATTGAAATTAAAAGGTTATTTAAATTTTGAATTTGAAAATTAAATTTTGAAATTTGAATTTTAAATTTTTGAAATTTGAATTTTTTGAAATTTGAAATTTGAAAATTTTTAAATTTAAATTTTTTAAAAAATTTTTAAATTTGAATTTTGAAATTTGACTTTTGAAATAAGATAAGATAAGATAAAAATTTTAAAATAAAAATCAATAACCTCTTAATTTACAAAAAAGTAAAAAAAATAAAAATAAAAATAAAAACAAATCAAAAAGCAAATATTTACAATAACCAATAATAAGGAACATGTTTGCAATTCCCTGGCAACGGCGCCATTTTGATGAGAGGACTTTTGCGTGGTCTAGAAATTGCGGATAAATCCTCGTTGCAAGTATAGTTTCTAAACCTTCAAAAGTCCTTTCATACAAACGTTTTGGTTGTCACAAGTAACAAACCCCTTTGAAATTGATAACCGAGTATTCAAACCTCGGGTCGTCTTCTGAAGGAATTGCAGGGAAGTATGTTCTTATTATTGGTTATAAGTTTTGTAAATTGGGGGTTTTGGAGCTTGGGCAATGAGCACAGATATATTTAAATGACAAATAAAATAAATAAATAACTGTAAAATAAACTTTTGGCAAGGTATGAGAAATTGGAAGTCCAGTCTAGTTATCCCTATCAATGATGATGAAAACTGAATCTTAATTCCACTTAGTTAACCTTTGCTATAACAAGGGAAGGTCAAGCGACTAATTAGTTAGATCTTTGAATCCTAGTTAATTTCTAAGAAAAGATTGGGATTATTGAAGCTCAATTCAATTAGCAAGGATAACAATTATCAATTATGTTGAGTTAAGATAACTCCTAAGTTACTAATTTCTTAACCAAAGCCAAGAATGTAGAAAGCTAAATTAAAATCATAAATATCTGGAATACCTCAAATAAAATACATTCAAAGCAGTAAAATCTAACATGGAAAAGTTCATAAGCCAATTGGGCAACATAAATCAAATACAAATAAAAGCATTAGAGTCAATAAAAATAGAAGAGAAAGTAAATAGAAAGGGACATTGAACCTGGGATCGAGAGTCACTCCTAAAACTAAGAGAAGTCCTAAATCCTAATCCTAAGAGAGAGAGAGAGGAGAGAACCTCTCTCTCTAAAACTACATCTAAAACATGAAAAGTGAATTATGAGAGCCTCCCTATGAATTGATGCAATCCCTCACTTTATAGCCTCTAATCTGTATTTTCTGGGCCACGAACTGGGTTGAAAATAGCCCGGAAATCGCTGGAGAAGAATTCAAACACGCTGATTTCCGTCACTGTGACGCGGCCGCATAGATCACGAGGTCGCATCGCTTAGCATTAGGGGAACCATAGCATATTAAATATCAAATTGAAGCCCCGGACGTTAGCTTTCCAACGCAACTGGAACCGCGTCGTTTGGACTTCTGTAGCTAAAGTTATAGCCGTTTGAGTTCGAAGAGGTCAGGCTGGACAGCTTAGCAACTTCTTCATCTTCTTGTATTCCTTCCACTTTTACATGCTTCCTTTCCATCCTCCAAGTCATTCCTGCCCTATAATATCTGAAAACACTTAACACACATATCAAGGCATCTAATGGTGATAAGAGAGGATTAATAATAAGCAAATATAAGATCAAAGAAGCATGTTTTCAATCAAAGCACATAATTAGGAAGGCAAATGTAAAACCATGCAAATAGTATGAATAAGTGGGTAAAGAGTAGATAAAAACTATTCAATTGAGCACAAGATAAACCATAAAATAGTGGTTTATCAGGCTGCTTGAAAATCTCTCAGGTGCTTGATAGGCTCTTGAGTAGGTAAGCCATGAAACTTGGGCATCAAATTGAGCAGTGCAGTCTTTATTTCAGAGTCTATAGCCACCGATGGGTGATGCGCTTGAAACGGTTGCATTGTAAAATCAAGGGCTCCAGCCTCCTGGATAGTAACTCTCCTAGGTTCTTCCATGTCACCTACACGTAAATCAACCGAATCAGTAGAACGGGGGCTGATTTCTTCTTCAAACGACGTTTCAGATCCGCCCCTCAGAGAGGACTAACCGACGCCGAGCTTGCCTTATTCGTGAAATAGTTCTTTCAATCTCGGGATCGAATACTGGCAAGCTTGGATCAGGAAGTGAACACGTCATCTAGCGAAAGAAACAAGCAGCTCATAGTAGTAAGGTAAAAAAAATGCAAATACATTCCAATTAATAACTTTAGCACTCTATTGCAACTCTCCGGCAACGGCGCCAAAAATTGACGTGGAGGAAATTGGCGAATTAAGAATTGTTATGAGATATGCGTTGCAAGTATAGTTCTTAACCAACCAGAAATCCGCTTATCAATTCAGAAGGGTTGTCACAAAAATTAAAATTAAAATACTGGGAGTATGAATCCCAGGTCGTCTCCTAACGAGTTGTAGAAATGTGTGCTATTTTATTAATCAGATGTTTTAAAAAAAAAAAGGGTTTGAGTTGAATAAATAGGAAATTAAATTGGAGAAATTAAGTAATTTAAAAGAAAGCCTTAACTGGGAGTAGATTAGTTGGAAGCCCTATTCTTGTTGAAGTACTCTCAAGATTAATTGATAATTGAAGGTTGTTCTGTTTAGTTATCCCTTACTAGGTAAAGGAAAGTCAAACAAGTTGGAATGCTGTTTCTATTCACAAGTTCCAATCCGCTCAATTGAAAAGGATTAGTGTTAGTGACTAGAGAGCATTCCAACAATAAATCCAATTATAATTTTTCTTTTAAGCATCCCAACTCAAGGGTTCCTTTCAATCAACTCCCCATCAAGTTAGGGAACTACTCGCTCATTGTGAATGTAGAACTCATAACATAGGAAAGGGAATTAAAGAAAGACATGATAAATAAAACTCAAAGGAATCAATTAAAAATAAAAGTAATTCTTGTATTAATAAATTCTAAAATAACCCAATAGTAAAATTGAGTAAATTAAAGGACATGGAAGAGTAAAGCCAAGTAAAGAAAACGAACTAGAATGACGAAGTCTTGATGAGGTAATAACTCTTCTCAATATCCCAATGCAAAGAGCAATAGAAATAAAAATCCTAAGAACAATGAATGTGTAGAGAGAAAACCTAGAGGAGGAGTAAAACTAGATCTAAAAACTAAAATTGTGTAGAATGAATGTTGTTGTTGGCTTCTGCATGTTCTCTGGCTCTAGTCTACTTTTCTGGGCCGAAAACTGGGTCAAAACAGGGCCCAAAATCGCCCCCAGCGAATTCTGCAGATTATGCAGATCGCGCACGTCACGCGATTGCGTCATTCGCCGTTTTGTCCTGCCACGCGAGCGCGTCGTCCACACCTCCGCATCACTTGTGCTATTCCAATCCGCACGGTTGCGTGAGCCATGCGGCCGCGTCACTGCGATTTCCTCTCTTTCGCGCGGTCACGCGTCACTTCTCGCTGGTCATCTCCTCAATTTCTTGTGTTCCTTCCATTTTTTCAAGCTTCCTTTCCAATCTCCAACTCATTCATGCCCTATAAAGTCTGAAATACTTAACACACAGATCACGGTATCGAATGGAATAAAGGAGAATTAAAATACATAATTAAAAGTCTCTTAGGAAGCAAGTTTTCAATCATGTAATAATTTTAGGAAGAAAATATAAATGCATGCTAATCATATGAATAAGTGGGTAAAGATCATGATAAAACCACACAATTAAGCACATTATAAACCATAAAATAGTGGTTTATCAACCATTAATACATCTTTGCACCCCACAGGTGAACCATACATGGCCAAACCGCGACGGATCACTTTGCATGAGCATGGGGCTCCGGATATCATACTTCAACCTTTGCAATCAAGGTATCCCAACCATGATCCAAACTGTGAGTTGTAGAATAGCTTGATACATCTACTTCCTAGTATCATGGGTTGCCGGGTCAAGACCCCATCCGACATCTGAGAGATTTTCAAGTTGCTTGTTCAACGGCTCGAAGGCATGGAGTCGATGAGTTGGCTATTATGGTTTTTGCCTTTCCTTTCTCTCTTGAAGGGCAAGCAAAGACATGGTTTTATTCGCAACCAGATGAGATTGTGACCAATTGGGATTTCTTGAGAAGAGAGTTTCTAGATAAATTCTTTCTGCCGGAGAAGACTGACTACATCCGGAAGGAGATCTCGGGTATAATGCAAAAGGATCAAGAGAGTTTGTTTGAGTATTGGACTTGGTTCAAGAGGCTATTGGAATCTTGTCCACACCATGGATTGAACACTCAGTTGCTCATTAGTTACTTCACTGGAGGTCTTTGTGCAGAAGATAGAAGATTGCTCACCGCTTGTAGTGGTGGTTCCCTTTCAAAAAACAAGACGGAAGGAGAAGCTTGGAAATTGATAAATGATGTTGCCAAAGCTACACAACATGTAAGGGTGAGAAGTAATCCTCTAAAGGGTGTGGTAGAACCATCCCCCTCCGAAGCAAGCTTAACCAAGGAGCTTGGGGATATGACCACTATCCTTACACAAATACAAAAAGATCAAAAGGAATACTACTCCATCCAAGCCATCCAAGCCCCACCCCGAGTTGCTCAACTTGAAGGCCCTCCTAGAATTTATGGATTATGCTCTAGCACCACACATTACACCGATCAATGTCATCAAATTCAAGAGGAGCATGCCCTTGTCGTGGCCAATGTAAATTACAACAACCGTCCATCATATCCTTCTCAAGGCCAAAACAACTACTCTTATGGTAGTAATCAAAATCAAGGGTGGAGGGATACAAGGGAGCAATCAAAACCAAAGATGGAACAACTCTTCTTCTCATTACAACAACAACCAATCTTAATCTCAATACCACCATAACAACAACAACCACCAAGCCAACCAAAATCACCACAACCAAAACCAAAACAACTACACCAAATACCAAGCACCACACCATAGACAACAATCCAACCAAACCTCTTCATCTTTCACCAATCAAGTTGATGAGCTTAGAGCCGCTATGGAGAAACGGGACTAGAGCAACAAGGTTCAATTCGATGCCTTAGGCGCTTAATTGGACAACCTCACCGACATCATTTCAAAGATGTCCATGTCCTCCTCCAACAACAACACCAACCAACCCTCAAGCTCTTCTAACCTTCCATCCCAACCCCTTCCAAACCCCAAGGGCGGTCTCAACGCCATCACACTACGGTCGGGAACTACATTGGAGGAGATACCTCCTAGGGTCATGGAAGACATTCATGAGGAAGAAGTGGTTGTTGAAGCTCCGCATGAAGAAGAGGAGGTAGACAAAAGGCATGAGGAAGAAGGAGTAAGCCTTAAGGAACCCAAGATGAAAGCTATAGTGGATGAGTCCATTCCTATCCCATTCCCTTCCATGGTGAAGAAGGCAAAGAAGACTCCGAAATTTGATTTAAACATGCTTCAAGTGTTCAAGAAAGTTGAGGTAACCATACCACTTCTTGATGCTATCCAACAAATTCTGAAGTATGTAAAATTTTTGAAAGACTTGTGTACACACAAGGATAGAATAGGGGAGTTGGAGACATTATCCTTGGGTAGTTCAATTTCTTCCTTGATGGAGCCAATTCCAAAAAAATGTGGTGACCCTGGACCTTGTTTGGTGTCTTGTCATATTGGTGGGCACACTTTTCATGACTGTATGTGTGATCTAGGGGCTTGCGTAAGCATCATGCCACTTTCTATCTTTGTGCGGTTGAATTTATCTCCATTGAAGAAGTTGACGGCGAAATTTGCCTTATCCGACAAAAGTGTGATCACTGTGATGGGAATAGCAGAAGATGTACTTGTGGTGATCATGGACTTGGTCTTTCCGGTTGACTTTTACATCCTTGAAATGCCTCTAACAGAAAATAGAAGCTCATCCTCCGTTCTACTTGGTAGACCCTTCCTTAAGACCTCTAAATTCAAGTTAGATGCCTTCACCGGCACATATTCCTTTGAGGTCGGAGACATGACTATCAAGTTCAATTTGGAAGAATCCATGAAGCATCCTCCCGAAGAGCATTCTGTTCTCCAATGTGATGTAATCGATGAAGTGGTAGCGGAAATGCGAAAAGAAGACCACAACAAGTTATTGGTGCACGAAATTACAATCATACTTTTGTAACTCCGCACAACTAACCAGCAAGTGCACTGGGTTGTCCAAGTAATACCTTACGTGAGTAAGGGTCGATCCCACGGAGATTGTCAGCTTGAAGCAAGCTATGGTTATCTTGTAACTCTTAGTCAGGATATCAATAATTCTCAGATTTAATTGTAAGAAGTAAAAGAACATGAAATAAATACTTGTTTTGTAGTAATGGAGAACAGGTTGAGGTTTTGGAGATGCTTTGTCTTCTAAATTTCTGCTTTCCTATTGTCTTCTTCTTTATTCACGCAAGGCTCCTTCCATGGCAAGCTGTACGTTGGTGGATCACCGTTGTCAATGGCTACCATCCGTCCTCTCAGTGAAAATGGTCCAAATGTGCTGTCACCGCACGGCTAATCATCTGTCGGTTCTCACTCATGTTGGAATAGGATCCATTGATCCTTTTGCATTTGTCACTACGCCCAGCACTCATGAGTTTGAAGCTCGTCACAGTCATCCCTTCCCAGATCCTACTCGGAATACCACAGACAAGGTTTAGACTTTTCGGATCTCAGGAATGGCTGCCAATAATTCTATCCTATACCACGAATTAGAAACCCATGAGATACACATTCAAGCTTGATTACATGTAGAACGGAGGTGGTTGTCAGGCACGCGTTCATAGGTGAGAATGATGAGTGTCACGGATCATCGCATTCATCAGGTTGAAGTGCGAATGAATATCTTAGAATAGAAACAAGCGTGATTGAATGGAAAACAGTAGTAATTGCATTAATCCATCAAAACACACCAGAGCTCCTCACCCCCAACCATGGGGTTTAGAAACTTATGCCGTAGAAGATACAACATGAAACGTGTAAAGTGTCATGAGGTACAAGATGAATCACTAAAAGTAGTTTTTATAATAAACTAGTGTCCTAGGGTTACAGAAAATAAGTAAGCTAGAATAGTTAGTGTAGAAATCCACTTCCGGGGCACACTTGGTGTGTTCTTGGGCTGAGCATTGAAGCTTTCACGTGTAGAGACCTTTCTTAGAGTTAAACGCCAGCTTTTGTGCCAGTTTGGGTGTTTAACTCCAGCTTTCATGCCAGTTTTGGCGTTTTGACGCCAGAATTTCTATGCTGACTTGGAACGCCAGTTTGGGCCATCAAATCTCGGTCAAAGTTTAAACTATTATATATTGCTGGAAAGCCCAGGATGTCTACTTTCCAATGCAATTGAGAGCGCGTCAATTGGGCTTCTGTAGCTCCAAAAAATCCACTTCGAGTTCAGGGAGGTCAGAATCTAACAGCATCTGCAGTCCTTTTTAAGCCTCCGAATCAGATTTTTGCTCAGGTCCCTCAATTTCAGTCAGAAAATACCTGAAATCACAGAAAACACACAAACTCATAGTAAAGTCTAGAAATGTGATTTTTGAATAAAAACTAATAAAAACATAATAAAAACTAACTAAAATATGCTAAAAACATACTAAAAACAATGCCAAAAAGCGTATAAATTATCCATTCATCACAACACCAAACTTAAATTGTTGCTTGTCCCCAAGCAACTGAAAATCAAATATGATAAAAAGAATAGAATATACAATGGATTTCAAAAACATATATGAAGATCAATCTTAATTAGATGAGCGGGGCTATTAGCTTTTTGCTTCTAAATAGTTTTGGCATCTCACTTTATCCTTTGAAGTTCAGAATGATTGGCGTCTATAGGAGCTCAGAATTCAGATAGTGTTATTGATTCTCCTAGTTCAGTGTGTTGATTCTTGAACACAGCTACTTTATGAGTCTTGGCCGTGACCCAAAGCATTTTGTTTTCCAGTATTACCACCGGATACATAAATGCCACAGACACATAACTGGGTGAAACTTTTCAGATTGTGACTCAGCTTTGCTATAGTCCCCAATTAGAGGTGTCCAGAGCTCCTAAGGACACTCTTTTTTTGCTTTGGACCACGACTTTAACCGCTCAGTCTCAAGTTTTCACTTGACACCTTCACGCCACAAGCACATGGTTAGGGACAGCTTGGTTTAGCCGCTTAGGCCAGGATTTTATTCCTTTGGGCCCTCCTATCCACTGATGCTCAAAGCCTTGGATCCTTTTTTTATTTCACCCTTGCATTTTGGTTTAAAGGGCTATTGGCTTTTTCTACTTGCTTTTTCTTTTTCTTTCTTTTTTTTTTCGCATATACTTTTTTCTGCAAGCCTTTTTTATTCACTTCTTTTTCTTGCTTCAAGAATCACTTTTATGATTTTTCAGATCATCAATAACATTTCTCCCTTTTTTCCCTTATTCTTTCAAGAGCCAACATTTTTAACATTTAAAAACAACTATATCAAAAATATGCACTGTTCAAGCATTCATTCAGAAAAACAAAAAGTATTGCCACCACATCAAAATAATTAATCTGTTTTAAAATTCAAAATTCATGTACTTCTTTTTCTTTTTGCAATTAAAAACATTTTTCATTTAAGAAAGGTGATGGATTTATAGGACATTCATAACTTTAAGACATAAAATTTAAATTTTATTAATCATGGAATGAAAATAAGACTAAAAAATAAAAATAAGAGCAAACCAATAATAATAGAAGACAGAAAATAAAAAACAGAAAAATAAATGACTCTTAAAATAGATTCCTAATAATAAAGGTTATCACAGAGTTAAGACTCAACAACCTTGATTTTGAGTAGTGGATGCTCCTTCAATCTAGGGGGTGTTTGGTCCTTTAAGGGAGAGCTTCTGGCACTTCAGCTCCTGTAGCTCACGCCCCTGCTTCTCCTCTTCCTTAAGCAATTTACAGAGTATGCAGTTTTGATTCTGCTGTTCTTCATTAAGTTGATCCACAGCTTCTTGCAGCTTGGTGACAGATGCTTTTAGGTGGGTCTAGTAGTCGATTTCAGGGATTTCTGGGAGGAACTCCTGTGCCCTCCTCTTGATGGAGTTGTCTTGTACTTGTTGTCCTTCCATTGAATTTTTGGCGATTCGATCTTCGATTGGGATGAATTCATCTACTCCCATCCTCACCCCAACATCTTTACATAGCAGAGAAATTAAGCTTGGGTATGCCAATTTGGCTTCAGTGGAGTTCTTGTTTGCAATTGTGTAAATCTCATAAGAAATCAGATGATGAATCTCCACTTCATTTCCTAGCATAATACAATGAATCATCACCGCTCTTTTGACAGTGACCTCAGAGCGGTTGCTAGTGGGCAGTATGGAACGCCCAATGAAGTCCAACCAGCCTCTTGCGACTGGTTTGAGATCTCCTCTCTTGAGTTGGTTTGGGACACCTTTTGAATTGGTTATCCACTTAGTTCCAAGGAGGCATATGTCCTCTAGAACTTGGTCCAACCCCTTATCTTCTCTCACCATTCTCTTATTAAAGGATTCTGGATCATCTTGTAGTTGAGGCAATTCGAAAACCTCTCTTATTTTGTCTTGATGGAAGTAAATAATCCTTCCTCTGACCATGGTTCGGTAGGTATGAAAGGCGGTTCTAGTTATTCTCTGCTTATCTGTCAGCCACAGATTTGAATAGAATTCCTGAACCATGTTTCTTCCAACCTTTGTTTCAGGAATAGCTAGAATTTCCCATCCTCTGTTTCGAATTTGCTCTTGGATCTCCAGATATTCGTTTTTTTTCAGATCGAATTTAACTTCCGGGATCACTGATCTTAGAACCATTATTTTATGGTAATGGTCTGCATGTTCTTTGGTGAAGAACCTCTCTTGATTCCAAAGACTCTTTGGAGTATTATCTTTCTTGCCTCTTGAATTGGTTTGTTTTCCATTAGGAGCCATGATCTTGATGTGTCTTAGCTCAGTGATCACGGAAAAATACACCAAACTTAGAGGTTTGCTTGCCCTCAAGCAAAAGAAAGGAAAGAGGAGAGAGAGGAGGAGAGGCAAATTCGAATGGTGGAGAGGAGGGAATGGCCGAATGTGTATTTATAAGTGGAGGGGAGGGATTTTGAAAATTTTGAAAAAGATATGACATAAAGATATGACTGGTAGAAGAAAATAGAACCATGATATGAAAAAGATGAGATTTTTAAATGAAAAAGATATAAAGAGGTTAAATCTGAAAATTTGTTTATGCATCTAAGAATTAGAAGATGATATGATGAGTTCGGAAAAGATTTGGAAAGAAAATGAAAAGATACTTGAGTTTTTGAAGAAGATTTGGGAAAGAAATTTGAAAAGAGATTTAGAAAATTGTTGAATTTATGAAAATTGAGGGTGAATGATGAAAGTTTGAAACATGTTGATGTAGAAAATTATGAGTCAAAACATGAAAATTTGAAAAATTTTGAAGTGGAAAACAAAATCCTCTCCCCCTGCCTTTCTGGCATTAAACGCCCAGAATGGTATCCATTTTGGCATTTAACGCCCATAAGTTGGCCATTGTGGGAGTTTAACGCCCAGCCAGGTACCCTGGCTGGCGTTAAGCGCCAGAAATCCTTTGTTACTGGGCGTTTTTCTGAATGCCCAGGATGCTGCAATTCTGGCGTTAAACGCCCAGAATGGTACCCATTATGGCGTTTAACGCCCAAAATGGTACCTTTACTGGCGTTAAACGCCAGAATGGGTACCATTCTGGCGTTTGACGCCCAAAATGCTCCTTACTGGCGTTTTCTTGCCAGTGAGCTCCTTTTCTCTGCTTTTTACGCTGAATCCTTCTGTAACTCTGTGAACAATTTTGATGATTAATCTTGAAGAAAATTTATATCAAACTTCTACAAGTATTAATTAAAACAAATAACTTGCTAATGGCTGGGTTGCCTCCCAGCAAGCGCTTCTTTATTGTCTTTACCTGGACCTGGACTTAGCTTTATTCAAGCCTCAGTTTTGAGCACTCTTCCTCAAAATTGCTTTCAAGATAATGTTTGATTCTCTGTCCATTAACATTGAACTTTTTATCAGAGTCAATATCCTGAAGCTCAACATATCCATACGGTGATACACTTGTGGTCACATATGGTCCCCTCCATCGTGATTTCAATTTCTCGGGGAATAGTCTGAGCCTAGAGTTGAAGAGCAGAACCTTCTGTCCTGGTTCAAAGACTCTAGATGACAGTTTCTTGTCATGCCACTTTTTTTGCTTTCTCCTTATAAATTTTAGCATTTTCAAAAGCATTGAGTCTGAATTCCTCTATCTCATTCAGCTGGAGCAACCTTTTTTCTCCATCTAACTTAGCATCCAGGTTTAGGAATCTAGTTGCCCAGTAGGCCTTATGTTCCAGTTCCACTGGCAGATGATAGGCCTTGCCATACACGAGCTGGTATGGAGAGGTTCCTATAGGAGTCTTGAATGCTGTTCTGTACGCCCACAGAGCATCATCCAAGCTTTTTGCCCAATCCTTTCTTCGGGCAATTACAGTCCGTTCCAGGATTCTTTTTAGTTCTCTATTAGAGACTTCAGCCTGCCTATTTATCTGTGGGTGATATGGAGTTGCTACCTTGTGGCTAATTCCATATCGGACCATAGCAGAATATAGCTGTTTATTGCAGAAATGTTTCTGGAGGAATTTTAGTACGGTCTTAGTATCATTAGTGGGTGTGGCAATTGCTTCTACCCATTTAGATTCATAGTCTACTACCACCAGAATGTAAGTGTTTGAGTATGATGGTGGGAAGGGAACCATGAAGTCAATACCCCATACGTCAAACAACTCAATCACTAAGATCCTTTTGTTGAGGCATAGCATAACCATGAGGCAAGTTGCCAGCTCTTTGGCAACTATCACAGTTACGCACAAACTCTCGGGCATCTCTATAGAGAGTAGGCCAGTAGAAGCCACATTGGAGGACCTTAGTGGCTATTCGCTCACCTCCGAAATGTCCTCCATACTGTGATCCATGGAAATGCCATAGGATCTTCTGTGCCTCTTCTCTAGGCATACATCTGCGGATCATTCTGTCTGCACATCTCTTAAAGAGATATGGTTCATCCCATAAGTAGTACTTTGCATCAGAAATTAGTTTTTTCGTCTGCATCCTATTGTACTCTTTGGGTATGAACCTCACAGCTTTATAATTCGCAATGTCTGCAAATCATAGTGCTCCCTGAATGGCAAAAAGTTGCTCATCCAGAAAGGTTTCAGAGATCTCAGTAGGAGGGAGGGACGCCCCTACTACTGGTTCTATCCGAGACAGGTGATCAGCTACCTGGTTCTCTGTCCCTTTTCTGTCTCTTATTTCTATATCAAACTCTTGCAGAAGCAACACCTATCTTATGAGCCTGGGTTTTGAATCTTGCTTTGTGAGTAGGTATTTAAGAGCAGTATGGTCAGTATACACAATCACTTTTGAACCTACTAAATAGGATCTAAACTTGTCAATGGCATAAACCACTGCAAGTAACTCTTTTTCTGTGGTTGTGTAATTCTTCTATGCATCATTTAAAACACGGCTAGCATAGTAAATGACGTGCAGAAGCTTGTTATGCCTCTATCCCAACACTGCACCAATGGTATGGTCACTGGCATCACACATTAGTTCGAATGGTAATGTCCAGTTTGGTGCAGAGATGACTGGTACTGTGACCAGCTTAGCTTTCAGGGTCTCAAACGCCTGCAGACACTCTTTGTCAAATACAAATGGCATGTCAGCAGCTAGAGGTTTTGCTATTTTCGAAAAATCCTTTATAAACCTCCTGTAGAATTCTGCATGTCCCAGAAAGCTTCTGATTGCTTTTACATTGGTAAGTGGTGGTAATCTTTCAATTACCTCTACCTTAGCTTGATCCACCTCTATTCCTTTATTCGAAATTTTATGCCCAAGGACAATTCCTTCAGTCACCATAAAGTGACATTTTTCCCAGTTTAAAACTAGGTTAGTCTCTTGGCACCTTTTCAGAACAAGTGCTAGATGATCAAGATAGGAGCTGAATGAGTCTCCAAATACTGAGAAGTCATCAATGAAGACTTCCAGAAATTTTCCCACCATATCAGAGAAAATAGAAAGCATGCATCTCTGAAAGGTTGCAGGTGCATTGCACAGACCAAAAGGCATTCTTCTGTAGGCAAATACTCCAGATGGACATATGAATGCTGTTTTCTCTTAGTCTTGAGGGTCTACTGCAATTTGGTTGTAACCTGAGTAGCCATCCAAAAAGCAGTAATAGTCATGACCTACTAGTCTCTCTAGTATCTGGTCTATGAATGGTAAAGGAAAATGATCCTTTCTGGTGGCGGTATTGAGCCTTCTGTAGTCAATACACATACGCCACCCTATGACTGTTCTTGTAGGAACCAGTTCATTCTTGGACAGGGCTTACCCAGGGGCTATCAAAAATAGGATAAATAATCCCAACCTCTAGTAACTTAGTGACCTCTTTCTGCACGACCTCCTTCATGGCTGGATTTAGCCGCCTCTGTGGTTGAACCACTGGCATAGCATCATCCTCCAATAAGATCTTGTGCATGCATCTTGCTGGGCTAATGCCCTTAAGATCACTTATGGACCACCCAAAAGCTGTCTTGTGTGTCCTTAGCACTTGAATTAGTGCTTTCTCTTCCTGTGGATTTAAAGAAGAGCTTATGATCACTCCAAAAGTGTTATTTTCTCCTAGAAATGCATATTTCAGGGATGGTGGGAGTGGTTTGAGCTCGGGTTTAGGAGGCTTATCCTCTTCTTGATAAATTTTCAGAGGTTCTTTTATTTCCTCTGATTCCTCCAGATCAGACTGAACATCTTTAAAGATATCCTCTAGCTCTGATTCAAGACTTTCAGTCATATTGATCTCTTCCACCAAAGAGTCAATAATATCAGTGCTTATGCAGTCATTTGATGTGTCTGGATGCTGCATAGCTTTGACAGCATTTAACTTAAACTCATCCCCATTGACTCTCAGGGTCACTTCCCCTTTTTGTACATCAATAAAAGTTCATCCAGTTGCTAGGAAAGGTCTTCCTATAACGAGAGTCGCACTCTTGTGCTCCTCTATTTCCAGCACTACAAAGTCAGTGGGAAAGGCAAATGGCCCAACCTTGACAATCATGTCCTCAATTATGCCTGATGGATATTTAATGGAGCCATCAGCAAGTTGAAGACATATCCGGGTTGATACTTGCTCCAAGGTCACATAGAGCTATCTTGGTGCAAGCACCCTCTAATGTGCATGGTATCATAAAGCTTCCTGGATTTTTAAGCTTCTCTGGTAAGCTTTTCAGAATGACTGCACTGCATTCTTCAGTGAGAAACACCTTTTCAGTTTCTCTCCAATCCTTCTTATGACTTAAGATCTCTTTCATGAACTTAGCATAAGAGGGTATTTGCTCAAGTGCCTTTGCAAACGGGATCTTTATCAAAGGAGTTCTGAGATAGTCTGCAAAGCGGGCAAATTATTTATCCTGTTCTGCTTGGCGTAGTTTCTGAGGATAAGGCATCCTGGCTTTATATTCTTCAACCTTAGTTGCTGCAGGTTTATTCCCTACAGAGGTGGTTGGAGAAGCCTTCTTAGAGGGGTTACTATCAGCACTTGCAGGTGTCTGATCCCTCACTAGCGTTTGAACGCCAGGATTGGGTGCTGGATGGTTGTTTAATGCCAGCTTCCCACCTTTTTCTGGCGTTTGAATGCCTGAACTGGGCAAAGAATGGGCGTTCAACGCCAACTTTTCACCCTTTTCTGGCATTTGAATGCCAGAGTTATTCCTCTCTGGGTTCTTGCTGTCCTCAAAGGGATTTTGGGCGGTGGTTTGGTCATTCTCTGTCAGTTGTTCCTTTCTTGTCTTTCAGCTACTTTGAGCTGATTTATTCAATGTCTTTCTGCTCCTTAATTGGACAGCTTGGCATTCTTTTGTTATCTGTTTAGATAGATGCTGTCTTGTCTGATTCAATTGTGCTTCCATATTCTAGTTAGCATTTTTAGTGTCTTGCAGCATCTCTTTAAATTCTTCTAATTGTTTTGTCACAAGGAGTAATTGCTGATTAAGTTCAACAATCTGTTCTTGAGGATTAGGATCAGTAGTTACTGCCCTAGACTCTTCTTTTATAGAGGACTCATTGCTTGAGTACAGATGCTGATTTCTAGCAACCGTATCTATGAGTTCTTGAGCTTCTTCAATCGTCTTTCTCATGTGTATAGATCCACCAGCTGAGTGGTCTAGAGACATTTGAGCTCTTTCTGTAAATCCATAGTAGAAGATGTCTAACTGTACCCACTCTGAAAACATTTTAGAGGGACATTTCCTTAGCATCCCTTTGTACCTCTCCCAGGCATTATAAAGGGATTCATTATCCTATTGTTTAAAGCCTTGGATGTCCAGCCTCAGCTGTGTCATCCTTTTTGGAGGGTAAAATTGATTCAGGAATTTGTCTGATAGCTGTCTCCATGTTTTTATGCTTGCTGTGGGTTGGTTATTTAACCACCTTTTAGCTTGATCTTTTACAGCAAATGGAAACAGTAACAATCTGTAGACATCCTGATCCACTTTTTTATCACGTACTGTGTCAACAATTTGTAGGAACTGTGCCAGAAACTCAGTAGGTTCTTCCTGTGGAAGGCCGGAATACTGGCAATTTTGCTGCACCATGATAATGAGCTGAGGATTTAGCTCAAAACTGCTTGCTTTGATGGGAGGTATACAGATGCTACTCCTATATGCAGCTGTAATGGGGTTAGCATATGACCCCATAGTCCTTTTGGACTGTTCATTTCCACTTAGGTCCAAAATGGAGAAAGGGAGATGATGTGGATTGCAAATAAAATATATTTTTGTTTTTATTTTATTTTAATTAAAATTAACCGAATAAAATAAAACTAAATAAATGAAAAATAAAATAAAAGTTTCGAAAATTAAGAGAAAAAGTAAAAAGATAAATAAATAATTCGAATGCTAAAATGGCTAATTAATTAAAAAGATTTGAAAAATTCTGGATATGGTTTTCGAAAATTAGAAGAAAATAAAATAAAAACAAATTGAAAACTAAATTAATTAATTAAAAAGATTTTGGAATTAGCAATCAAAAAGATATGATTGCAGTTTATTTTAAAAAAGATATGATTGAGAATATATGATTGCAATTTATTAAAAAAAGATATGATTGAAAAGATATGATTGAAGAAATTAAAAAGATTTGATTTTTGAAAAAGATTTGAAAAGATCAATTTTTGAAATTAGAATTTTGACTTGACTAAAAAAAAAGATATGATTTTGAAAATCTTTGACTAATTTAATGCAAAAGTTCGAAATTTATGAGTAAAATAAGGAAAAGATATTTTTTTATTTTTGAATTTTAATGAGAAAAGAGAAAAACAACAGAATGACATTAAACTTAGAAATTTTAGATCAAAACAAAGAGAACAAACAAGAAAACTTTGAATGTCAAGATGAACACCAAGAACACTTTGAAGATCAAGATGAACACCAAGAAAAATTTTTTTAAAAAATTTTTAAGTAAATAAAAGCACAAAAACACCAAACTTAAAATTTTTAGAAAATCAGACACAAATTTTCGAAAATTTAAAGGAAAACACAAAGAAGACACCAAATTTAGAATTTTTAAAGATCAAGAAGAAACTAGGAACATGCAAATTCGAAAAATTAAAAGAAAATAAAAGCATGCAATTGACACCAAACTTAAAATATGAAACTAAACTCAAATAAAAGACTCAAATTTAGTGACTCTAAACCAACAAAAATAAATTATTCCTAATCTAAGAAACAAGATAAACCGTCAGTTGTCCAAACTCGAACAATCCCCGGCAACGGCGCCATAAACTTGGTGCACGAAATTACAATCACACTTTTGTAACTCCGCACAACTAACCAGCAAGTGCACTGGGTCGTCCAAGTAATACCTTACGTGAGTAAGGGTCGATCCCACGGATATTGTTGGCTTGAAGCAAGCTATGGTTATCTTGTAACTCTTAGTCATGATATCAATAATTCTCAGATTTAATTGTAAAAAAAAAAAAGAACATGAAATAAATACTTGTTATGCAGTAATGGAGAACAGGTTGAGGTTTTGGAGATGCTTTGTCTTCTAAATTTCTGCTTTCCTACTGTCTTCTTCTTCATGCACGCAAGGCTCCTTCCATGGCAAGCTATACGTTGGTGGATCACCGTTGTCAATGGCTACCATCCATCCTCTCAGTGAAAATGGTCCAAATGCGCTGTCACCGCACGGCTAATCATCTGTCGATTCTCACTCATGTTGGAATAGGATCCATTGATCCTTTTGCATCTGTCACTACGCCCAGCACTCATGAGTTTGAAGCTCGTCACAGTCATCCCTTCCCAGATCCTACTCGGAATACCACAGACAAGGTTTAGACTTTTCGGATCTCAGGAATGGCCGCCAATAATTCTAGCCTATACCACGAAGGTCCCAATCTTAGATTAGAAACCCAAGAGATACACATTCAAGCTTGATTACATGTAGAACGGAGGTGGTTGTCAGGCACACATTCATAGGTGAGAATGATGAGTGTCACGGATCATCGCATTCATCAGGTTGAAGTGCGAATGAATATCTTAGAATAGAAACAAGCGTGATTGAAAGGAAAACAGTCGTAATTGCATTAATCCATCAAAACACAGCAGAGCTCCTCACCCCCAACCATGGGGTTTAGAAACTCATGCCATAGAAGATACAATATGAAACGTGTAAAGTGTCATGAGGTACAAGATGAATCACTAAAAGTAGTTTTTATAATAAACTAGTGCCCTAGGGTTACAGAAAATGAGTAAGCTAGAATAGTTAGTGTAGAAATCCACTTCCAGGGCCCACTTGGTGTGTGCTTGGGCTGAGCATTGAAGCTTTTACGTGTAGAGACCTTTCTTGGAGTTAAACACCAGCTTTTGTGCTAGTTTGGGCGTTTAACTCGAGCTTTCATGCTAGTTCTGGCGTTTTGACGCCAGAATTTCTATGCTGACTTGGAACGCCAGTTTGGGCCAACAAATCTCGGTCAAAGTATGGACTATTATATATTGCTGGAAAGCCCAGGATGTCTACTTTCCAACGCAATTCAGATCGCGCCAATTGGGCTTTTATAGCTCCAGAAAATCCACTTCAAGTGCAGGGAGGTCAGAATCGAACAGCATCTGCAGTCCTTTTTCAGCCTCCGAATAAGATTTTTTCTCAGGTCCTTCAATTTCAGCCAGAAAATACCTGAAATCACCGAAAAACACACAAACTCATAGTAAAGTCCAAAAATGTGATTTTTCAATAAAAACTAATAAAAACATAATAAAAAATAACTAAAATATGCTAAAAACATACTAAAAACAATGCAAAAAAGCGTATAAATTATCTGCTCATCAGTTATGCTACCCTATTGTTGAGGAGACGGATAACCAAGAGGATGAACAAGAGAAAGTTGTTGAGAATAAACTCTGTGAGATTGATGAAAAGGGACCTCAGCTTGAGGCAAAGAATGAACTGAAGCCTCTTCCATCTCATTTGAAGTATGCTTTCTTAGAGGACAACCAAAAGTTTCCGATCATTATTGCTAGTGAGCTTTCTAGTGAAGAAGAAGGAAAGCTCCTAGATGTTCTAAGAAAGTACAAGAAGGCAATTCGCTGGAGCCTAGCCGATAATGTGGGGATTAACCCCCGCAAGTGCATGCATCGTATATTTCTACAAGAGGGAGCTTGGCCGATTAGGCAACCGCAAAGGAGGCTCAACCCAACCATCCTTGATGTGGTAAAGAAGGAGGTCACTAGGCTACTTGATGCGGGTATCATATGCCAAATTTCTGACAGTGAGTGGGTGAGCCCGGTCCAGGTTGTTCCCAAGAAATCGGGCATCACTGCGGTTAAAAAGGATGATGGTGAAGTGGTCACCAAGAGAGTACAAAATGCTTGGCGAGTGTGCATCGATTATAGAAGGTTGAACACCGCTACAAGGAAGGACCACTACCCTTTGCCCTTTATTGATCAGATGTTGGACCGTTTGGCGGGTAAATCCCATTATTGCTTTCTTGATGGATTCACTGGTTACTTCCAAATTCACATTGCCCCTGAGGATCAGGAAAACACCAGATTCACTTGTCCTTTTGGCACCTTTGCCTACAAAAGGATGCCATTTGGACTATGTAATGCACCTACTACTTTTCAGCGGAGTATGACCAGTGTCTTTTCTGATCTGATGGAGAATTGTCTGGAAGTCTTTATGGATGACTTCAGTGTTTATGGAACTTCATTTGATTGTTTCTTAGAGAACTTGGCCAAGGTCTTAGCTAGATGTGTTGACACTAACATTGTCTTAAACTTTGAAAAATGCCACTTTATGGTAAGATAAGGTATAGTGTTAGGACATGTAGTATCTCATGAAGGCATTTCTGTAGATCTGGCCAAGGTCGATGTTATCACCACTTTACCTCACCCCTCATCTGTGAGGGGGCTCCGCTCGTTTTTGGGACATGTAGGATTTTACAGGCGCTTTATTAAGGATTTCAGCAAGATTGCTTTGCCATTGTCGCGCCTACTCCAAAAAGATGTGGACTTTGAGTTTGACAGTGCATGTGTAAGTACATTTGAAGAGCTAAGGAGAGCTCTTACCACAGCACCGATTGTGCGAGGCCCCAACTGGACGCTACCATTCGAGATAATGTGCGATGCGTCAAACCATGCTTTAGGTTCCGCGCTTGCAAAGCGCGATGGTAAACTTTCTTATGTCATTGCTTACTCTTCTAAAACATTGGATGCAGCACAATCCAACTATACCACTACAGAAAAGGAACTCCTAGCTATTGTTCATGCTTTAGATAAATTCAGATCTTATTTGCTAGGGTCAAAGATAGTGGTATACACGGATCATGCAGCTTTGAAGTACTTATTGATAAAGAATGAGTCAAAACCTAGACTCATCCGTTGGATCTTACTTTTGCAATAATTCGACATTGGGATTAGGGACCGGAGTGGGTCTCAAAACTTGGTTGCGGATCATTTAAGCTGCCTTGAGAATTTAAAATTTGACCTATTTCCGATCAATGACTCATTCCCATTAGATAGTTTGCATGTTGTGTTAGATAGCTTTCCTTGGTTTGCACCAATGGCGAACTACTTGGTCGCAAAATCTTCCCTCCTGACTTTTCTAAACACCAAAGAGACAAGTTGAGGAGTTATTCCAAATACTACATTTGGCATGACCCTCACTTGTGGAAGAGGGGAGTGGACCAAGTAATTCGAAGATGTGTCCCGGAATCTGAAATTCAACCCATTCTTGAAGCTTGCCATTCATCCGAATGTGGCGGCCACTTTGGCCCACAGAGGACAACTAAAAAGGTGTTAGATTGTGGATTCTGGTGGCCAACCTTATTCAAGGATGCTAACCGGTTCTGTGTGTCTTGCCATCAGTGTCAGATGTCGGGAAACACGTCCTAAAGGGATGAGACGCCTCAGCAACCTATGTTGTTCTGTGAGATATTTGATGTATGGGGTATTGACTTTATTGGACCTTTTCCCAACTCAAGTGGGTATCTGTATATTCTGTTAGTGGTTGACTACGTGTCAAAGTGGGTAGAAGCAATACCTACCCACCTTGACGATGCCAATACTGTCATTTCTTTTATCAAGAATAACATTGTGTACCGTTATGGGTCGCCACGAGCAATCGTGAGCGACCAAGGATCGCACTTTTGTAACAGGAAAGTAAAGGCACTGCTCAAGCGCTATGAAGTATTGCATAAGGTTGCAACTGCTTATCACCTACAAACCAACGGGCAAGCAGAAGTGTCCAACCGGGAGATTAAGAGAATTTTGGAGAAAGTGGTCAATCCACAAAGGAATGATTGGAGCCTCCGGTTAGGAGATGCACTTTGGGCGTATAGGACGGCCTACAAGACTCCGTTGGGGATGAGTCCCTTCCGGATCGTCTATGGTAAGGCATGCCACCTTCCAGTGGAGATTGAGCATAAAGCCTATTGGGCGGTAAAGCAGTGCAACATGGATTTTACCAAGGCGGGTGTGGCTAGGAAATTATAGCTAGAGGAGCTCGAGTGTTTGAACGAAGCATATGAGAATGCCCGGATCTACAAGGAAAAGTCTAAAGCATTCCATGACCATCACATCCAAAAGAAGGATTTTCAAGAAGGTGATGAGGTTCTCCTCTACAACTTGAGGCTTAGATTCATGCCTGGCAAGCTCCGTTCTAGATGGGAAGGACCCTTCAAGGTGAAAGAGATAAAGCCCTATGGGGTGGTGGAATTGTTTGATCCTAAAATTGAAACAACTTTCAAGGTGAATGGACGTAGAGTGAAGAAGTACCATGGCTACAAGTTTCCAAAAGAGCTAGAGGTGTTCCTACTAATGGATGCACCTAGAGGAGGAGAAGCTTGAGCGACTAACCGTCCAACTTAAGGACGTTAAAGAA
Source organism: Arachis ipaensis (assembly GCF_000816755.2). Taxonomy (NCBI): domain Eukaryota; kingdom Viridiplantae; phylum Streptophyta; class Magnoliopsida; order Fabales; family Fabaceae; genus Arachis; species Arachis ipaensis. Next base: position 66,886,937 of record NC_029790.2, read on the forward strand.
AAGTGCTTGGTGGAAGGCACCCCACCGTGGTAAGATCTTCCTTGTGTATACCTTCTTGCTTTTAGCATTAGATTGTTGTACATTTTGTGACTTCTTGATGTTGTTGATTGCTTAGGAATGCTAGTTTTGTTGATCTTGTTGGATAAATAGGATGTTCATATAGATTTCATAATTTTGGTATGAATGAATTACTGAAGTTGGAGAAAATGCTTGTTTTGAATAGTGCATGAAATTGTGAGTGTTTCCTTGACTACCTAGCTCAAACACCTGCCAAGAATGTGTTAGAATAGCCCTTTCTATGTTGTTTAAAAAAAAGAGAGGGGAAAAGGGGGCATCCGCGCGCGAGCGCACTGTATGCGCGTGTGCCGGTGGTGCATTTCATACTCCTGGTACAAAAACCCGAGAGTTATGCCCACCTTGTGCCCACTTCATGCCAGGCACCAACGCGCAAGCGTGCGTGACACCTACACGCCCCTTGAAAATTAGCCATCGACTCGCAAGCGCACTGTGCGCGCGCGCCTCGATTGTGCAATCTGAACTCCCTGGTACAAAAACCAGAGAATTGTGCCAAACTTGTGCCTATTCTGTGCCCGCGACTGACGCACAGGCTTGTGCTGCATGCCAACTCTGGTACAAAAACCCGAGAGTTAGGCCTACTTTGTGCCAACTCTGTGTCAGGAACCCAACTGTCTTCACGCGTATGCGCCCTTGACGCGTACGCGCCCCTCGCTCAACCCTCACCGATGCGTAAGCCCACCGTGTGCGCGCGGGTCGGTCGCGCGAACCAGTTTTAAAGCTAGCGCGCCCTGCTTCTTTCCTTCTCTCACCTTCTTTCTTGTTTCCTTTCTTCTTCTTCCATCACTTTTCTTCTTCTTCTTCTTCTTCTTCTTCTTCTTCTTCTTCTTCCACTACATCTCTTCTCTCTCTTTTTCTTTTCTCACAAAAGAATACTCCACCTTGTTCTCTTCCCCTTCTCAAGGTTCTACTTCTTCTATACTTCATCTCTTACTCTCTTTGCATAATCTCTTCTAGTTACATGTTTCTTTTTGATTGATTCTCTTATTTTCTCTTTTACTTGCATGATCATACTACTTGCTTTTTGCTTGTTTACTTTTTTCTTCTCTTGTTTTCCTATGGATGTTGTGTGATGATTGAAATTTCATTTTGGGACTCTGATTGGTCGAGTATCTCATATTTGCTCATTGTTTGAAATTTCATATATGCACGAATGCCATTTTGGTTTATTTTAGTCATATACATTCAATTTGGTGCTTCCTCCTCATTCACTTGCTCCCTTCTAAGTGCATTGAGTCCACTTTGCTTTATGCTTGCTAATTAATACTCATTGAACATGACTTGCTCTTTGTTATGGATGCATGAGATTATTCTTCTCGTGCCATATTGCATGCTTTACTCACTCTTGCATCCCATGCCAAGTGTTGTGACCCATGCCTCTATGATCACTTTGTTGCACTATTTGTTTTGGGCACTACCTTTCACTTGTATGTTTTCGTTGAGATGATTCTTTGGGTTTAATGTTTTCCGATTTTCCCTCCCTTTTTCAGGATGGCTACCAAGAAAGGCAAGGAGAAAGCTTCAAAGAAACCGGCCACAAAGAGGGCACCCCAAAAGTCAAACTCTAAGGCGCACTCTTCATTAGGAGCCAAACCCCTATCTAAGAAGGCGAAGGCACCCGCTCCTATTGATGAAAAGAGAAGAGCAAACCAGCAAAGGATTCTTCAAAGTTCCCCAACCACTTCTGCGAACTTGTGTTCCCCGCCATGGTTGAGAGGAACTATCATGCCGAGCATCTACTCACCCCGCTGGACAAGGTTGCTCATTGTATTCTACCCCGCATTGAACGGCAAGGATGGGAGTTTCTTCTGAGAAAACCACAGGAAGTCAACCTCTCATGGGTGGTAAAATTCTACACTAACTACCATCTTCCCTCTCTTTAATCGGTATACGTGCACCGGAAGCATGTCCCAATTTCAGAAGAGGCTATTCAGCAAGTGCTTAATGTCCTACCGGTAGCAAGTGACATGGATGACTACCAAGAGAAGAGTTTGGGTTTGATTGGGACTCGATCCTCCGAGTCATTGCTGAACCAGAGACATTTTGGACCCATGGTTGACTCCGGATGCAGCCCAAGTGCATTGACGCATGTTCTCTCACTATAGAAGCTAGAGCTTGGGCACAGATCCAATTCCACTATGTGCTACCTAGTACCCACAAGTTGTCCTTCACGGCAGATCTCGCGTTGCTTGTTTGGTGTGGTCTCACGGAGAGACCGGTGAACATTCCGCTTCTTATCAAGCAAGAGATGGGTCAAGTCCACGCCTGGGGTAATTTGCCCTTTCCAACATTGGTGTTTGATTTAGTTGCTGCTGTGGGTATTCCTTGGAAAGCCGTGGACACGAAGGCCATAATTCCGGCTAAGGGCGATGTTGTCCCAAGCAAAAAATACTTACAGCTTCCTATGAACAACCCAAGCCTTGACATAGCCCCTCCACCTACTATTCCTTCCACCTCATCATCACCACCACGGCAAGGATCCACCCATCAAAGGATAGAAGATCTACACCGAAAGATTGATAGATATGAGCGGCGCAACCAACGCCGATACACTTACATCAATAAGCTCTTGCGTTGTGTTACCCCTAGCATGGAGGAACCCGAGATATTCACGTCCACCTCAAACCCAAGTAATGGGAGCTCTGATGAAGGGGATACTGAAGGTTCCGGTCCTGATCGCCCTTTGCGCATTGTTGGTAGCACGGAGGACCGTGCTAAATTCTAAGTGTGGGGAGGTCGTTCGACCGATCTCCATCGGTAACAACCTCTTCCTTTCAACACCCATGGATTTATCTTTTGCTTAGTAGTTAGTACATTGCATGTGTAGTTAGTCTTGCTTGTAAATACCCTTTGCATGATAGTTAGTCTCTATAGAGTTACTTGGTCAGAATAATGACTTCTTCCCCAAGAAACTGTATTTTCGGGGTACCCAACCAATTTTGAAAATTTTCTTTTTGTGCAAACTTGCTTCAAGAATGTATTTTGGAACACAGTGATTGAGCTAAGAACACAAGCATGTGAGTTTTGAGCATATTGTGTGGTTATATCTTCTAACCACTATTTTCCATTCTTGTGTGCAGTATTCTCTCTCTATGACTGTAATCCTTGCTTTGTCTAATTCTATATGTCCATTACTTTGTGTATGAATGCATTTATATGATTGAGGCCATCATTTCAATAGTCACTTCACCCAAATGGCCTTAACCCTTTTATCTACTATTGCTAACCAATTTTGAGCCCATGATAAACCCTTTTTGTTCTTAAATAGTGCACATCAACAACCCTAAGTGAAAAATAATGAATGTCCCTATATTTGGATCCTTGATTAGCTTAGGTAAGTGAGGTTGTGTATTATTCAAATGGGAGGGTGTACTTGGGAACTTGGGTAGATGTAAAGGTGTATATTCATAGTTGTAATTGGAAATTTTGTGAATCGGGAACATACTCATGTATTGAATGATTGAACCATATGCATTGAAACTTTTGTACATGAAACCCCAAGAAAAAGGGGACCAAAAAAAATAAAAAATAATATTATATGTGTATATACGAGAATGTAAGAAAAGGAAATAGAAAAATAGAAGAAACAAAAATATGGAAAAAAAAGAGAAAGCAATAAAAAGGGACAAAAATGCCCCAAGACAAAGTAATAATAACAATACATATGGGATGTGAATTGAAAAAGAATGCATGAGTATGCAAAAAGTAAAACCCATGGGTAGCTAGGCATTGTATTAGAGTTGTATAGGTTGTTCTATGTGTTGAGTGAGAACTCAGGTTAATCAAGGATTCGAATTTTAAGCTCACTTGACCATATACATCCTTACCTTCACCCTAGCCCCATTACAACCCATGAATAAGACCTCATGATACTTGTATGCATGCATGAGGTAATTGTTGATTGTTAGATGAAAGACAAATCTTGGAAAGCATGATTAGGAGAGGATTGAGTGACGAACCCTATACACCTGAGCGAATAGAGCGGATACACTTCCGGTGAGGGTTCGATGCTCAAATCCTTATTCCCGGCTTTCACAAGCTTTCATCTAGCAAGTTATATGCACTTCATAGTGAGGTTCAAATTGGTAGGATTCATGAACTACATATCATTTTCGTCCCGTATGCTCATATGTGTTCTTGGAGGATAGATGCACCCTTGACCAAGTAGATAGATGCTTTTACGTTAGTTGCATGCATTCATTTACGTAATTTGCACTTCATAAACCCTTTCTTACCATGATCTTTGGTCTTTTTATTTTAAGCATGAGGACATGCTTGGTTTAAGCGTGGGGAGATTTGATAAACCCCAATTTTAAGGTTTATATTGTGTGGAATTTGAGGGTTTTGTCAATATTTTTCACACTTATTCACAAGAATTGCATGGTTTTGTGTTCTCTTCCTAATATTGCTTCATGATGCAAAACATGCTTCTTTTACCTTAGAATTGCTATATTTTGATCCTCTTTTATTACCATTCGATGCCGTGACGTGTTTGTTGAGTGATTTCAGAATTTATAGGGCAAGAATGGCCTAGAAGGGAGAAAGAAAGAATGCACAAGAGGAAGGAACATGAAGATTTGGATTTTGGGAATTTCAGCATGGGCGTGCACGCGCACCTCACGCGCATGCGCGGGTGTGGACAGCTGGATACGGCGCGCAAAGATCGACGCATCCGCGTAGATTAGAGAAATCTGCCTCAGCGCATGATAAACCCCATTTTTAGGGTTTATCATGTATAGATTTAAGAGTTTTGTCAACGATCCTCCACACTTATTCATATAAAACTGCATGATTTTCTGTTCCTTTCCCATTTTGCCTCATAGATGAAAATATGCTTCTTTTGCATCAAAATTGATATATTGTAATCCCCCTCTATTACCATTCGATGCCTTGATCCATTTGTTAAGTGGTTTCAGAAGTTACAGGGCAAAAATGGCTAAGAGGAGTGAAGGAAGCATGCATGAATGGAAGGAGCATGGAATAAATTAAAGATTTGAAGTTTGGACATGCACGGACACGCGCACCTAGCGCGTACGCGTGAATGCGTACACCCATAGCCAGCACAGTGGAGCCAAGTGAGGAGCAGGCGCGCTTATATGGCTGGGCCATATCTCCTGTGATGCTCCCGCGCACCGTGCGCCTGCGCGCAGATCGCAAAAAGACCCCAGGGATGCATACGCGTGCCGTGCGCGTACGCGTCAATGGACGCACGTGATTTTTAATCAAAATATGTGACCAGCGATTTCAAGGAGTCCCAGGCCCTGTTTTGGAACAGAATTTTGGAAGGAAAAGCTTAAGAAGACCAAGGATTAGGAGTGTTAGGACAATTAGTCATAATTCTAGATATTTTAGGGAGTTAGTTACATTTTGTTTTTAGAGAGAGAAACTCCAACTTCTCTCTAGAATTTCACTTCTCCCATTGCAATTCTCCTGGGATTTCTTGGTGAGATCCATTGCCAATTCATAGTTCTACTCTTCTTCTACTCATAATTGATGTTCTTTTGATTCAATCTCTTAGATCTAGATTTGTTTGACTTTGTTACCCTGATTTTGGATTAATGAATTGTATCATTTCATTCAATTGCTTGATTGTTGATGACTGTGTGGATTAGATAGCTTTAATTCAATTTTCTTCTCTCAATTACATCATGTCTTCTATGATTTCCTACCAAGTGTTTGTGATAATGACAACCCTAACTATGGAGTAGATTTCTCTTACTTGGCTTAGGGGTTGAGTTATTGGAGACACTTGAATAGTGGATATTAATTGTAGATTATGAATTGGGAGTTGCTAATTGACTTGGAGTGCACTAAAGCTAGACTTCCCTAGGGTGAGACTAGGACTTGTGACTCAAGTTAGTTACTCTCACTTGACTTTCCTCCATTGTTAGGGGGTTAACTAAGTGAAGCAATAATCAATTCTTATCATAATTGAAGGAAACTATAATGATGAAACTTCCAATGCTCACCCTTAGCGAAGGCCTTTATCTTAATTAATTGTTGTTTGCTTTTGTTAGCTTGAATTCTTGCACCAACTCTAAAAACCATAAAAGCTTTCCTAATCAATGATGTGCATTCTAAGGCAATTCCTATGGAGAACGACCCGGGATCAAGACTCTTGGTCATAGATTTTAGAATTGTTTGATGCGATATTTGCGTGTTGGTTAAACTATACTCACGATTGGATTCATTGCTAATTTCTAACCGGCATAAGAATATGCGGTTCATCAAAATGGCGCCGTTGCCCAAAAAAGTGTGTTGATTCGGGACCTTGTTTAGTCTCTTGTGTCATTGACAGAGTCCAATTTATTGACTGTATGTGTGACTTTGGTGCATGCGTTAGCATTATGCCTTTTTCCATTTATCATCTATTAAAGCTCCCACTGTTAAAGCAGTCGGTGGCTAGGTTTGTCTTGGCGGACAAGAGCATAATAACCTTGTCGGGTATTGTGAAAGATGTGTTGGTCAACATCAAGGGTTTGATATTTCCAATTGATTTCCATATTATTGTGATGCTACCAAGTGAATCCGAAAGGGCATCATCTATCCTACTTGGGAGGCCATTTTTTAGGACCTCTAGATTCAAGTTGGATGCTCATTCTGGGACCTACTCATTTGAGATAGATGGGAGAGTTGTAAGTTTTAGCCTAGAAGAATCAATGAGGCACCCACTGGAGAACCATTCCATATTTCGGTATGATCTAATTGACAACATTGTGGCCGAAGTGCATTATGCAAAGCTAGAAGAATAATATATGGTTGAAGAAGATAGTGAAGATCCAAGTGAAGAAGTTCAAGTGACAAGCCAAGAGCAAAAACTAGAATTGAAGCCACTACCACCCCACCTAAAGTATTCATATCTTGATGAAGCCCACAAGTTCCCGGTGATCATAGCAAGGGAACTAAATCCTCAACAAGAAGAGAATTTGCTATGTGTTTTAAGGAAGAACAAAAGGGCAATAGGGTGGAGTTTCGCGGATCTAGTGGGGATAAGTCCCCAAGTGTGTGAGCCCTGGATCCTTTTGGAAGAAGAAGCTAGACCCGTGAGACAACCTCAAAGGCACTTAAATCCGACTATTTTGGAGGTTGTCAAGAAAGAGGTAACACGGTTACTCAAGGTAGCATTGACCCAAGCTCCCATTGTGTGAGGGTCGGATTGGAGTCGGCCATTCGAAATACTGTGTGATTCCTCAAATTTTGCCGTTGGAGCCGCGTTAGCACAACGCGAGGGTAAGAATCCATATGTCATAGCATATGCATAAAAAACACTAGATGGAGCCCAATCCAACTACACTACCACCAAAAAAGAACTTTTGGCCATTGTCTTTGCCTTGGACAAGTTCCGAGCATATCTACTTGGTTCAAAGGTGGTAGTGTATTCGGATCATGCGACGTTAAAGTATTTGTTGGCTAAGAAGGAATCCAAACCGAGATTCATTAGATGGGTTTTATTGTTGCAAGAATTTGACTTGGAAATTAAGGATAGGAGTGGTACGCAAAACCTAGTGGCGGACCACTTAAGTCGCCTTGAACACACAAAAGGCGATACCACTCCTATTAATTATTCTTTTCCCTTTAAGAGCTTGCATGCAATCTCGGAAACCATTCCTTGGTATGCACCGATCGTCAATTACTTAGTATCTCGCTCCTTCCCTCCTAATCTCTCTAAACATCAAAGGGATAAGCTAAAAAGTGAATCCAAATACCATGTGTTGGATGACCCATACCTTTGGAGATGTGGGACGGATCAAGTAATTCGGAGGTGCATTCCACAAACCGAATTCCACTCAATCTTGGAAGCTTGCCACTCCTCCGAAGGAGGAGGCCATTTTGGACCTCAAAGAACAACAAGGAAAATCCTATATTGTGGATTTTGGTGGCCAACTCTTTTCAAAGATTCTTCTCATTTTTGTAATCTTGTTCTCAATGCATTAGATTTGGTAATATCTCCAAGAAGGATGAAATCCCCCAACAAATCATGCTATTTTGTGAGATTTTTTATGTGTGGGAAATTGACTTCATGGGGCCATTCCCAAATTCTAATGGTTTTCTCTACATTCTACGTGCCGTTGACTATGTGTCTGATAAACACATATTTTATGATATATTTTGTGCCTAATTTAAGTGATTTATTCAATCCTTCACTCACTTATTCATGTTAATTGCATGGTTTTACTTTCCTTTCCTTATTATGTGATATATGTGAAAAACATGTTTCCTATGCTTTAAGAATAATTATTTTAATTACCCTTTATTACCATTCGATGCCGTGATTTGTGTGTTGAGTAGTTTCAGATCTTCTAAGGCAGGAATGACTTAAAGGATGGAAAGGAAACAAACAAAAAATGGAAGGAAAGCACAAAATGGAGTTTTTGAAGAAACTGGCAGCGACGCGAACGCGTGGGCGACGCGGCCGCATGCCTGGCGCGAAGAGAGCGCGACGCGAATGCGTGAATGACGCAAGCGCACGCCTTGAGCAGAACGCAGATGACGCGGACGCATGACCGAAGCGAACGCGTTATAAGGAAAATTCCAGATGACGCGACCGCGTGACCCACGCGGACGTGTGATAGAGGCCACGCACCAGAAATTATAGAAAACGCTCCCAGCAATTTCTGAAGCCCTTTTTGGCCCAGATCCAAGTATAGAAAGCACATATTAGAGGTTATAAAGTGGGGGAATGCATCCAATTATTCACTTTTCATGATTTAGATGTACTTTTTAGAGAGAGGTTCTCTCCTCTCTCTCTTAGGATTAGGATTTAGGATTTTTCTCGCTTTCATAATTGCCCCTTTCTACCAGGTTCAACATTCTTTTTAATTATTTATTTTCTCAATTTAATTTGTGAACTTTTTTATGTTACAGATTATTCCTTTAATTAATGTTATTTGAGGTATTTCAGTTTATGATTGCTCTCTTTTGCTTATGTTACTGTTACTTCCAACCTGAAGATATTTTTATTCGAGTAAATTTACTTTTCCCCTTTTTGTCTTGGTTAAGAAATCAGTAACTCAGGAGTTATCAAACTCAACGTGATCGATAATTGTTATCTTTGCTAATTGAATTGAACTTCAATAATTCCAGTCCTTTCTTAGAAATTGACTAGAACCTGAAGGTCAGACTAATTAATCTACTTGATCTTCCCTTGCTTTAGTAAAGGCTAACTAAGTGGGAGTAAGACTCAATTCTCATTACCATTGATAAGGATAATTAGGATAGGACTTCCAATTTCTCATACCTTGCCAAAAGTGTGTTTTATAGTTATTTATTTATTTTACTTGTCATTCAAATTACTCGTTCCTTACTTTCAAAACCCCAATTTACAATATTCATAACCAATAATAAGAACATACTTCCCTGCAGTTCCTTGAGAAGACGACCCGAGGTTTAAATACTTCGGTTATCAATTTATTTAGGGGTTTGTTACTTGTGACAACCAAAACGTTTGTACGAAGGGATTTCTGTCGGTTTAGAAACTATATCTACAACGCGATTATTTTTATAAAATTCTTTACCAGCAAAAATCCTAACGTTAAAATGGCGCCGTTGCCGAGGAATTGCAAATGTGTGCCTTATTATTGGTTATTGTAAATATTTGCTTTTTACTTGTTTATTTGTTTTTATTTTTCTCTTTATTTTTGCTTTTTCGTAAATTAAGAGGTTATTGGTTTTTATTTAGTTATTAAAAATTTTTCAAAAAATTTTTTTGGTGTTCATCTTGATCTTCAAGTTGTTCTTCGTGTTCATCTTGACCTTCAAGTTGTTCTTAGTTGTTTTCTTCATTTTGATCTAAAAATTTTAAGTTTGGTGTCATTTTATTGTTTTTCTCTTTCCTCATTTATTTCAAAAATATCTTTTCTCTTTATTTTTATTGAATTTTTGAAATTTCTATAAAAAAAAATTTCAGATTTTTATTTTAAAATTTTTATCTTATCTTATCTTATTTCAAAAATCAAATTTCAAAATTCAAATTTAAAAATTTTCAAAATTCAAATTTAAAATTTTTTTCAAATTTAAAATTTCAAAATTTAATTTTCAAATTCAAAATTTAAATAACCTTTTAATTTAAATTTGTTTTTATTTTTATTTTTTATTTTTATTAGTTACTTTGAGTTCTCACCTCCGTCGCTTTGAGTTTGGTTCCAATGTTGTTGCAAGGAATGGAAATTATAACAGGAACATGCATCAAGGTCAAAACAATCAGAGATGGAAGGAGCCACGAAGATCTGATCGACCCTTCCGACAACAACACCTTCCACAGTACCACAGACAAAGACCATTCCACGATGCATACCAAGACAATAGTTATGGTGGACCCTTCTGTGACAACCAACACCCACCAAATTACTATAGTCCAGAGCCATTCCAGGTGGCATACCAAGATGATAGATATGATGGACCCCCATTATATGCCTATGAACCTCCTCAACACAACTTTGAACCACCACACTCATAAGCTAACTACCACCATTCACCTTCATATGATCCTAACCCTCATCCACCATACCAACCACCTTATGAATCATATGAGCCATATATAAAACCACCCCAATTCCAACCTAATTACTCCCAAGAACCACCACCTCCATATGCACCATATCCATATCCATCAATCCAAGAGCCTTATGGTCCTACTTATGATACCCAAGCGGAACAAGAATCAACGGATCGTCTCAAGGAAACAGTGGATCAATTTCATGCAACCCTTCATCAATTGGAGCAAGCGATACAACAATTAACTTCCTGATGTTCGGACACTCAAGGAACCCCCATGGCTTCATGTGGACAATCTAATGAAGAACGTAGCATGAAGGAGACATTAGAAACTCCGGTGGACAGTAAGGAGCATGAATTTGTACTGGAACAAGTGGAGGAAGCCGAAATTATTGACGAAGAAGAAGTGGTTGAAGACTTGGGAGATGCTGAACCTCCAAGGGAAAGTCAAGACATAGAACCTCCTTCCAAGATGGTTGCATTTGATGTTGAGGAGGGTGTACAACCTCCAAGGCATATCATAGTTGAAGACTTAGAAGAGGTTGGTCAAGAAATGGAGATTAAAGAATAAGAAGCACAGCCTCCCATGCCCTTGGTGAGCAATGAAGAAGAGATTGAATTGGAAGAAAGCTACCAAGAGGAAGAGGTTGATATTGAAGAAACCTGCAAAGAGGTGGAAGTTGTCAGAGAAGAGCACAAGGGAGTGGAGCTTGCAATTTCATTAGAATTACCTCCCCCTAAGTTACCATCATCCTTCACAACATTCAAGTGGCTATAATTCATATCCCTCAGCTTTCTAATTCCACTTGAATATGGGCTACTGGAGACGGATGGTCAACTTAGAGCTCTTTGTGGCATTAAGAGTAAGAGGAAGATGGTTAGTGGTTAGAGTTGTTAAGCAAGGTTCAACATGGTTGCATACTCAAAGTTTAAATGCAAGGGTTGGTATAAAGTTCAACTGAATGGGTTTAGGAAGCTGTTTGGATGTCTTAGTGAGAATTCAGATTGCTTATCATCCAGTTGGAACAAAGATGGTCAACAAGAAGACGGGTGCAAAAGCAAGATTTGGGACCCCGGAATTCATTCTGTCAATCAACACTCTTGGGGCCGTGTCACTTTCTTTAACCTACTTGAAGGCTTTCTGCGCCTAGTTTGGGACCCCGGAGGTTACTGGAAATACAAACATTGGTAGAGATTCCTGGATCAGTACAAGCACAAGCCACCATGACAAGGAGCCCACCAAATGTCCAACTTAAGGACTTTAACTAAAAGTGCTAGGTGGGAGACAACCCACCATGGTATGATCGTTCCTTTTTCTTCAATTTTGATTTTATTTGATTTTGTTTGTTTTTGAGTTTTATTTTATTCTATTTTCATTGAACCTGGAATTATTCATAGCATCCACATTATCATTGCATTCTGCATCTGCATATTACATAAAAAAAAAAACGCACGCGACGCGGCAGCGTCGCTGACTCGTCCGCGTCACCAATGCATTAGGAAAAAAAAGAAAAGTGAACAGAGAGTGACGCAAGAGCATGCTAGAGGCGTGCCTTAGGCACAAAAATGCCCACGCGTCCATGTCGCCGACGCGGCGGCGTCATTTGAAAAATAGCTTCCCCACGCGTCCGCGTTATCCACGCGAACGCGTGCTCCAAAATCGACGTAAAAAGGGGTGGATGGCAGAATGTTGGTCTAGAATGGGGCTGGACTCGTGCTGGATGCCCAAGCCCTCCCACGCGAACGCGTTCCCCACGCGGCCGCGTCGTTTTCAAAAAATGGCCATCCACGCGATCCCGTCAACCACGCGACCGCGTCACCCAGATTTTCGGCAAAATACATTTAAAATAGAGAGTTGCGTGACCGCGAGGCTGCCCTCGCGCTAATGGCACAGATCGATCCACGCGACCGCGTGGATGACGCGTCCGCATCATTTCATAGAAGCGCTATCCGCGCGAACGCGTGACCCACGCGTCCGCGTCAAAAGCGGTGCACAACTTATCCAGATCAGCCAAATATCTTACTTTTCTTCTCTAATCCTAATTTTTCTTATCCTTTCTTACTTACTTCTTCTTCCCTTCTTTCCCTTCTCATTCTTCTTCACTTCCATTCTATTTCATTTAATTTATTTGCATACTTTCATTCATTCCATTCTAATTTTGTGCATATTTTTATTTTCTTTTCTAAATTCAGTATTTTTCCTTTGGTGTTGAATTTTTTTATTTCACTGTTGCATCTTCTCTTGAATTATTTTGGGTGCTTAGTGACTTGTTTTTATTCTGATTAGGTAATATTATTTAAATCAATGTCAATCTTTTATACCTGTATTACTTTTACATTGACATGAATTTATATTAAATCAATGTCAATCTTTTACTTTGTAACAACCTTGATCTTTGAGTACGCGAGAACTTTTCTAAAGGCACAGATTTCTCTGGAAGATCAGTAAAGAGAACACCTTTTCTATTTCAACATGTATCTCGATCCTCATTGTCATTATGTCATCCTTAAGCTAGAACCTCTTCTGAGGCAAGCTCGATAACGCAATCGCGAAGAACCTTGTTTTTGAACCGTATTGGTTAGGAGTTTTGATTCTGTATTTTCTTAAATAGTCTCAGTTTGACGAACCAGACTCGATTCATCAGATAAGAGAGATAATAGGATAATATTATTATTATATTAGTATTAGAAGCTTCTTGAATAATATTATAAGATTACCTGGTCCGTTTTAGTTAAAAACAGAAAATCAGTTTAACCGGGTTTACGGTTTACTGGTGCAGCTTAGCACCAGCACTCTCTGATGACTTTAGCAATGCTAAGGCCTCATCATACATATTCTATTCTCATAATAAATATGTTACTAGTGTCATTTATGCTAGTATCTCAGAAAATAATTTTTAGAGATGTTTTTACGAGTGTTCCGATACATCTAGTTTTAGTAGTTATATACTTGAGATATTTTAATATTATTTTAACCCACCTCCAAGCCAACCAATCACAACTCACCTTACACCCCCAAGACTTCCAAGGCTGTCTCATTTCATCATTTTGGCCGAAAATAACAAGAGAGAAAAGAGAGAAACTTTCATGAACACTTAAGTTGAAATTTTGGTGAAAATTTGATGAAATTTGATGAAATTCAAGCTATGAACTTGTGTTCTTGTGGCTGCTGGAAAACGAAACCCTAGAGCTTAAATTGAGGTTCAATTTGTCTTAAAATCATGTAGAAAAGATGGGGTTTTAGTGGCTTGAAATTTATTTTTGAATTTTGGTAAAAATCGGTTGCTGAAAAGACTGAAAAACGGGTAAAAACAGAGAAAGAATTTGAAGAATATACGAAGAACACGAAGAACACTTTGAGTGTGGTGAAGCACATTGAAGAACACCTTTTAGATATTAGAAAGGGCAAGGAAGTAAAATTTTTGGTGTTTTAGGGGTTATATGGTAATTTCTGGAAGTTAGGGTGGTAAAAGTAGAAATATTAAAAGTTACGGGTGGTAAAAAGTGAATTTTAAAGGTTAAAAGTAAAAGATAAGTTAATTTTCGAAAATTTAGTATTAAAATAATAAATAATAATAAAATATTAAATAATAATATTTAATTAAAAATAATATTTTAATAAAAATAATAAAATAATGCAGAAAAGGCAGTTTTCTGTAAAAGCTTTAGAAAGATAACTTTAAGCGCAGAACCTCATAATTACCTTCCTAAAACACTTAGGGAGTGGTAATAACATATTAGTGAGGTAAAGATAAAGGAAAGAAAAGAAGTTAAAGAAAAGATAAAAATCAAAGAAAAAGTCTGTAAATTTTTAATGACAGAAAAATAGACAGAGATTAGTGAACGAACTAGGGCGACATAGTTAGTCCTTGAGTTGCGACTAGGGTTAGGTATTATATGAAAAGTTAAACTGTTTCAGTATAGACTTAATGAACCTATGCTTGGGACAGGATAACTATTCATATCGAAATTTACGTAAGCTTTAAATACATATGTTATGAAGAGAAATCAAAGCAAAGCAAAGAAACACAGAGAACAGAGTAACCAGAGAAAAGTAAAGAGATACAGAGAAAAAAGTAATCAAAGCAGAGTAAAAAGACAAAGTGAAAAGAGTAATATGATAAAGAGAAATGGTTTGAGCCAAGATATTGTGAAAGTGAAAGATGTAAAATTTGTATAGTATGATTGAATAGAGAAAGAAAGAAGTACTGCATAAGAATGTGAAAGTGATGATGAATAATGAGAATGATATTGAATGATGATAATGAGAAAAGTGTAATATAACAAAGAGAATATAAGAGAAAAGTATAAAAATAAAGAGTTAAGCCTTGTGGCATGATATTCTATTATATGTTCATCTGATGCTTTTCAATTGGCCCTAGAGGTCCTGTAGGCCTAAGTTCACCTACAGTAAGTTGTTATTCCTATACTACCAAAGTTCACCTGTAGTGAATATCAATTGTGTATCTCAGGGTGTTGCTCCTGTAGGCCGAAGTTCACCTACAGAGAGTTGTGATACCTGTAAGCCGAAGTTCACTTACAGGGGCGCTATTTCTGTAAGCTGAAGTTCACTTACAGAGGTGCTATTTCTATACGCTGAAGTTCACCTATAGAAAGTTGTTGTGATTAAACCATTTCTGTAAGCCGAAGTTCACCTACAGAAAGTTGTTGTGTTATGTTTAGACTATTCCTGTAAGCCGAAGTTCACTTACGGGAGTGCTATTTCTGTAGGCCGAAGTTCACCTACAGAAAATAAGCCATATCTAGGACTAGTTCCTGGGTAATGTCGGGCTGCAGGGTGTAAACCGACACGTGAGCTCATGGCCTGCATAGGACAGACATGCATCATACTTGGTTGTGCATTTCCTCTGTTATGATTGTTGAATGAATGTACGCTTTCTTTGTTTGTATTCTATCCACTGTGTCTGTGTTTTGTTTTCTTGTATTCTTTTGTTTGTGTTTTGCTTTCTGTTTTCTCTATTTTCCCTATTTATCTGTATCTTCTGTTCACTACTTCTCGTATTCTGCTATATATCTGCTAAGTGACACAAATTAATGAACTTAACGAATAACCCTGACCCTACTAAGAACTCCCCAGTTCTTACCTCTTCTCTCTCCTTTCCCCCTTCAGATGGAAGCAGGAGTACCTTTCCGTAATCTACTGATGACCGTTTCGCAAAGAGGATTCCGCTCTAGGTAGTCTTCTGAGTCTAGGGTGAATCTCTTTATCTATTTATATGTATATACTATGAGACCAGCCAAAGTTTGCACCCCGTTCGTATGCGCACTTTAGCCTAAATCCTGTGTAAGAGACTCCTGTTTTGTGGCTACCTGATGAGGTACCAGAGAGACGTCATATGGTAACGTCTGATTGTGCAGAGGAATAGTAGATGATGTTCCATCTTTTGGTGACGTTCCACCTGACTTGAGTTTTGAAGACTTGGAACGTACTTTCCCTCGCTTTAGTAGTTTAGAGGGACAAGGCGAGTATAGAGTCTAGGCTAGCCTAGGTGCCAGCTTAGGGACCCCTTGAACAGGTCAGGACCTGGGATGTTGTATGTATATATATGTATATAGTTATTATCTAGCTATATCTAGGGGTGTTCTAACTAATAGTCTATTTTCTAATAAAGGCTGAATCACCGAATGCTGTCAACTACTTGTGATGTATTTATGTGTGGTTGTTTATAACTGTTTTACCTGTTATTATTTGTGAATTGATTACAAATGATTCTGTTTATTAATTCAAATGTTTTCAAAAAAAAAAGTACTTCGCTAACTAACTATGCTTTTAACAACGAATCAGTCTCATATAATAAATAATAGATAATAATTAGGATGACAAATTGGTAGCACTCAGTTTCTGGTATGTCCTAGGCGTACTGAAAATTGGGTCGTTACAATTTGGTATCAGAGCAGTTCGTTCCCAATAGAGCCTGGGGAGTGGACTGACTATGCTTTGCTGCATACTCTGCTTGTGTGTCTCATGCTGTTAGGGTATCTTTAAGATACATTGGGCATGAATGTCTAGGAGTGCTCATTTTGGGAATGTTCGTGCTTAACTTGAGATATTAAGACTGATCACCTTAATGTTGATTATTTGGTGTGGATAGGACCTTAATGACTGCGAATAGGCCTAGTTTAATCGAGCTCCAAACGACGAATCGACGTGAGCCACAGCTATCTTCATAGCTGTTATGATCTTCATGGCTATGCCTGTGTGAGATTTGGATGCTGTAAGGAATGGACCGATCTCTTCGTCAGGATGGATTGAAGGAAATAGACCGCTTAAAGATAGATTTCTTGCACGCGGCTGAAATTTTGAGGGCAAAATTTTCTTTTAGGAGGGTAGAATGTAACAACCCTGATTTTCGAGTACGCGAGAACATTTCTAAAGGCATGGATTTCTCTGGAAGATCAGTAAAGAGAACACCTCTTCTATATCAACAAGTATCTCGATTCTCATTGTCATTATGTCATCCTTAAGCTAGAACCTCTTCTGAGGCAAGCTCGATAACACAATCGCGAAGAACCTTGTTTTTGAACCGTATTGGTTAGGAGTTTTGATTCTGTTTTTTCGTAAATAGTCTCAGTTTGACGAACCGGACTCGATTCATGAGAGAAGAGAGATAATAGGATAATATTATCATTATATTAGTATTAGAAGCTTCTTGAATAATATTATAAGGTTACCAGGTCCGTTTTAGTTAAAAACAGAAAAGACCTCCAAGGCTGTCTCATTTCATCATTTTGGCCGAAAATAACAAGAGAGAAAAGAGAGAAACTTTCATGAACACTTAATCTTCAAAGCTTGATTTCTTCTGAACTAAAACTCAAATCAAAACTCTGATTTCACCAAAATGATCCTCTCTTCTTCCTCTACATAACCATGTAACTTATCAAGGATGGAAATAAGGTGAGATGATAGTCTCCCTCCCATTTCAATTCAGTTTTCAAGGAAAACCATGCAAAACATGTGTTTTCTTGATGTTCTTCCTTAGGAATCATGCTTAACTTGAATTGAGGGCCAAGAAACATTAATTTCCAGAAAGTCTAAGGTGAGATATCTCTTCCTAACGTGCTGGGGGAGATTTGGTCAGTTGAGAGTTTGTGGATTTAAAGTTGTTCTTGATGTGTTTTAGGAGGAAAAAGTGCTTTAAGAACACTTCAAAGAGTAACCGGATTTGGAGCAGCAAATCAAGGTAGGGTTTGACGAATTTTATCTTGATTGATTGTGTTTGATTTGTGTGATTATGATATGATTTGGTTGTTCTTGAAATTGAATGTTTATATGAGTAATTCTTGGTGAAATTTTGGTGAAAATTTGATGAAATTTGATGAAATTCAAGCTATGAACTTGTGTTCTTGTGGCTGCTGGAAAACGAAACCCTAGAGCTTAAATTGAGGTTAAATTTGTCTTAAAATCATGTAGAAAAGATGGGGTTTTAGTGGCTTGAAATTTATTTTGAATTTTGGTAAAAATCGGTTGCAGAAAAGACTGAAAAACGGGTAAAAACAGAGAAAGAATTTGAAGAATATACGAAGAACACGAAGAACACTTTGAGTGTGGTGAAGAACATTGAAGAACACCTTTTAGATCTTAGAAAGGGCAAGGAAGTAAAATTTTTGGTGTTTAAGGGGTTATATGGTAATTTCTGGAAGTTAGGGTGGTAAAAGTAGAAATATTAAAAGTTACGGGTGGTAAAAAGTGAATTTTAAAGGATAAAAGTAAAAGGTAAGTTATTTTTCGAAAATTTAGTATTAAAATAATAAATAATAATAAAATATTAAATAATAATATTTAATTAAAAATAATATTTTAATAAAAATAATAAAATAATGCAGAAAATGCAGTTTTCTATAAAAGCTTTAGAAAGATAACTTTAAGCGCAGAACCTCATAATTACCTTCGTAAAACACTTAGGGAGTGGTAATAACATATTAGTGAGGTAAAGATAAAGAAAAGATAAGAAGTTAAAGAAAAGATAAAATCGAAGAAAAAGTCTATAAATTTTTAATGACAGAAAAATAGACAGAGATTAGTGAACGAACTAGGGCGACATAGTTAGTCCTTGAGTTGCGACTAGGGTTAGGTATTATATGAAAAGTTAAACTGTTTCAGTATAGACTTAATGAACCTATACTTGGGACAGGATAACTATTCATATCAAAATTTACATAAGCTTTAAATACATATGTTATGAAGAGAAATCAAAGCAGAGTAAAGAAACACAGAGAACAGAGTAACCGGAGAAAAGTAAAGAGATACAGAGAAAAGAGTAATCAAAGCAGAGTAAAAAGACAAAGTGAAAAGAGTAATATGATAAAGAGAAATGGTTTGAGCCAAGATATTGTGAAAGTGAAAGATGTAAAGTTTGTATAGTATGATTGAATAGAGAAAGAAAGAAGTACTGCATAAGAATATGAAAGTGATGATGAATAATGAGAATGATATTGAATGATGATAATGAAAAAAGAGTAATATAACAAAGAGAATATAGGAGAAGAGTATAAAAATAAAGAGTTAAGCCTTGTGGCATGATATTCTATTATATGTTCATCTGATGCTTTTCAATTGGCCCTAGAGGTCCCGTAGGCCCAAGTTCACCTACAGTAAGTTGTTATTCCTGTAGGCCAAAGTTCACCTGCAGTGAATGACCGTTTCGCAAAGAGGATTCCGCTCTAGGTAGTCTTCTGAGTCTAGGGTGAATCTCTTTATCTGTTTATATGTATATAGTATGAGACCAGCCAATGTCTGCACCCCGTTCGTATGTTCACTTTAGCCTAAATCCTGCGTAAGAGACTCCTGTTGTGTGGCTACCTGATGAGGTACCAGAGAGACGTCATATGGCAACGTCTGATTGTGCAGAGGAATAGTAGATGATGTTCCATCTTTTGGTGACGTTCCACCTGACTTGAGTTTTGAAGACTTAGAACGTACTTTCCCTCGCTTTAGTAGTTTAGAGGGACTAGGCGAGTATAGAGTCTAGGCTAGCCTAGGTGCCAGCTTAGGGACCCCTTGAACAGGTCAGGACCTGGGATGTTGTATGTATATATATGTATATAGTTATTATCTAGCTATATCTAGGGGTGTTCTAACTAATAGTCTATTTTCTAATAAAGGCTGAATCACTGAATGCTGTCAACTACTTGTGATGTATTTATGTGTGGTTGTTTATAATTGTTTTACCTGTTATTATTTGTGAATTGATTACAAATGATTCTGTTTATTAATTCAAATATTTTCAAAAAAAAAAAGTACCTCGCTAACTAACTACGCTTTTAACAACGAATCAGACTCATATAATAAATAATAGATAATAATTAGGATGACAAATTGGTAGCACTCAGTTTCTGGTATGTCCTAGGTGTACTAAAAATTGGGTCGTTACATACTTCTACTGTTTTCTCATTTGCATGTTGTAGCTACCATGTAATTGAGACCCTCATTATCTGGCATTAACCCAACCATATTTTATTTTATCTTTATTTCTGGATTACTGTTCTTCTTTTTCTCTTCTTTCTGGCTGGCCACCAAGACGGAAAAAGGGAGAAACTTCTAAAAGGAAAGACAAACAAGTCCATCTGCACAATCCTTGAAGAAAAGCATTAGTTGGAATAACCCGTCCACCTGCATATCTCAGCATGAACCGAGGATGGTGCAATCTTTAAGTGTGGGGAGGTTGATATCAATCTCCATAGGTTAGTTACTCTTCTATCTCAACACCAATGGTTTATTTTCCTTGTTAGTTGTTGCATTTGCATGTTTGATTGCATGATTATTTGATTTTGTGCATATTTTACCACTTGGTTAAAGTAATATTTTCTTTTTCAAGAAACCTTTTAGAGCATTTCACTAATTTGAATAAAATTTAATGTTACACTTGTTTGAAGAAATATTATACTGGAACATGGTTTAGAGCTCGAACACACAAAACCTGTGAGATTTTTGAGCCTATTTGAATTGGTTGCATTTTACCAACCAATATTTTATTTTTGGTGTGTGCTTTTTTCTTTCAAAAATTGTGATCTTTGTCTTGCTTAATTCTATATTTCCATTATTTGATGTATGCATACACTTACATGATTGAGGCCTTTGTTTTACTGAGCTTACATACCCATATGGCCATACCCTTTCATTATTCCTTGCAAACCAATGTGGAGCCTATTATACCCCTTTGTTCTTTACTTTAGCACATCATTAACTCTAATCGGAAAACAATAATGTCCTTAATTTGAATCCTTGATTAGCTTAGACTAGTTAGAGTGCTCATGAATTAAGTGTGGGAAAGTGAATTCGGAAACATTTGGTTTGAGAATTGAGTATGTTAGAATTTTCTAAAAATGTGAAAGAAATGTTTAGGACATGATTCATGCATCCAATAATTTAATCATATGCATTGAGGAAAATAAAAGAAAAGATAAATATATATATATATATAAATAAAAAAAGAAGTGAGAAAAAGAAAAGAAAAAAAGAGCAATTAAGCAAAAAGGGGACAAAATGCCCCAAAGTAAGTGGTGAAAGCAATGCATATGTACTGTACTTGAAATTAGAATGCATGAATATGTGGAAAATATGGTTAATGGATAGTTAGATGTGGTATTATGATTACATGGATTGTCTAAAGTTAGGTGAAAAGTTTAAGTTAATTAATGATTCAGATTTTAGTCCACTTGGCCAAATACAATCCTACCTTGACCCTAACCCCATTACAACCTTTAAAGGACCTCTTGATATGTGTATCTGTGCATTAAATTTATGTTGATTATTAGATGAAGAGCAAGCCTTAGAAAGCAAGGT
The DNA here is from genome assembly GCF_000816755.2 of Arachis ipaensis. NCBI lineage: Eukaryota > Viridiplantae > Streptophyta > Magnoliopsida > Fabales > Fabaceae > Arachis > Arachis ipaensis. The sequence goes on from NC_029790.2 coordinate 66,908,310, forward strand.
TAGTAGAGAATTGAGAGAATCGAACCTAAAACACTTGAGTGATTAGAGTGCATACACTTCCAGTGAGGGTTCGATGCTCAATTCTTTGTTCCCAGCTTTCATGAGCTATTTTCTTCTACAAGTCTATTTGTACTTCATTTTTATGATTTGAATTAGTGAAATCCAGTTCATATTTATTCTTGGAGAATTTATTTACTTTTAAACTAAGTAGGTAGAAACATTTTGCATGTAGTTGCATTCACATAGATAGGTTGCATTGCATACTCTCTATCATTTTTCTTTACTCCTTTATAGCTTCTCTTGAGCATAGCATGAGAACATGCTAATGTTTAAGTGTGGGGAGGTTTGATAAACCCATATTTTATGATATATTTTGTGCCTAATTTAAGTGATTTATTCAATCCTTGACTCACTTATTCATGTTAATTGCATGGTTTTACTTTCCCTTCTTTAAGAATAATTATTTTAATTACCCTTTATTACCATTCGATGCCGTGATTTGTGTGTTGAGTAGTTTCAGATCTTCTAAGGCAGGAATGACTTAAAGGATGGAAAGGAAACATACAAAAAATGGAAGGAAAGCACAAAATGGAGTTTTTGAAGAAACTGACAGCGACGCGAACGCGTGAATGACGCGAGCGCGCGCCTTGAGCAGAACGCAGATGACGCGGATGCATGATTGAAGCGAACGCGTGATAAGGAAAACTCCAGATGACGCGACCGCGTGACCCACGCGGACGGGTGACAGAGGCCACGCACCAGAAATTACAAAAAATGCTCCCAGTGATTTCTGAAGCCCTTTTTGGCCCAAATCCAAGTGTAGAAAGCACAGATTAGAGGTTATAAAGTGGGGGAATGCATCCATTCAAAGGAGAGTCTCTAATTATTCACTTTTCATGATTTAGATGTAGTTTTTAGAGAGATGTTCTCTCCTCTCTCTCTTAGGATTAAGATTTAGGATTTTTCTCACTTTCATAATTGCCCATTTCTATCAAGTTCAACATTCCTTTTAATTAATTATTTTCTCAATTTAATTTGTGCACTTTTCTATGTTACAGATTATTCCTTTAATTAATGTTGTTTGAGGTATTTCAGTTTATAATTGCTCTCTTTTGCTTATGTTACTGTTACTTCGAACCTGAAGATATTTTTATTCGAGTAAATTTACTTTTCCCTTTTTTGTCTTGGTTAAGAAATCAGTAACTCAGGAGTTATCAAACTCAACGTGATCGATAATTGTTATCTTTGCTAATTGAATTGAACTTCAATAATTCCAGTCCTTTCTTAGGAATTGACTAGAACCTGAAAGTCAGACTAATTAATCCACTTGATCTTCCCTTGCTTTAGTAAAGGCTAACTAAGTGGGAGTAAGACTCAATTCTCATTACCATTGATAAGGATAATTAGGATAGGACTTCCAATTTCTCATAACTTGCCAAAAGTGTGTTTTATAGTTATTTATTTATTTTACTTGTCATTTAAATTACTCGTTCCTTACTTTCAAAACCCCAATTTACAATCTTCATAACCAATAATAAGAACATACTTCCCTGCAGTTCCTTGAGAAGACAAACCAAGGTTTAAATACTTCGGTTATCAATTTATTTAGGGGTTTGTTACTTGTGACAACCAAAACGTTTGTACGAAGGGATTTCTGTCGGTTTAGAAACTATATCTACAATGCGATTATTTTTATAAAATTCTTTACCAGCAAAAATCCTAACGCCAGTGTCCAAGTAGGTAGAAGCGATACCCACCCGGACGGATGATGCTAACGTGGACCTTTCTTTATTGAGAAACAATATCGTTTGTAGATTTGGGTCGCCACGAGCCATCGTAACCGATCAAGGTTCACATTTTTGTAATAAAAGAATGGAAGGGCTCATGAAGAAATATAGCATCATGCATAATGTAGCCACGACCTACCACCCACAAACAAACGGCCAAGCCGAGGTTTCCAATCGAGAGATTAAACGCATCTTGGAGAGGATTGTGAAACCCAGTAGGAAAGATTGGAGTGCTAAGCTCACCGATGCATTATGGGCCTACTGAACGGCATACAAAATGCCAATTGGCATGAGTCTCTTTCGGTTGGTATATGGCAAGGCTTGCCACTTACCGATGGAGATAGAGCACAAGGCATATTGGGCCATTAAGGAGTGCAATCCAAGTTTGGGTGGAGCCGGAATTGAGAGGAAGCTACAACTAGCGGAGTTGGAATGTTTGAGGCTTGAAGCTTATGAGAATTCTAGACTTTACAAGGAGAAAATGAAAGCCGTGCTTGATAGGAACATAAGAGGTAAAGAATTTAAAGCTGGTGATCTAGTCCTTCTTTACAATTCTAGTTTGAGATTGTTGCCCAGAAAACTAAGGTCAAAATGGGAAGGCCTGTATCAAATAGTGAAAGCGGAACCCTATGGGGTTTACCATTTGTGCCATCCTTCGAGTTCGGATATCTTCAAGGTCAATGGGTACCGTCTCAAGTTGTATCATGGTGAGAAAATGAAGAGAAACAAAGAGATAGAGGTATTCCTTTTGGAAGATGCACCTCTTGGCAAAGAGCAAAGAGCAATGAGCTAGTGGAAGTCCAACTTAAGGACATTAAACAAAAGTGCTAGGTGGGAGACACCCCACCATGGTGAGATCTATCATTTTCGCCCCTCGTATATAGTTCTTAAACTCTTGATTGTTTTGCGATTGCTTAGCTATAGTCTTATTTGATTAGAGTTAATTGTGAATACCTTGGATAATTTTTTCATGAAGACTTGCATTGATTTTTCAATGAATGAATTGATTGTGTGGTAGAAGAACACCCCTTCTTTAGGTTTTGCATTGAGTTAATTGTGCATGGCGCGCGCGCGTTGGTTCCACGAACCAATTGCATTAGAACGCGCTTTTCTCCTTCAATTTTCTTTCTTTCTTCTTACCACCACACTTCTTCTCCACTTCTACCCTCTTCTACCCTCTCTACTACTTCTCCGCCACCACCGGCGGTAACCACCACCTCCGGTGATCCCACACCTCTCTCTCTCCTCTCTTCTCTCATGCTCTTCACTACCTTTTCTCTCACTTTCATACCCCATTTCTCCTCTTCCTCTCAAGGTACTCCTCAATTCTATTCTTGTTTAGTTTTCTTTTTTCCTTTTTCCTTTTCTTAGTTATATTCCCTTACTCTTCCTCTTAGTTAGTTTCATTCATGTTTTCTTTATTTGTTAAATTTTCTTGTTTTGTTTGTTGATTTTTCTTGATTTCTTTTCATTTTCTTATGGGTGTTACAAGAAGAGATTCTTCTTGCATTGATGAGTTGGTTTGACTTATTTGCGTTCTTTTGCAATATGTGGTAAGTCATGATGATTGATGATGCTTTATGGGATGTTACATTGTCACCCTTCTCTCAATTTTTGCTATAACAAGAGATGCACAATAAGTGTTTGATGGAAGACCCACATGAATTTTTGGTGTTACATTTGATTTAGCTCCTCTTTTTTTGGTGTTCTTTCTCTTTCACTTGCTTGTTCATATGTGCATTGAGCTTACTACATTTCTTACTTCATTTCTACATGCTCATCCCCTAGTTCTCACTTATTGCTATTGTTGTTAAGAGTGTGTGCTTCTCATGCTTCTTGTTTGCATGCATATACCACTCATACATCACATGCTTGTGATTAACCATGATTTTCATTATTGCCTTAGTTACATGTTGCAGCTGTCATGTATCTGAGTCACTTATTCTCTTATGTTTTGTCACTAGCATGCTTATTATTTCTTAGTGCTTCTTTGGACTTAATTTCACCATCTTTCCCTCTTTTCTAGGATGGTGATCAAACGAGACAATAGAAAGGCACCCAAGAAGGCACCGTCACGGTCCATTAGCAAAGCATAACAAGCACCTAGAGCCAAGCCCCTCCCCAATAAGACAAGGAGTGTTGCTAACATTGATGTTTTGGAAAAGGACAATCCGACTAGGGATCCAAACAAGTTCCCCGACCGCTATTGCGAACTTGTCTACCCCTTGATCAAACCAAGGAACTATCATGCAGAGCCTTTCCTTTCCCCTCCGGCTCATGTCCTCCCGCTCATCATGCCCCGCATCGAACGGCGACAATGGAAGTTCCTATTGAGGAAGCCTCGGGAGGCAAACTTGTCTTGGGTGGTTGAATTTTACACTAACTACCACTCCTCTTCCCTTACGTCGGTATTTGTTCACCGAAAGCAAGTTCCCGTCACGGAGGAGGCCATTCAATGTGTGCTTAAGACCGGACCATTAGCAGAAGGGATTGATGCTTATCAAGAGATTTTGTCGGCACGGTGCCAATATGCATTTGATTGGGATGCCATCCTCAAGGTCATTGCTATACCCGAATCATTCTGGATTCAAGGAAGGATGAGACCCCGGCCCAAGGGTATCACCGCATGTTTTCTCACTAGAGAGGCTCAGGCATGGCCCAAATTCTGGCCCACTATGTGCTCCCAAGCACCCATGGCTCATCTATCACTGCCGAGTTAGCCTTGTTGGTTTGGTGTGTCCTCACAGAGACACCGGTGCATATTCCCCTTCTCATTTGCCAAGCTATGGGCCGCATCACGCAAAGGAGAACCTACCCTTTCCCACTCTAGTGACCGACTTAGTTGTCGCAGCCGGTGTTCCCCAAGAGTCCAAGGATCGAAGGGCCATGATCTTGATGGATGGTGATGTTGTTCCGAACGGGAGATATCTTTACCCTCCGGCAGACACCGAAGAGCTGACCTTAGCCATCCCCATGAGCATTCCCACTACTTGATCGAAGGACCGTTATGAGCGGCGTAACCAATGCCGATACGCTTTTGTCAAGAAGCTTCTAAGTTGCCTAACACCAACTATGGCCGAAACGGAAATTTCCACGTCCACCGGCACCGATAATGAAGAAAGCGATAATAAAGAAGAGGATGGACAATCGGAAGCTGATCAACCACTGCGTCTCACTCAAGGCACGGAGGACCGTGCCAACTTCTAAGTGTGGGAGGTCGGTCGGCCGACCAGTCTTCATAGGTAACACCCGAATAAATTTTAAATCTCTTTTGTTAATTAGGAAAGATTGCATAATTACGTTTTTCACCTTTTTAACCCTTTTGCATATTAGTATCTCTTAATAAATCCACTTGGTTATAGTAATGACTTCTCTCCTAGAAAACTAGAATTTTAGGGCGACCCTACCAATTTTGAAAAAAAAATTTTGTTTTGCTAATCTTGTTCGAAGAATGTAATTTGGAACATGGATTTTGAGTCAAGAACACAAGCAAGTGAGTTTTGAGCCTAATTGCATGGTTACATCTTATAACCACTTACTTCCCTTCTTGTGTGCATTGTTCTCTCTCAATGATTGTGATCTTTAATTTGTTTGACTCGATATGTCCATTGTTATATGTATGAATGCATGTACATGATTGAGGCCATCAATTCACTTAGCTACTTACCCAAATGAACTTACCTAATAACAACCTTTGCAACCAATTTTGAGCCTAGGCTTAACCCGCTTATTCTTAATTTTAGAACATCACAAGCCAAAGGCGAAAAACTATGAATGTCCCTATTTGAATCCTTGATTAGCTTAGGCTAGTGCGTGTGTGCCGTTCAAGTGTGGAAAAACGGGGGGGAGCATTGGTTGAGGTAAGAGCATGTTGTTTTTGTTGAAAATATTGGGAAGTGGATACATACTCATGTGTTGATTAAATGTATAGACCTTATGCATTGACATTCTTATATAATGTTAAAAAAAAAATAATATATACATATATACACATATGTGTATAGAAAAAAAAAAGGAGAAAAGACAAGAAAAGAAAAGGAAGAAATATATATATATATATATATATATATATAAAGAAAAAAGAAAAGTAATAAAAGGGGACAAAATACCTCAAAGTAAGGTTTAGAGACAAATCAATGCATATGTATAATGATCAAAAGTAAATGCATGAGTATATGAAAAAGTGAGGAATGAGTAGTTAGGTTAGTACATAATTCTATAGAATGTTATATAGGGGAGGTGGGAAGCTCAAGTTAATCAAGGAATTCAAATTTTAGCCCGCTTAGCCAAATATATAACCCTACCTTAACCCTAACCCCATTACAACCTAAGGAAAGACCTCATAATATATGTATGCATGCATAGAATAATTGTTGATTGTTAGAGGAAGAACAAATTTTGGAAGAGCATGAAGTAGGGGAGGAGTGTGTGATCAACCCTATACACCGAGCGAATAGAGTGCAAATACTTCCGGTGAGGGGTTCAAAGCTCAATTCCTTGTTCCTGGCTCTCGCGAGCGTTCTTTATGCAAGCTATGCATATTTCCCTTCGACGACTAGAATTGGTAGAGTTCATACATTGTCCATCATCTTGCCCTATGTGCGTATATATATATATATATATATATGCTCTAGGAAGATTGAATTGCTCTTGACCAAGTAGATAGTAGCATACACCCTAGTTGCATTCATGTAGGTAGATTGCATTCCATGAGTCATACTCCCTTGTGATCCTTTGAACTTTTGCTTTTCTTTAGCATGAGGACATGCTATACTTTAAGTGTGGGGAGGTTGATAAACCCCATTTTTAGGGTTTATCATGTACAGATTTAAGAGTTTTGTCAATGATTCTCCACACTTATTCATATAAAACTGCATGATTATGTGTTCCTTTCCCCATTTTGCCTCATAGATGAAAATATGCTTCTCTTGCATCAAAATTGATATATTGTAATCCCCCTCTATTACCATTCGATGCCTTGATCTGTTTGTTAAGTGGTTTCAGAAGTTACAGGGCAAAAATGGCTAAGATGAGTGAAGGAAGCATGCTTGAATGGAGGGAGCATGGAATAAATTAAAGATTTAAAGTTTGGACATGCACGCGCACGCACACTCTACGCGTACTCGTGGAAGCGTACACCCAGAGCCAGCGCAGTGGAGCCAAGCGAGGAGCCGGCGCGCTTATATGGCTGGGCCATATCTCCTGTGATGCTCCCGCACACCGTGCGCCTGTGCGCAGATCACAAAAAGACCCCAGGGACGCGTACGCGTGCCGTGCGCATACGCGTCGATTGACACACGTGATTTTTTAATCAAAATACGTGACCAACGATTTCAAGGAGTCCCAGGCCCTGTTTTGGAGCATAATTTTGGAGGGAAAAGCTTAAGAACACAAAGGATTAGGAGTGTTAGGAAAATTAGTCATAATTCTAGATATTTTAGGGAGTTAGTTACATTTTGTTTTTAGAGAGAGAAACTCCAACTTCTCTATAGAATTTCACTTCTCCCATTGTAATTCTCCTTGGATTTCTTGGTGAGATCCATTGCCAATTCATAGATCTACTCTTCTTCTACTCTTAATTGATGTTCTTTTGATTCAATCTCTTAGATCTAGATTTGTTTGACTTTGTTACCTTGATTTTAGATTAATGAATTGTGTCATTTCATTCAATTGCTTGATTGTTGATGATTATGTGGATTAGATAGCTTTAATTCAATTTTCTTCTCTCAATTACATCATGTATTCTATGATTGCCTACCAATTATTTGTGATAATGACAACCCTAGATATGGAGTAGATTTCTTTTACTTGGCTTAGGGGTTGAGTTATTGGAGACACTTGAATAGTGGATATTAATTGTAGATTATGAATTGAGAGTTGCTAACTGACTTGGAGTGCACTAAAGCTAGACTTCCCTAGGGTGAGACTAGGACTTGTGACTCAAGTTAGTTACTCTCACTTGACTTTCCTCCATTGTTAGGGGGTTAACTAAGTGAAGCAATAATCAATTCTTATCATAATTGAAGGAAACTATAATGATTGAACTTTCAATGCTCACCCTTAGCCAAGGCCTTTATCTCAATTAATTGTTGTTTGCTTTTGTTAGCTCGAATTCTTGCACCAACTCCCAAAACCATAAAAGCTTTCCTAATCAATGATGTGCATTCTAAGGCAATTCCTAGGGAGAACGACCCGGGATCAACACTCTCGGTCATAGATTTTAGAATTGTTTGATGCGATATTTGCGTGTTGGTTAGACTATACTCACGATTGGATTCATTACTAATTTCTAACCGGCATAAAAATATGCGGTTCATCAGTGCGCACGCGTACATGGTGCGCACGCGTGGATCGCAAAATAATCAGAGTGCACACACGCATGGCGCGTACGCGTGACAAGCTGCACGTGACCTCATTAAAGGAAATCGTGCCTGGTGATTTCTGAGGCTCAAGAGGCCCAAATTCAAGCTGGTTTTGCATGGAAAAGACCCAAGGATGCTAGGGGAAAGGGGGATCATTCATTCACACTTAGACACATATTTTAGCTAGTTTTTGGTTTTTTGTTCTTCTAGAGAGAGAAATCCTTGTTCCTCTCTAGATCTAGTTTGATTTGATCTTCCCTTGTTGAAATTCTGAATTGGATCTTGTTAATTACTAGCTTTGATTACTTAATTTGAATTCCCTAGTATAATTTTGTTTAGATCTTGTGTTAGCTTTATGTTTTCTTACCAATTGTTACTTTCTACCCATTTTGTGAATCTTATGGATCTTGAATTGTTAATGTTATATTGATGATTTTCATGATTAATTGAGTTGTTTGAGTGAATTTACATTGATAATTGTTAGTGGGTACTTGTTAATTTTAATTTAGTTGCATTTTGAGTATGTCTTTTAGTAATGCTTACCATGTGTTTAATGAAATGTTTCCTTTGATTATGGAGTAGTCCTCCTTACTCTTGGCTTAGGCTAAGGGAATTGGATAAACTTGAGTCATTGGGTCTAATGGATTTGATGATTTGGGAACCCTTAGTAGTCAATTTGATAACCATTGACACTAGCCTATTATTACTAAGTCAATTAGTAGCTAGGTTGGACCATATGGGTTGATGTTGACTAAACCATTTAATATACTTCAAATATAGAAGTAAAATTAATGAGTTTGGTTCCTCATAATTGTCAAGATATGGTTATTAGACAATGATGGTGACCCCAATTCCCATGTCTAGCCAAGAGTTAATTTTTTTATTCATATTTGAAAACCCAAAAATCATAATTGCTTTGTCTTAGTTATAGTTATTTGCTTAGTTTTAGAGTAGAATTATATTGGATGTTACCTTATTAGTTTGGAATTGCTCACATCTTGCTTTAGTCACTTGAATTAGTTTCTTGCACTTCAAGATTACTTGCTTGTTAGGATTCTTAGTTTAATTTCTTGCTCATGACTTGCAACCCCGGAATTCTAACCAATGTTGATGCACATGTTTACCCATTCCTTGTGAGACGACCTAAGGTTTAAAAACTTCGGTTACTTTTATTGGGATTGAACTTGTGACAACCAATTCCTTTGAAATTTGATTCGCGAATTATTTGTCGGTTGAGGGCTATACTTGCAACGCGAAAATCTTGTGAAATTCCTTACCAACGGTATTCCTCTCATCAGTAAGTCGGTATAAAAGGACGAAAGATGTTCGTCGAGGGAAATTAAAGTATATTAAACTCATGAACAAATCAAATAGGTAAGTACATAATAAACGCAAGTATCAACAAGTGAACAAGTGGGCATGAAATAAACGACGAGTAAACTAATGATAAGTAACCGGTAGCAAATGAACATAAATATTAACAAGGGAGCATGAAACGGGTGTTACTAAATTGGGGCGTCGTCTGAATTCCGAACCTGCTGAGGTCTCTAAGAGTAGAATCTCTTTAAATTCCCCGCGTTCCATGTCCTGGGTACCTCTTTCCCATCAAGGAGCTCTAGCCTATATGCTCTGCTGCTGACCACTTTCGTTACCCTGTACAGGCCTTCCCAATTGGCCATCAACTTTCCTTCTCCTGGTGTCAGGGGCCCACGTTGTTTTATCGTAAAACCAAATCGTTTGGCTCGAAAATCCTTTTTAGCACCTTGGCGTTATATCTTAAGGCTACCCCCTGTTTCAATGCTGCTTCCGACAAGCGTGCCATCTCTCGAGTTTCATCGATCAGGTCCTTTTCCACTGCTTCATCTACTCCGCCAAGGAGTAGCTGGGGGCTCGATTCTCCTATCTCCATGGGTATTACCGCGTCGACTCCATAGGTGAGCTGGTACGTCGTTTCGCTAGTGGAGGATTGCGGCGTTGTGCGATAGGACCATAGAACTGATGCTAGCTCGTCTGCCCAGGCTCCCTTCCTCTAGTCGAGTCACTTCTTAAAACCCTGAAGGATGACTTTGTTTGCCACTTCGACTTGGCCTTTGTTCTCGGGGTACTCGACGGACGAGAACTTCTGCTTTATCTCCAAGACAGCAAGGAATTCTCCGAACTTCTTGTCGGCAAACTGTGTGCCGTTGTCTGATATCACGACTTCTAGGATCTCCAAATCTGGCGATTACTTGCCTCCATAAGAACTTTTGGCAGTTTGTGGAGGATATACTGGCTAAAGGCTCGGCTTCCACCCACTTGGTGTAATAGTCAAAATGGCAACCATTAGGTATTTGACCTGTCCCGGCCCAATGGGAAAGGGTTGATGCCAGGGCATTTTGGCCAGTTTCACTAACCTTTTTCTTTACTATTTTAGGATAGTTTCATGCATTTTCTTAGTAAATAAGCAAGTTTATGATGAATATACACTTACATTTTGATTCAAGCAAGCATTATGAACTTTACATGATTTCATGAGAATTATGCATGAGTTGAATGATAATATGGATGATGCATGATCTCATGACTTGAAAGAAAGCTTTGATGCACCTTGTTTGCTTGATTTCAGGACAAAGGAAGCAAAGAAGAACCATGTTAGCTTCACTAACATGACCACTAACGTGGAATGGGAGTAAGCTTGCAATGTTAGTGGTAAAGTTACCACCAATAATGCCTTCGAATGCCATCATAACCCATGTTAGTTGCCACGTTAGTTGCACTAACATGGGAACTAACGTGGAAGAAAGGAGGAGCTCCAACGTTAGTGGTGAAAGTGAACACCACTAACGTTCCAAAATGCCACACTAAGCCACGTTATGAGCGACGTTAATCCAATTAACGTGGACTCTAACGTGGATAAAAAAGGAAGTCGCAAGCGTTAGTGACACTCACCTTTGTCACTAACGCTAGATCAAGCCTAAATTGCATACGTTAGTAGTCACGTTAAGACCACTAACGTGAAGGGTAACGTGGAGCAATGAATGATAGGCCAACATTAGTGGCACTCACCTTTGTCACTAACGTTGGAGATGGCGAATACACCCACGTTGTATGGTCACGTTAATGCCATTAACGTGAAGCACTAACGTAGAAGGAAGGGGCATTCTGAAGCGTTAGTGACAAAGGTAAGTGTCACTAACGCTCTCAAGCCTTGGCATGCCCACGTTAAGGGCCACGTTAGTTATACTAACGTGGACCATTAACGTGAAAGAGAGGGACAAAGAGCAACATTGTTGGTAAAGGTGAGTGCCAATAACGTTTGTGAAAGGCTAAGAGGCTACGTTAGTGGTTACGTTAGTACCACTAACATTGAAGTTAACTTGGATCAACTAGTTTGGAACGTTAGTGACAAAGTTATCGTCACTAACACTCTCGAACCCAAGTTTACACTTAACGTTAACGCCACTAACGTCCTAACTAACTTCCCATCATGCCTAACTCACACTTTCTTTGCAAGCAAAGCTAAGCCTACTAAAGACTGTAACTGCTTCAACTAAAGATCAAGGGTCTATATCCAAGACTTGAAGAGCTAACTAGAAGATCTGAAGAGTAGTATATATAGGGATAGTTTTGAATTGAAATGTAGATCAGGAACTTTAGAACTACACTCTGTATATTTTACTTTCTCTGCAACTTCTAGTTTTAGAACGTACTCTTCTCTATCAACTTCCATTTTCAGAGCTATAAATAACTAAACCCCTTTTCATTGGGTTAGGGAGCTCTGTTGTAATTTGATGGATCAATTATAGTTTTCATTCTTCTTCTTCTTTCTTTTCTCTTGATTTTACTAGAAAGCTTTCGATCTTAATCCAATTGGTTAGTTGTCTTGGAAAAAAAACTTTCCATAATTGGATCTCCTCTGAGCCTTGGAAAAGGGACGAGGAGATCATGCTAGAATTGCTTTCTCATGGTGGACCAAATTGGGGTTTGGATGGATATAGTGACATATAATCCTACCAACACTTTGTTTTGGAAATATATGTGGTATAATAAGTGACCATACTTCATCTCTTCCCATGAGCAATTAAATCAAGGAATTGGGCAATCGTTCAAGCTTAGAAAGATTAGGTTGCCAAGGAATTGGGATCCAATCACTTAAGATTGCCAAGGAGATCAATGAATGCATTGATTGAGGAAGAGATGAGAACGAACTTGATCTGGAGAATGCAACATCTCCTAAGCCCAATGAATCCCCCATTTCTGATCTTACCCATTCTCTTTATTTTCTGCCATTTACTTTTATGCTCATCTCCCTAAATCCCCATTTAAGATTCTGCAATTTACTTTATGCCATTTACATTCTGCCATTTATTTCCAGCACTTACATTTTCGATTATTTACTCTCCCGCCATTTAACTTCCTGCAATTACTCAACTCAATTTCTGCTTAGCTCAACTAGAACATTCCTCTAATTAAACTTGCTTGACCAATCAATCCCTATGGGATTCGACCTCACTCTATTGTGAGTTTTTACTTGACGACAATTCAGTATACTTGCCGAAGGGAAATTTGTTGAGAGACAAGTTTTCATGCATCAAGTTTATGGCGCCGTTACCGGGGATTGATTTTTTATTGACAATGATTAAGTTGGAGGATAACTAGATTGAGCATTTTTCTTTTGTTTTATTTAATTCCATTTGAGTGATTTACTTTCAGTTTTAGCTATTTTCTTTTCTTTACCTCTTACCCGTTTTTTGTGTTTTCTTCATTATTTACAATTCAGTTCACTAACCCACTAACTGTTTGATATATTGCATCACTCACACTAACAGCTATTCTAACAAGAGTAATTTCTTCATTCATTTCCTTTATCACTTTTTGCTTTGTTGGTTGTATGAAAGGTAGAAGAAGCGGGGTCTCAACGTCCTTTGATTCTGAACCTGAGAGGACCCTCCTTAGATTAAGGAGGGAAGCAAGAGGGAAAAGAGTCGTTGGTGCTGAGGAAGAGGAAGAGTATTTTGAACCAGACATGGAGGAGAATATGGAGAACCACCATGAAGAAGAAGCTCACAACCATGTCAGGGAAGGCCCAGTAAATCATGCTGGGCAAGAGAGAAGAGTTCTAGGCTCTTACATCAATCCAAACCCAGGAAATTATGGAAGCAGCATCCAAAAGCCAACCATACATGCCAATAACTTTGAACTAAAGCCCCAACTCATCACTGTCGTTCAGAACAATTGTGCATTCGGAGGAAGCACACAAGAAAACCCCAATCAACATCTAACCACTTTTCTAAGGATATGTGATACTGTGAAGTCGAATGGTGTTCATCCTGACACTTATAGACTGCTTCTGTTCCCCTTCTTATTCAAGGATAAAGCATCTAAATGGCTAGAATCCTTCCTGAACGAGAGTTTAACAACCTGGGAAGATGTTGTGAACAAATTCTTGGCGAGATTCTACCCTCCTCAAAGAATCAACAGGTTGTGAGCTGAGGTACAAACCTTCAAGCAACAAGATGGTGAAACTCTCTATGAAGCATGGGAGAGGTTTAAGGACTTAACAAGAAGGTGCCTGCCATACATGTTCAATGAATGGGTACAACTACACATCTTCTATGAGGGTCTTTCTTATGAATCAAAGAAGGCAGAGGACCACTCATCTGGGGGATCTCTGAACAAGAAGAAGACCATTGAAGAAGCCATATATGTCATCGAGACTGTAGCTGAGAATGACTACTTCTATGCTTCTGAAAGAGGCATTACTCAAGGAGTAATGGAGCTAAATAATATGGATGTGCTGCTGGCTTAAAACAAGATGATCACCAAGCAGCTGGCTGACCTTACCAAGAAGATGGAAAGAAACCAAGTTGCAGCAGTCACCACCTCATCAGTAGCTCAAGAAGAAGTGAATGCAGAGGAAGAGGGTGATCAGGAACAAGCCAACTATATTGGGAACTGACCTCGGCAAACCCATGATCCATAATCCAAAACTTACAATCCTGGCTGGTAGAACCACCCAAACTTTAGGTGGGGAAATCAACAAGATCACAGCCAAGATCACAGACGTCACAACCCCAACCACAATGCAACTCACCAACACTCTACACAGAGATCATATCAGCACCCACCCAACAATACCTCTCAACATCCATATCAAAACCAAAATGGCCCTTCTCACCCCTCCAACCTCAACCCACCATCACCATCCGAAGATAGACTCTCCAGAATTGAGACTCTACTTGAAGGAATATGCAAGGAAATCCAAGACAGTAAAATGTTCTGGGAAGAAGTGTGATCCAATATGCAGAATCAAGATGCTGCTATCAAGAAACTCGAAACATAAATTTGCTACCTATTCAAGCAAGTTCCTAGCCACAACATTTGCAGCAACACTAATTCAACCCCAAGGGAGGAGTGTCAGGCTATCACCCTCCGAAGTGGAAAGGAATTGAAGGAGACCTCCAAGAAACCACAAGAGAAGAACTCGGATGAAAAGAAAAAGGAACAAGATGAAGTTTAAGTTCCCTCTCCCAATTCACATCAAGAAGGAGAAGTGCTGAAGCCATACGTTCCAAAAGTCCCATACCCTCAGCAATTGAAGAAAAAAGGGGATGATAGCCAATTCTCAAGATTTTTAGAAATCTTCAAAAAATTACAGATTAACATACCTTTTGCTAAAGTAATAGAGAAAATGCCACTCAATGCCAAGTTCTTGAAGGAGTTGATGACCAAGAAGAGAAGCTGGAAGAACAACGAGACTGTGGTACTAACCGAAGAATGTAGTGCGATCATTCAGCATAAATTACCCCAGAAATTGAAGGATCCTGGGAGCTTCCAGATTCCTTGTATTACAGGGGAAATTACAGTGGAAAAGGCGTTATGTGATTTAGGAGCCAGCATAAATCTGATGTTGGTGATAAAAATGAGGAGGCCAAACCAACAAAAATGGCTCTACAACTGGCAGACCGATCATTCAAGTTTCCCCACGAAATAGTAGAAGACTTGTTGGTGAAGGTAGGAGACTTTATCTTCCCAACAAACTTTGTAGTGTGGGATATGGAGGAAGGAGCCAAGACCTCTATCATCCTGGGGAGACCATTCCTAGCCACTGCTGGAGCTATCATCGATGTCCAAAAGGGTGAACTTACCCTTAGACTATATAATGAAAAAATGATATTCAATGTGTTCAAGGCTATGAGTTACCCACAAGACTCATTGGGAGAATGTATGAGGTTGGATTCACTGGAAGATGTAGTACAAGAGAATTTTGAAGAGGAAGAACTTGAGGGTTTAACAGAAGAAGAGGAATTAGCATCAAGCGAAGAGGCTGCAACAGCTGAGGTTTATGTTCAGGGCACACTAGAGGAGAAAAATGAAAGAAAAGAGGCACCCAAACTTGAACTAAAGGCACTGCCGCCCACTCTCAAATATGCATATTTAGGAGAGAATGAAAGTTATCCAGTGATCATAAACTCAGCCTTCAGCCAAGAACAAGAGGAGGAACTACTCCAAGTATTGCAAAAGCATAAGGATGCCATTGGATGGACCCTCGCTGACTTGAAGGGAATCAGTTTGGCCATATGCATGCATAAGATACTGTTGGAAGATGATGCCAGACCCTCCATTCAACCCCAGAGGAGGCTGAATCCAGCCATGAAAGAAGTGGTACAGAAGGAAGTCATGAAGCTGTGGTAGGGAGGGGTAATCTACCCAATTTCGGATAGCCCATGGGTCAGCGCCGTCCAAGTGGTCCCCAAGAAAGGAGGAATCACTGTAGTACCCAATGAAAGGAACGAACTCATCCGTACAAGAACAGTCACAGGATGGAGGATGTGCATTGACTACAGAAAACTCAATGAAGCTACAAGAAAAGACCACTTCACACTCCCCTTCATGGATCAGATGCTGGAAAGACTTGCAGGACACACATATTATTGTTTTTTAGATGGTTATTCAGGATATAATCAAATAGTGGTTGATCGAAGAGACTAGGAGAAAATGTCATTTACTTGCCCATATGGAGTGTTTGCATACAGGCGCATGCCATTTGGGCTATGTAATGCCCCTGCAAGGTTTCAACGCTGCATGCTTTCTATCTTCTCAGATATGATAGAGAAATTCTTTGAAGTCTTTATGGATGACTTTTCAGTATTCGGGGATTCCTTTCCTAATTGCCTAAATCACCTTGCCTTGGTATTAAAAAGATGTCAAGAGACCAATCTGGTCTTGAATTGGGAAAAATGCCACTTTATGGTGACGGAAGGAATAGTCCTTGGACATAAAGTTTTTAACCAAGGCATTGAGGTAGACAGAGCTAAGGTGGAACTCATTGAAAAATTACCCCCACCAAGTGATGTCAAGGCAATTAGGGGCTTTTTAGGGCATGCTGGCTTTTACAGAAGATTTATTAAAGCTTTTTCAAAGATAGCCAAGCCCTTAAGCAATCTCCTTTTATCTGATATACCATTTATCTTTGATGAGAAGTACATGCTAGCATTCAAAAACTTGAAAAAGAAATTGTCCTCAGCCCCTATCATTACCCCTCCTGATTGGAACTTACCATTCGAACTGATGTGTGATGCATCTGATTTCGTAGTTGGGGCAGTGTTAGGACAAAGGAAAGATAATTTGGTTCATGTCATATACTATGCCAGCAAGGTCCTCAATGACACTCAAAGAAATTATACCACTACTGAAAAGGAATTACTGACAATAGTTTTTGCATTTGACAAGTTTAGATCATACCTCATTGGTTCCAAAGTGATTGTTTTCACAGATTACACAGCACTTAAATATTTGTTTGCCACACAGAAATCAAAACTAAGACTGATAAGATGGATCTTGTTGTTGCAGGAATTTAATATTGAGATTAGAGACAAGAAAGGAGTGGAGAATAAGGTAGCAGATCACCTATTCAAAATCCCTCATGATAAAGGTGAAACACATGAAGCAAGTGCAAATGAGTTCTTTCCAGATGAGCTGTTAATGATGGTTCACAGAGCACCCTAGTTTGCAGACATTGCCAATTTCAAGGCAACTGGGGATTTGCCTCCAGAGATCAATAAATATCAAAAAAGAAAACTCATTAATGATGCTAAATATTTCATCTGGGATGAGCCATACTTCTTCAAGTAGTGTTCGGATGGAATCCTTAGAAGATGCATTTCAGAGGAAGAGGGACGAGAGGTCTTATGGAACTGCCATGGCTCGTGCTATGGAGGCCACTTTAAAGGGGAAAGAACTATAGCCAAGGTGCTACAAAGTGGATTTTTTTGGCCCACCTTTTTCAAGGATGCCAAAGAACTAGTGAAGAAATGCAATGAATGCCAAAGAGCTGGAAACTTACCCAAAAGAAATTAGATGCCAAAGAATTTCATTGTAGAGCTGGAACTATTTGATGTGTGGGGAATCGATTTCACGGGTCCCTTTCCAACCTCATATTCAAACAAATATATCTTGGTGGCGGTGGATTACGTATCCAAGTGGGTAGAAGCTATTGCAACCCCAACAAATGACAACAAGGTGGACATGAATTTCCTCAGAAAGAATGTCTTTAGCCGGTTCGGAGTCCCACGAGCTCTCATCAGTGATGGAGGGAGCCATTTTTGCAACAGACCACTAGAAGCTCTTCTCCTAAGATACAGGGTAAAACACAAGGTTGCCACACCTTACCACCCCCAAACAAGTGGGCAAACTGAGATATCCAACATGGAGCTAGAAAAGAACCTGGAAAAGACTGTGGGAGCATCAAGAAATGACTGGTCAAAGAAGCTAGATGATGCTCTTTGGGCATACAGGACAGCATTCAAAACGCCAATTGGGATGTCCCCATATTAACTGGTGTATGGAAAGGCCTGTCATTTACCATTGGAGCTGGAACACAAAGCCCTCTGGGCTCTCAAGCTACTAAATTTTGACAGCATTGCAGCTGGTGAAAAAAAGAGTCTTGCAGCTGCAGGAACTGGAGGAGTTTAGATCTCAAGCCTATGAAAACGCCAAGATCTATAAGGAAAACGTGAAGAGAAGGCACGACCTCAATCTGACACCCAGGAGCTTTGAAAAAGGACAGCAAGTTCTCCTCTACAACTCCAAATTGAGACTTTTCCTTGGGAAACTCAAATCAAGGTGGTCCGGACCCTTTCTTGTCACAAAGGTCTCACCTTATGGACACATAGAGATCATGGAGGAAAGCTCAAAGAGGACTTTCACTGTGAACGGACAAAGGCTCAAACACTACATGGGCAACATGGGGGAGAGCCCTAAAATGAAGTATCATCTCAACCAATGGAGAAATCGTCGAGCTAGCGACGCTAAAAGAGTGCTTCGTTGGGAGGCAACCCAACCTAAGGTAGTTTTCTTTTCATAATTATTTAAATAAAGGTTACAAGTAGTTCTCCCTGTATTGTGAGGAGCTAAGTTTGATGTTGCACACCAAAACAATCCAAGGGTGAATGTGTAATTCTAAGTTTGGTGTTCCACCAAAGATTTCAGTTAGAATCATACTACACCCCTTCAATGACAAGTTACTAGCTCCAACCAATCAGTGAAAGTACTTAACAATAGTTTAGTTTCTAGTTCATAGTCATTTTCTTAATAAAAGCACGTGAGGTTCTCTGCATGTATTCGATCTGTTGCATTAGGCAAGGAACTAAGTTTGGTGTTCACACACCAAATTAAGTTCAGAAATTCACAAGCATACATGCATGCTAACTATTTCTCAAGTGCTTTGGGAACAACAAACTTCTAATAACTTTGCAGGAACTCAATCAAGCTCTTGGAAAAACAATGCACCATCATCCAAGGAGACAAAGAAGGATGCAAAAGCTATGGATGATGACAACAAAGGGAGAGATAGAAGTTACCACCAGGAGGTTGTGTTGTTACTTAATTCCATCTGCTGTGGAATGTTTAAATTGGAAGTCTGAATGTGCCCCTATTGATAGTATTCTTTAGCTTAAGTCACTAGAATTTAGTGTTTGTTTTCTTTGCTTTTGTCATATGTGTGCTTGGTGCACGAAATTACAATCACACTTTTGTAACTCCGCACAACTAACCAGCAAGTGCACCGGGTCGTCCAAGTAATACCTTACGTGAGTAAGGGTCGATCCCACGGAGATTGTCGGCTTGAAGCTAGCTATGGTTATCTTGTAACTCTTAGTCAGGATATCCATAATTCTCAGATTTAATTGTAAAAAGTAAAAGAACATGAAATAAATACTTGTTATGTAGTAATGAAGAACAGATTGAGGCTTTGGAGATGCTTTGTCTTCTGAACCTCTGCTTTCCTACTGTCTTCTTCTTCATGCACGCAAGACTCCTTCCATGGCAAGCTTTATGTTGGGCATCACCGTTGTCAATGGCGATCCTACTCAGAATACCACAGACAAGGTTTAGACGTTCCGGATCTCAGGAATGGCCGCCAATAATTCTAGCTTATACCATGAAGACTCTGATCTGAATCATGAGGCTAAGAGATATGCATTCAATCTAAGGTAGAACGGAGGTGGTTGTCAGGCATGCGTTCATAGGTGACAATGATGATGAGTGTCACGGATCATCACATTCATTAGGTTGAAGTACGAATGAATATCTTAGAATAGAAGCAAGCGTGATAGAATGGAAAATAGTAGTAATTGCATTAATTCATGAAGAACAACAGAGCTCCTCACCCCCAACAATGGGGTTTAGAAACTCATACCGTAGAAGATACAATATGAAACATGTAGAATGTCATGAGGTACAAGATGAATCACTGAAAGTAGTATTTATAGTAAACTAGTGACCTAGGGTTACAAAAATGAGTAAGCTAGGGTGTTTATTGTAAAAATCCACTTCCGGGGCCCACTTGGTGTGTGCTTGGGCTGAGCATTGAAGCTTTCATGTGTAGAGACATTTCCTGGAGTTAAACACCAGTTTTTATGCCAGTTTGGGCGTTTAACTCCAGCTTTTGTGCCAGTTCTAGAGTTAAACGCCAGAATTCTTGAGCTGACTTAGAACGCCTGTTTGGGCCATCAAATCTTGGGCAAAGTATGAACTATTATATATTGCTGGAAAGCCCAGGATGTCTACATTCCAACGCAATTGAGAGCGCACCAATTGGGCTTCTTTAGCTCCAGAAAATCCACTTTGAGTGCAGGGAGGTCAGAATCCAACAGCATCTGCAGTCCTTTTTCAGCCTCTGAATCAGATTTTTGCTCAGGTCCCTCAATTTTAGCTAGAAAATACCTGAAATCATAGAAAAACACACAAACTCATAGTAAAGTCCAGAAAAGTGATTTTTATTTAAAAACTAATAAAAACATAATAAATACTAACTAAAATATACTAAAAACATACTAAAAACAATGCCAAAAAGCGTATGAATTATCCACTCATCAGTGCTAGTCTAAGTTCCCTGCTTTTAATTTCATCCTGCTTAAATGTATGCTTGTTCTTTAAGCTAAATAAAAGAAAAGGTTATGAAAAACCATAGTGGGATTCATCTTGTGGATTAAGTTCTTAATGTTTGTGGTGTAGTAATTGGTTAGCTAAGTTGGTCCACCAACAAGGTATACAGGAAACTACATGTTCTGAATCCTATGCTTGAAGCACATCCTATGAGACTAGTTAAAAAACAAAATAAGGTCCCAATAAGGAAAAAAAAGAACGGTGAAAGTTGGAAAAAGGAAAGAAAAAGAATAAGAAATAAGGCTAGGCACCAAGGGTTTAAATCTTGAGGGATGTGTCTGTGGTGTTCCTATGCCAAGGATCTGCTTGGATGAATAAGTTCTCAGGAGTGCTTCATCACTTGATAACTTGTGGTAACTAACCCGGGATTATCAACTGAAAATCCACTATCAAGAGCAACCTTGCCACAGAACACTTAGTAACCCAAAGAGGTACTGGACACCAAGGCCTCAAGGAAAGAAAATAACAAACCATATGCCTGTGGTGTGCATGTTTGGGGGAGAGAGACTTGAGGGAGTAAGTCTTTAGGGGTGTTTCAACACCTAGCACCTTGAACCAACTGGTTCGGGAGTGTTGGCTGAAAGCTTATTTTAAAGAGTTGCCCACTCACAAAGCACTTAGCCTAAGAATACAATAAACCCTGAAAAGAAGGGGGAGATCAAGGAATAAAGATCTCATAGGATGCAATCAAGCAAGTATTCAAGAGCATGATAAGGACCTGAAAACCAGTAAAGGAATGAACCTAAGTTGCTATGCATGAAACCCTATAAACCAAGAACTTTACTTTTATAATAAGAACTTGTTTCTCTTGTTCTTTCATTTATCATTCTTATGTTTCAGTACTTGCTTAGTGACAAGCAAGCTTTAAGTTTGGTGTTGTGATGCCATGACATTTTGGCCAGTTTCACTGACCTTTTTCTTTACTATTTTAGGATAGTTTCATGCATTTTCTTAGTAAATAAGCAAGTTTTGGATGAATATACACTTAAATCTTGATTCAAGCAAACATTGTGAACTTTACATGATTTCATGAGAATTATGCATGAGTTGAATGATAGTATGGATGATGCATGATCTCATGACTTAAAACAAAGCTTTGATGCACCTTGTTTGTTTGATTTCAGGACAAAGGAAGCAAAGAAGAACCACGTTATCAGTCACGTTAGCTTCACTAACGTGACCACTAACATGGAATGGGAGTGAGCTTGCAACGTTAGTGGTAAAGTAACCACCAATAACGCCTTCGAATGCCATCATAACCCACGTTAGTTGCCACGTTAGGTGCACTAACGTGGGAACTAACGTGGAAGAAAGGAGGAGCTCCAACGTTAGTGGTGAAAGTGAAGACCACTAACGTTCCAAAATGCCACACTAAGCCACGTTAATCTAATTAACGTGGGCTCTAACGTGGAGAAAAGAGGAAGTCGCAAACGTTAGTGACACTGACCTTTGTCACTAACGCTAGACCAAGCCTAAATTGCATACGTTAGTGGTCAAGGGTAACATAGAGCAATGAATGATAGGCCAATGTTAGTGACACTCACCTTTGTCACTAACGTTGGAAATGGCAAATACACCCACGTTAGTGGTCACGTTAATGCCATTAATGTGAAGCACTAAAGTAGAAGGAAGGGGTGTTCTGAAGCGTTAGTGACAAAGGTAAGTGTCACTAATGCTCTCGAGCCTTGGCATGCCCACGTTAAGGGCCACGTTAGTTATACTAACGTGGACCATTAACGTGAAAGAGAGGGACAAAGAGCAATGTTATTGGTAAAGGTGAGTGCCAATAACGTTTGCAAAGGGCTAAGAAGCTATGTTAGTGGTTATGTTAGTACCACTAACGTTGAAGTTAACGTGGATCAACTAGTTTGGAATGTTAGTGACAAAGTTATCGTCACTAACGCTCTCGAACCCAAGTTTACACTTAACGTTAACGCCACTAACGTCCTAACTAACTTCCCATCATGCCTAACTCACACTTTCTTTGCAAGCAAAGCTAAGCCCACTAAAGACTGTAACTTCTTCAACTAAAGATCAAGGGCCCATATCCAAGACTTGAAGAGCTAACTAGAAGATCTGAAGAGTAGTATATATAGGGATAGTTTTGAATTAAAATGTAGATCGGGAACTTTAGAACTACACTCTATATATTTTACTTTCTCTGCAACTTCTAGTTTTAGAATGTACTCTTCTCTATCATCTTCCATTTCCAGAGCTATGAACAACTAAACCCCTTTTTATTGGGTTAGGGAGCTCTGTTGTAATTTGATGGATCAATTATAGTTTTCATTCTTCTTCTTCTTTCTTTTCTCTTGATTTTACTAGAAAGCTTTCGATCTTAATCCAATTGGTTAGTTGTCTTGGAAAAGAAACTTTCTATAATTAGATCTCCTCTGAGCCTTGGAAAAGGGATGAGGAGATCATGCTAGAATTACTTTCTCATGTTGGACCAAATTGGGGTTTGGATAGATATAGTGACATATAATCCTACCAACACTTTGATTTGGAAATATATATGGTATAATCAGTGACCATACTTTATCTCTTCCCATGAGCAATTAAATCAAGGAATTGGGCAATTGTTCAAGCTTAGAGAGTTTGGGTTGCCAAGGAAATCAATGAATGCATTGATTGGAAAAGATATGAGAATGAACTTGATCCAGAGAATGCAACATCTCCTAAGCCCAATGAATCCCCCATTTCTGATCTTACACATTCTCTTTATTTTCTGCCATTTACTTTTCTACTCATCTCCCCAAATCCCCATTTAAGATTCTGCAATTTACTTTATGCCATTTACATTCCGCCATTTATTTCTAGCACTTACATTTTCTGTTATTTACTCTCCCGCCATTTAACTTCCTACAATTACTCAACTAGAACATTCCTCTAATTAAAGTTGCTTGACCAATCAATGCCTGTGGGATTCGACCTCACTCTATTGTGAGTTTTTACTTGAAGATAATTTGGTATACTTGCCCAAGGGAAATTTGTTGAGAGACAAGTTTCCTTGCATCAAGGGTCCCGATAGGTCGATCCTCCACTGAGAGAAGGGTCGGGAGGCCATCAGTAGACTCAGTTATGTTGCTGGGGCATTGTGGAAATTGGTGTTTTCCTTGAACTTCCTACATTTCTTTACGAACTCTTGGGAGTCTAACATCATTGAGGGCCAAAAGTAGCCGGCCCTGACAAGATTCCGGGCTAAGGCCCTCCCTTAGACGTGGTGGCCGCAACACCACTCGTGGACTTCTGTTAATACGTAGTTCATTTGTTCGGGACGTAGGCATTTCAGCAAAGGCTGGTTCAATCCCCTCTTGAACAGCTGTCCTTGGACTATAACGTATTTGGCCGCTTCCTTCCTTAGCGACTTCGTAACCTTGTCGTTATCAGGGAGCTTTCCTTTTTCCAGAAAAACGGTGACTGGATCCATCCATGAGGGGATGTCGGCTGTTTGGGTTAAATGCAGCATGACCGTTAGTTCTTTCAGTAAACCTTGTATTAAGGATTGGTTCCCCGCTTCTCGCTTCATACTAGCAAGTTTTGACAGGAGGTCAGCTCGGGTGTTCCTCTCTCTGGGGACGTGTTGCACCACGACCTCATCGAATTCTTTGCTTAGCCTTTTGACCCTTTCCAGCTATTTTTGCAGTAGGGAGTCCCTCGCTTGATACGTCCCATTAATTTAGGAGGTGACGACCTGGGAGTCGCTGCACACCTCCACCCTAGTTGCTCCGACTTCCTTTGCTAAGAGTATCCCACCGACGAAGGCTTCGTATTCTGCTTGGTTGTTGGATATGGGGAACTCGAACTTAATGGACTGCTCATATACCATTCCAGTCAGGCTCTCTAGGATTATTCCCGTTCCTCCAAACTTCTGGTAGGAAGCTACGTCCACATGGAGTTTTCACCGCGTGTTCGGAATTTCGTGTGGGTCTCCCGTCACTTTTACTAAGAAATCAGCCATTGCCTGGGCCTTGATTGCATGTCTAGGTTCGTACTGTAGGTCATACTGAGATAGTTCGATTGCCCAGGTCATCGTCTTTCCCGCGAGGTCGGGCTTCTGCAAGACTTGGCAAATCGCGTGATCCGTTCTGACGATTATTCGGTGTCCTTGGAAGTATTGCCGCATCCTTCGGGACAAGGTTAAGAGCGTATATGCTAGCTTTTCCAATTTAATGTACCTCAACTCGGCCCCTTGTGGCGCTTTACTAACAAAGTAGATCGGCTGTTGGGCTTTCCCCTCTTCTCATACCAAGACGGCCACCAAGGCCTTGTCTGTTACTGCCAAATACAAGAATAGTGTCTCACCCTCCTTGGGTTTGCTGAGGACTAGAGGTGCCGAGAGTACTCTCTTGAAGTGGTTGAAGGCCTCCTCAAACGCCGGGGTCCCCTCGAAAACTATTCCTTT
This sequence comes from Arachis ipaensis, assembly GCF_000816755.2. Taxonomy (NCBI): domain Eukaryota; kingdom Viridiplantae; phylum Streptophyta; class Magnoliopsida; order Fabales; family Fabaceae; genus Arachis; species Arachis ipaensis. The sequence goes on from NC_029790.2 coordinate 66,933,290, forward strand.
TTTCATCAAGTTGAAAAATGGGAGGGCTCTGGCCACTGATGCACCGAGAAACCAGGACAGGGCCGTGAGTCTTCCAGCCAGTCTCTGCACGTCCTTGATGCATCCCGGGCTCGTCATTCGCAGGATCGCTTCCCACTTCTCAGTGTTGGATTCGACCCCCCTCTGGGTTATCATGAAACCCAAGAACTTCCCGGCCTCCGTAGCGAAAGCACACTTAAAGGGATTACGCCTCATATTGTGTCGCCGATGGGATGCGAACACGGTCTCTAGGTCGGTCACGAGCTCCTCTGAATGGGTGATCTTCACCAGTATGTCGTCCACGTACACTTCTAACGACCTCCAGATAAGGTTGCCTAGAACTTTATTCATCAGCCTTTGATAAGTAGCTCCTGCTTTCTTTAGTCCAAACGGCATTACCCTATAGCAATATGTGCCTCCTGGCGTTATGAACGCCATTTTCTCCTCGTTTGGCCTATTGATATGTAAAATTAAAATTTCACATATTAACTACCGGCAAGTATGCCAGGTCGTATCAAGTAATAAAAATCACTTAGGGTGAGATCGATCCCACGAGGATTAGTAGATTAAGCAATTTTAGTTAAATGGTGTTCTAGTTAGGCGGATAATTTGTAATTTCTTGATATATTCAGCATGGAATTAAAGTGCAAAAATATAGATGACAGGAAATTTAAATGACTGAAAGTAAAAGAGAATGAATTAAATGACTGGAAGTGTAAATAGCAGAAACTTAAAGTGCAAGAAAGAAGAACTGAAATGTAAATAGCAGAAATGTAAATTGCAAGAACGTAAAACCTAGAATGTAAATGATTAGAATTCTAAATTGCCAAAATGAAACACGGAAATTGGGTGTTGGGAGAAACTAAAAAGAAATTGTAGTGAGACTCTGTGATGGGTGAGATCACTAGGGATCAGAGATGTTGATTTCTCATGAATTAATGTTGATCACTTCCTTCTCAATCATGTGAACAGATTTATGGCGGATTGTGAATAATTGGATCCCAATCTCTTGGTGATTCAATTTCTCTTGTCACAAACAATAGCCAATCTCTTGATCTAATTGCTCATAAGAACAGGAGAAGATCAATTTCTAAGCCCAAATGCCACACAACTCTCGAGATTTCAATTCAGGGAGGTTACATCTCACATACCAACCTAGAATGTATCAATCAGGAGAATTATGAGAGGATAAATCCCAAACTGAATTCTATGACTTCTTTCTCAAGTTCATCACACAATTCAAATAGATTTAATCCCTCACTCGATGGTAATTGAATCTATGAAGCACAAGAGTTTCCTCTGAGATGGATCACTTGAATTAAGAAGAAAAGAAGAATTATCAATTCATTAAAACCAACAGAGCTCCTCCCCCTAGTAAAAATGGGGTTTAGTGACTCATAGCTCCAAGTACAAATTGAAATTCAAAACTGGAAATTAAAATAAGCATAGAGACAAAAGAGGAAAAGAAAGCTTCTGATAAAAGTAAGATTGAGAGAGTGATAAAAAATCTAAGTGCAAAAAGTAAAATTCAAAAAGTGTAAAAGTACAAAAGAGATCTAAAAGAAAAAGAAGTAAAAAGAAGATCCAGAAGAAGTCCTCTGTGATTCAAGATGCCCCCTATTTATACTGGTTAAGTGGTTTCTTCAGGTGTACTTGCAAGCTGCTCAAAGTGGGCTTTTAGTTGATATGGTGTGGATGCTCCCAGTAGAACGTAGTGTTCTTGAGGAGAGCGTAGTGCTCGTGCATCCACACATACGCGTCTCCCATGCATGCGCGTCTTCACTATCTTCAGTACTTGTCACGCGTACGCATCACATACGCCTACGCGTCCTCTGTAGCGCTCTCCATGAGAGCGTAGTGCTCGCGCCAAGAGAGCTCTCCCATGAATATGCATCATTCACGCGTACGCGTTGATTTCAAAATGTCACTTCCATGCTGCCGCTCTATCCACACGTTTGCATGACCCTTCACAAATGCTACTTCCACACGTACGCATCGCTAGCCAAATTTAAATCCAACTTTAAAGGTTATCACAGGCCCTCTTCAATGGAGAATGCAGCACTCTTGGGTGAAGAGCGTAGATCCCTCCCACGCGTACGCGTCGTCCACGCGTACGCGTGACCTTTTGAAGATGCTACTTACACGCGTACGCATCACCCTCGCGTACGCGTCGCTAGTCAAATTTTCTTGGATGGAGAACGTAGCACTCTTTGAAAGAGAGAGCGTAGTGCCAAGGGTTGTGCTGTAGGGGAATGTAGCATTCTTCAAGGAAGCGTAGCGCTAAGATATTGTGCTCTTCTCCCCTATCATGATCACAAAACAAAATAGCAATATATCGAAGCTCTGCCTCTTGAGCAATTACATGAAGTTGTGCAGAAAATCACCCAGTCCTTGACATATTAGTGTACGATGGGAACTTCATTCAAGTGGTTGTTTATTTTGAATAAAATGCATGAATTTAAGCTAAAACTTACTTAAACTAATTAGCTAATTTAAAAAAAATGCGAATGCATCACCTATGCATTGGTATCTGGTTGTAACCGGAGTATGCCTTTTTGAGGTCAGAGTAGTCTACGCACATCCTCCACTTCCCATTAGCCTTCTTAACCAGGATTATATTTTGACAACTAGGTCGAGTAGTCCAGTTCTCGGATGAACCCTGCTTCTAACAAGCTGGCCATTTGCTTGGCCACCTCATCGGCTCTCTCTTGAGACATCTTCCTTCGTCGGCTATGCGCAGAGGTTTCTTTTAATTGGAATGGGTTGAAGAATAGCTTATAATGTCTTGGTGAGTGAAGTGATTGAGTGATGGTGAGATGAACTCTGAATTATATGCTCATGCAAGGGTTCCAGTGCTTATTAGTCCCTACATCTTGGAAGTCTTAGATCTTAGGAGTTTCATTTAGATGGTATCATGGAATCCTCTTTATAGATAGTCACCTTGAAGCAGCATTTATTTCTAACATTTTTTTCTTTTTGTATCTTGGCCTCGACTCTAGGTGTCATGTCTCAAAGCGGCTTTTTAAGATAAGCTTTCAATTAATACTCCCAAACCAGTTGGTCTAAGGTATTAGGTGTTGAAGCACCCCTTAGGATTTAATTGCTCAAGCTTTTCTCTTTGACACAAATCTACCACAAGCATTTAACTAGGACAATAACTCTTTGAGTTCTTGTTTCTTTCTTTATCTTCCTAGTAATTGAGGCTCAGAGCCCTGGACCTTGTTCTTTTGTTTTTCTTTTCTTTTGTTTTCTTTTGTTGCTGCTTCTTGGATTAATAGATGTTTGAGAATTTCCATAATATTTCTATAAACTTCATTTCCTGCCTATGAGCTCCCATGCAAGTTTTCACAAACATGCAACCTCAATACACAATTATACAATCAGAACCACCGCTTCTCTTAATCTTTTGCTTGCCTCAACATTTTTAAGATTCCTCAATCCTTCTTTTCAAAGAAATGTTCTCTGTTCGCATTCTTAGAGATATTGAGGGCAAGCAATTTTTCAAGAGTATGGTGCTCTGAGCTATCTAACATCATGGTTATTAAGCTACAACAAACCTATACTATGAAAACTAACGGGGCATAATATCAATTTCAATTCAAACAATTTTGAATATGCAACAATCACTTTACAATACAACCTCCTGGTGTTCACTTGCTTTACTCCTTATCATCATCATTGTTGGTCTTTGTATCCCTTTCTGTCTCTTTGGTTGATGATGCTTAGTTCTTCCAAAAACTGAAGTGATTGCCTACAATGAACTTTGAAAGTTGCTTGTACCCAAGCACTTGAAATGTAGTTATCATGCGTGTATGCTTATGAATTCTTGAACTACAAATGGTGTCTAAACACCAAAATTAGTTCTTTGCTTACTTCTATATGCAAAAATAAGTCCATCTTTCATGCATGCATACTACATCATGTACTTTAAATCTATAAGGAAATAAACTACAAAGCTAAAAGGTAAACAGGTGAAATGCAAGTTTAGTCAATTTGTATGATTGTTTGGAATTTGTGATTATTCATGTTTGTCTCAAAGGTTATTTTGTGCTCAACCACTGTTAATGGTGGAATACCAAACTTAGTACCATACATTCACCCTTGATTTTGTTTCTCTATTGATACAATCACATTGGTATGGAATACCAAACTTAATTCCTTGCAATACATAGACATTGAACTAACCATTTATTCTAAGAAGGGTATGAAGGAGCTAACTATGGTTGGGTTGCCTCCCAACAAGCGCTCTTTTATCGTCACTAGCTTGACGGTTGTCCCTTATTAGGGAGGATAGTGATCATAATGCCTTAGCCCTTCCCCTCTCACAGTGAGCTTTCTCCTAGTATCCTTCTTGATGATTTCCACATGTTCAAATGAGAGGATTTTATTCACTGTGTAGTATCTGGAAAAGTGTGGAGATGTTTCCATTAGTTGGTAGGTTAGCATCACTTTATCCCCTGGTATGAAGCCTTTTGGGGAATTTTTTTGTTTCTCCACCCTCTTTGCACTTTCTTCTTGGAGTTCATCTGTTTTTCAGGAGGTGGTTCACGTTTTGGGATCTCAATGTTTGGAAGGTTCTTGTTGAGGACTTCATATGGAGGCTTTGGTTAGAGTTCCTTCTCAATTCTTTGAGCTTATTAAAATACTTCCACTTCTTCCCTTCCTTTCCAGTATGAGCTTGAGTGCATCGAGAGTGACTCATCAAGTGCCTCTTTCAAATTTGGATCTCTGTAATCAATCTTTATATAATCTTTTTCTTGAGTGGAATCTTGCAAATTCTTAAAGACATGGAACACTATATGCTCTTCGTGCACTCTTAGCTTCAATTCTCCTTTTTCAACATCTATTAATGCTCTGCCCGTAGCTAAGAAGGGTCTCCCTAGAATGATGGAAGTGTTGTCATCTTCCTCCATGTCTAGGATGACAAAGTCCGCTGGGAGGAAAAAATTCCCCACCTTTACTAATACATTCTCCACAATCCCAAGTGCTTGCTTGATGGATTTGTCTGTGATTAGCTCGAGGGTTATGTCGATATAGAATTCCTCAATAAAATCCCGTTGAAAATATAGCTCTACCCAACAACAATCCTTGAGTCAAATTTAGAAAGGAATTTGGTTGTCACAAGTTTAACCCCAATAAAAGTAACCGAAGTATTCGAACCTCGGGTCGTCTCACAAGGAATGGGCAAACATGTGCTTCAACATTGGTTAGAAATCTGGGGTTGCAAGTCATGAGCAAGAAATTAAACTAGGAATCTTAACAAGCAAGTAATCTTGGAGTGCAAGAAACTAATTCAAACATCTAAAGCAAGATGTGAGCAATTTTAAACTAACAGAATAACATCCACTATAATTCTATTCTAAAACTAAAAAATCACTATGACTAAGACAAGGCAATTAGGATTTTTGGGTTTTCAAATATGAGTAATAAAAGCAATTCTTGGCTAGACATGGGAATTGGGGTCACTATCATTGTCTAATAACCATATCTTGACAATTATGAGGAACCAAACTCATTAAGTCTACTTCTATACTTGAAGTATGTTAAATGGTTTAGTCAACATCAACCCATAAGGTCCAACCTCACTACTAATTAACCTAGTAGTAGACTAGTGTCAATGGCTATCAAATTGACTACTAAGGGTTCCCAAATCATCAAATCTATTAGACCCAATTACTCAAGTTTACCCAATTCCCTTAGCCTAGGCCAAGAGTAAAGAGAACTACTCCATAATCAAAGGAAACATTTCATCAAACACATGGTAATCATTAATAAAAGACATATTCAAATTGCAATTAAATTGGAACTAACAAGTACCTACTAACAATTATATATCAACATACAATCATTCAAACAACACAATTAATCATAAAAATCATCAATGCAACAATAACAAATCAAGATCCACAAGATTCATAAAATGGGTATAAAGTGACAAACAACAAGGAAACATAAAACTAACACAAGATTTAAACAAAATCATACTAGAGAATTCAAATTAAACAATTAAAACTAGCAATTAACAAGATCAAATTCAAAATTCAACAACGGAAGATCAAATTAAGCTAGATCTAGAGAGAAACAAGGGTTTATCTCTCTAGAAGAACAAAGAAGCAAAATAACTAGCTAAAAATTATGTCTAAGTGTAAAATGATTGATCCCCTCTTCCCCCTAGCATCCTTGGGTCTTTTCCATGTAGAACCAGCTTGAAATTGGGCCTGATAAGCCTCATAAATCGCCAAGCACGATTTCCTTTAACGAGGTCACGTGCAGCTTGCCACGCGTGCGCGCCATGCATGCGTGCGCGCCGATTAATTTTGTGATCCATGCGTGCGTGCCATGAGCGCGTACGCGCTGGTGTGGATTTTCCTAATCTGCGCGGATGCGTCCATCCTTGCGTGCCACTTCCAGCTGTCTTCATCTACGCGTGCGCGCCATGTGCGCGTGCACGCCGGTGCTGAAGTTTCCAAAATCTAAATCTTCATGTTCCTTCCTCTTGTGAATGATTTCTTTCTCTCTTCTAGGCTATCCTTGCGCTATAAATCCTGAAATCACTCAACAAATATATCACGACATCGAATGGTAATACAAGAGGATCAAAATAGAGCAATTTTATGGCAAAAGAAGCATGTTTTTCATCATGAAGCAATATTAGGAAGAGAACACAAAACCATGCAATTCTAGTGAATAAGTGTGAGAAATATTGACAAAACCCCCCAAATTCTACACAATATAAACCACAAAATTGGGCTTTATCAAATCTCCCCACACTTAAACCAAGCATGTCCTCATGCTTAAAATAAAAAGACCAAAGATCATGGTAAGAAAGGGTTTATGAAATGTAAATGACCTAAATAAATGCATGCAACTAAAGTAAAATCATCTATCTACATGGTCAAGGGTAAATCTATCCTCCAAAAACACATATGAGCATACGGGGTGAAAATGCTATGTAGTTCATAAGTCCTACCAAATTGAGCATTACTTTGAAGTGCATATAACTTGCTAGATGAACGCTTGTGAAAGCCGGGAACAAGGAGTTGAGCATCGAACCTTCACCGAAAGTGTATCCGATCTATTCGCTTGAGTGTATAGGGTTCATCACTCAATCCTCTCTTAATCATGCTTTCCAAGATTTGTCTTTCATCTAACAATCAACAATTACTTAATGCATGCTTACAAGTATCATGAGGTCTTATTCATGGGTTGTAATGGGGCTAGGGTGAAGGTAAGGTTGTATATGGTTAAGTGAGCTTAAAATTTGAGTCCTTGATTAACCTAGGATCCCACTAGACACATAGAACAACCTATACAACTATAATACATTACCTAGCTACCCATGGGTTTCACTTTTCGTATACTCATGCATTCTTTTCAATTCACATCCTATATGCATTGTTATTATTACTTTGTCTTGGGGCATTTTTGTCCCCCTTCATTACTTTCTCTTTTTCCATATTTTTGTTTCTTCTATTTTTTTATTTCTTTTTTCTCTCTTACATTCTCATATATACACATATAATTTTTTTCTTTTTGGTCCCCTTTTTCTTGGGGTTTCATGTACAAAAGTTCCAATGCATATGGTTCAATCATTAAATACATGAGTATGCTCCCAAATCCTAGAATTTTCAATTATAATTACAAATACACCTCTTTACATCTACCCAAATTCCCAAGTACACCCTCCCGATTGAATGATACACACCTTCACTTACCTAAGCCAATCAAAGATCCAAATTTATGGACATTCATTATTTTTCGCTTAGGGTTATTGGTGTGCTCTTTTTAAGAACAAAGAAGGTTTATCATAGGCTCAAAATTGGTTAGCAATGATAGATAAAAGGGTTAGGGCCGTTCGGTAAAAGTGACTATTGAAATGATGGCCTCAATCATGCAAATGCATTCATACACAAAATAATGCACACAAGAATGGAAAATAGTAGTTAGAAGATATAACCACACAATAGGCTCAAAGCTTACATGCTTGTGTTCTTAGCTCAATCACTATGTTCCAAAACACATTCTTGAAGCAAGTATTCCGCAAAATATTTTTTTTCAAAATTGGTAGAGTACCCCGAAATTATAGTTTCTTGGGGAAGAAGTCATTATTTTGACCAAGTAACTCTATAGGAACTAACTATCATGCGAGGGATATTTACAAGCAAGACTAACTACACATGCAATGTACTAACAACTAAGCAAAAGTTAAATCCATGGGTGTTGAAAGGAAGAGATTGTTACCTATTGGGATCGGTCGGACGACATCTCCACACTTAGAATTTAGCACAGTCCTCCATGCTACCAACAATGCGCAAAGGATGGTCGGGACCGAAACCTTCACTATCCTCTTCATCAGAGCTCCCATCACTTGGTTTTGATGTGGATGTGAATATTTCGGGTTCCTCCATGCTAGGGGAACACAACGCAGAAGCTTTTTGATGTAAGTGTATCGGCGTTGGTTGCGCTGCTCATATCTATCAATCTTCCGGTATAGATCTTCTATCCTTTGATTCGTGGATCTTTGTCGTGGTGGTGATGATGAGGTGGAAAGAATAGTACATGGGAGGGCTATGTCAAGGCTTGGGTTGTTCATAGGAAGATGTAAGTATTTTCCGCTTGGGACCACATCGCCCTTAGCCGGAACTTTAGCCTTTGTGTCCATGTCTTCCCAAGAAACACCTGCAGCAGCATCTAAATCAGATACCAAAGCTGGAAATGGCAAATTGCCCCAAGCGTGCACTTGTCCCATCGCTTGCTTGACAAGAGGCGAAAAGTTCACCGGTCTCTCCATGAGAACACACCAAACAAGAAAGGCGAGATCCGCCGGGAAGGATGACTTGTGGGTGCTAGGTAGCACATAGTAGGATAGGATTTGGGCCCAAGCTCTAGCTTCTACAATGAGGAAGCGAGTGTCAATGCACTTGGGCCTCATCCTGAGTCGACCATGGGTCCAAAATGCCTCTGGTTCAGCAATGACTCAGAAGATTGAGTCCCAATCAAATCCAAACTTCTCTCGTTGACCTAAGACCTCTTGGTAGCCATCCACGTCACTTGGTACTGGTAAGACATTAAGCACTTACTGAATAGCCTCTTTTGAAACTGAGACTTGCTTCCGACGCACGTATACCGCTTGAAGAAAGGGAAGATGGTAGTTAGTGTAGAATTCTACCACCCATGAGAGGTTGATCTCTTATGGTTTTCTCAGAAGAAAATCCCATCCTCACCGTTCAATGCGGGGTAGAATACAAGGAGCAACCTTGTCCGACGGGGCGAGTAGATGCTCGGCATGATAGTTTCTCCCAACCATGGCGGGGAACACAAGTTCACAGAAGCGGTTGGGGAACCTTGAAGAATCCTTTGCCGATTTGCTCTTCTCATTCTCATCAATAGGAGTGGGTGCCTTCACCTTTTTGGAGAGGGGTTTGGCTCCCAATGAAGAGCGCGCCTTAGAATTTGGCCTTTGGGGTGCCCTCTTTGCGGTTGGTTTCCTTGAAGCTTTCTCCTTGCCTTTCTTGGTGGCCATCCTGAAAAATGAAGGGAAATAGGAAAACATTAAACCCAAATAATTATTTTAACATAAACATGCAAGTGAAAGGTAGTGCCCAAAAGAGGTAGTATAACAAAGTGATCATATAGGTATGGATCACAACACTTCGCATGGGATGCAAGAGGGTGTAAAGCATGCAATATGGCATGAGAAGAATAATCTCAAGCATCCATAACAAAGAGTAAGTCATGTTCAATGAGTATCTAATTAGCAAGCATGCATTCTAAGTAAGAAAAGTGGACTCAATGCACTTAGAAGAGAGCAAGTGAATGAGCAGGAAGCACCAAATTGAAGATACATGATTAAGATAGACTAAAATGGCATTCGTGCATTCGCTCGAACACATGGTGTCCAATTATCAAGCAATGAGCAATTATGAGATACTCAACCAATTAGAAGCCCAAAATGAAATATCAATCATCACACAACATCACTTACTGACAAAGATAATGAAAAACAATCAAGAAGATCTATTAAAGCAAATTAAAATTCAAATTCAACATCCATGGAAAAAACAAGAAGAAGGAAAAAGTAAACAAGCAAAAAGCAAGTAGTATAAACATGCAACTAAAAGAGAAAATAAGTAAATTAACAAGAAAAATGTAACTAGAAGAAGGGATTATGCAAAGAAGGTAATAGAGGATATATGGAAGAAGTAGAACCTTGAAAAGTGTAAAAGAATTAAGGTTGAATTCCTCTTTGTGAAAATGAGAAAGGGATGGAAGAGATGTAGTGCCACCAGAGGTGGTGGTGGTCGCTGGTGAGTAGCTAGAGACGGTGGTGTTGGATTGTGGAAGAAGAAGAAGAGAAGAGAGGTGATGGAGAAAGAAGAAGAAATAAAGAAGAAAGAAGGGGGAGAGGGACAGAACTAGGCGTGCCAGCTTTAAAACTGGTTTGCGCGACCGGCGCGCACGCGCATGGTGCGCTGGCGCATCGGTGAGGGTGGAGCGAGGGACACGTACGCGTCGTTGGCACGTAGGCGTGAAGTTGGTTAGGCTCCTGGCACAGGGTTGGCACAAAGTAGGCCTAAGTCTCAGGTAATTTGTACCAGAGTTGGCATGCAGCACAGGCGCGCGGATGTGCACAGTGCGCGGACGCGTGCCTGTGTGAATTGGCGACTGGCACAGACGCGCACAGTGCCCGAACCCGTCCGTGCGGGCACAGATGAGGCACAAGTATGGCATAGCTCTCTGGTTTTTGTACCAGGGAGTTCATATAGCACCATCAGCGCGCGCGCGTACAGTGCGCTTGCGTGTCGATGGCCAATTTGCAAGGGGCGCGCAGGTGGCACGTACGCTGGCGCGTGGGTGCCTAGCACAAAATGGGCACAAAGTGGGCATGACTCTCGAGTTTTTGGCCCAAGAGTATGAAATGCACCACCAGCGCGCGCGCACAGTGCGCTCGCGCGCGGATGTCCCTTTTCCTTGCTTTTTTTTTTAAACAACATAGAGAGGGCTATTCTAAGACATTCTTGGCAGGTGTTTAAGCAAGTAGTCAAGAGAACACTTCACAAATTCATGCACTATTCAAAACATATCATTCTCTCCACTTCAACAATTTATCCATACCAAAATGATGAAATCTATCTAAATATCCTAGTTATCCAACAAGAAAAATAAAACTAGCATTCCTAAGTAATCAATAACATCAAGAAGTCACAAAATTCAAAAAATTCTAAAGCTAAAAGTAAGAAGGTATACACAAGGAAGATCTTACCACGGTGGGGTGCCTCCCACCCAGCACTTTTCTTTAACGTCCTTAAGTTAGACGGTCAGTCGCTCAAGCTTCTCCTCCTCTAGGTGCATCCGTTAATAGGAACACCTCTAGCTTTTTTAGGAGCTTATAGCCATGGTACTTCTTCACTCTATGTCCATTCACCTTGAAAGTTTCCTCACTTTTAGGATCAAACAATTCCACCACTCCATAGGGCTTTATCTCTTTAACCTTGAAGGGTCCTTCCCATCTAGACCGGAGCTTGCTAGGCATGAATCGAAGCCTCAAGTTGTAGAGGAGAACCTCATCACCTTCTTGAAAATCCTTCTTCCGAATGTGATGGTCATGAAATGCTTTAGTCTTTTCCTTGTAAATCCGAACATTTTCATATGCTTCGTTCCTCAAACACTCGAGCTCCTCTAGCTGTAATTTCCTGGCTACACCCGCCTTGGTTGGATCCATGTTGCACTACTTTACCGTCCAATAGGCTCTATGCTCAATTTCCATCGGAAGGGGGCATGCCTTACCATAGACGATTCGAAAGGGACTCATCCCTAACGGAGTCTTGTAGGCCGTTCTATACGCCCATAGTGCATCTCCTAACCGGAGGCTCCAATCCTTCCTTTGTGGATTGAGCACTTTCTTCAAGATTCTCTTAATCTCCCGGTTGGACACTTCTGCTTGTCCATTGGTCTGTGGGTGATAAGCAGTGGCAACCTTATGCAATACCCTATAGGGCTTGAGCAGTGCCTCTACTTTCCTGTTACAAAAGTGGGATCCTTGGTCGCTCACGATTACTCGTGGCGACCCATAACGGCATACAATGTTATTTCTAATAAAAGAAATGACGGTATTGGCGTCGTCAAGGCAGGTAGGTATTGCTTCTACCCACTATGAAACGTAGTCAACCGCTAACAGGTAGGTATTCGGACGAATGGCAAGCTTCAAGAATGGGTTGAATTTCAGATTCTGGGACACATCTTCGAATTACTTGGTCCGCACCTGACATGCAGGCAGAAGTTGGCTAATTAAGAAATCAATTATAGAGAATGTGTTGAGAGTATAGTTCTTAACCAGCTAAGATCTGCCTTGTCAATTTAGAAAAGTTGTCACAAAATTTAGAAATAAAAAAATACTGGGAGTATGAGTCCCAGGTCGTCTCCCAACGAGTTGTAGGAAAGGGTGCTAACTTATTAATCAGGAATTTTCAAGAGACTTTGAGTTTGGATAATGAGAAATTAAAAAATTATAAACTAAAGCAATAAAACTAAGAATGATTATTAATATTTTAATAAAAAACCTTGACTGGGGGAATGATTAATTGGAAGTTCTATCCTTGTTGGATCTTTTAAGTGTGGTATCAAAAAGGTTGTTGTTTTCACTTAGTTAAGCCTTACTAAATAAAGGAAAGTCAAGTGATTGAGCTAATCCTTATTCGCAAATCCTAGTCCTCTACATTGGGAAGGTTTAGCGTTAGTAAATACAGAACTAGCCAACAACTTTCAATTTAACCAACACTTAAGCCTTCCAACTCAAGTGTCTCCTCTTAATCAACCCCCATGTCAAGTTTGGGAATCTACTCCATTGACATGAATATAATACTCTGAAAAATATAAGAAGAAGACATAATAAATTAAATAAATAAAATAGAGATTAAAAATTAATTAAAAGTAAAAGTAATCCTCTTTATCAACAATCCATGAAAATAATCCAATTGTAACTCTCGATAAAGTAAATAAGGATATGGAAGAGTAAGAGACAAAGTAAACAAACTAGAATAATATCTTCAACAGAGATGATGACTCTTCAATATCCAAAAGCATGAAACAATGAATGTAAAGTGAACCTAGAGAGAAAGTAATCCTCTCTAAATTCAGATTTAAAAGCATGAAAACTATCCTAATATATCCAAAACAGTATGTCTATTGTGTCTAAGATGTGTCTTGAGTCTCTGCATGTTCCCTGACTTTATTCTGTGTTTCTGGGCCGAAAACTGGATCAAAACGCGGGACAAAATCACCCTCAGTATTTTTTGTTAATTCTACAGATCGCGCATCTTACGCGTACGCGTCAGTCACGCATTCGCGTCATTTGGCTGATTTCCTTGTCATCGTCCACGCGTTTGCGTCATTCGTGCAGACTCCAATCCAAGCGTACGCATCAGGTACGCATACACGTTGCTGTGATTTTGTCCATTTCGCGCGCTTGTGTGAGCCATGCGTGAGCGTCGGTGCTCGCTGGTCATCTCCTTAGTTTCTTGTGTTCCTTCCATTTTTGCAAGCTTCCTCTCCATTCTCTAAGCCATTCCTACCCTATGAAGCCTGAAACACTTAACACACGGATCACGGCATCGAATGGTATAAAGGAGAATTAAAATATACTAATTAAAGATCTTTAGGAAACAAGTTTTCAATCATAAAACAATACTAGGAAGGGATTATAAAATCATGCAAATCATATGAATAAGTGGGTAAAGACTTGATGAAACCACTCAGTTAAACACAATGTAAACCATAAAATAGTGGTTTATCAACCTCCCCACACTTAAACATTAGCATGTCCCCATGCTTAGCTTAAGGAGATAAAATAAATGAGTAGGAAAAAGTAAGACTCATGCAATGCAACCTATGTATATGAATGCAACTATATGATTCTGTCTACTTGGTTAAAATAAATAAGTTCTTCAAGACAAAAATAAATCAAACTTCACTAATTCAAACTATATAGTAAAGACAAGTAAACTTGTAAGAAGACAGCTCATGAAAGCAGGGAACATAGAATTAAGCATTGAACCCTTCCTGGTGGTGTATATGCACTCTAGTCTTTCTAGTGTATAGGGTAATCACTCTACTCTTCTCTAATCATGCTTTCTAAACCTTGTTCTTCACCTAACCAATCAACAAATATTTAATGTACCAATGCAAACATCATGAGGTCTTTTTAAGGTTGTAATGGGGCCAAGGTAAAGGTGAGGGTATATATATGGCTAAGTGAGGTATAAATTGAATCCTTGATTATCCTAAGCTCTTACCTATATACACATTCTTTATACTTTAAATTCATGCCTAGCTACCCAAAATTCTCACTTTAGCATTACATACTCATGCATCAACTTTTCTTTTAATTTTTATCACATATGCATTGATCTTTTCATTAATTTAGCTTAGCATTGGGGTAATTTTGTCCCCTTATTTGATTACTTAATTACTTGAATATTTTTGGATTTTTTTCCATAAAAATATTACCAATGCACATGGATTTTCAATTTTTCTAGTTTCACATGAATAGGTACCCAAATTTCCATTATTTTATCATGACACATTCCCTTATTAACGCATGTTCTCACAATCTTCCCATACTCAATTGACACACAATTTCTATCTTAAGCTAAGCAAAGATTCAATTTGGGGTATTACTTGTTTTTCCGCTTAAGAATTGTAATGTGGTAAAATATAGAACAAATGGGATTTAAAAGGCTCAAAGTGGCTGGCAAAGGTAATTGGAAGGGTAGGCTATTTCGGGATAAGTGAGCTAAAACAATTAATGGCCTCAATCATACGCATGCATATAACACATTAAACATTGGACATATAGGATGGAACAAAATAAAGATTACAATCATAGAGAAGTAAACACACAAGAATAATATTTATGGTTAAATAATGTAACCATGTAATTAGGCTCAAATCTCACAGGTTGTGTATTCTTAGCTTTTTAAACTATGTTCCAAATACAACTTCTAACAAATTTAACACAAAAATTTTGATTTAAATCAGTGAAATTTTTTTCAAAAATAGGGTCTTAAAAAGAAACTTATTAATTTTTCAACCAAATAGAACATGCATGCAAATAGCCTATTTCTATGCAATCTATCATATTCTAACAAAAGAAAAACTAAATAAATATCCTATTTTATTGGTGTTAAGGAAGACAAATTACCTTCGGAAGTCAGGTACTGACCGACCTCCCCACACTTAAAGCTTTGCACCGTCCTCGATGCCATCAGTCAGGAACAAAGGGGGGCTGGTAGTAGCATCTCCACCATTGGGACCGTCATGGCTAGCTGTGCTGGTAAATGAAGTTGGAGTCTGGAGTGTCTGGGTTTTCTTTGGGTCTGTGGTAACCAATAATCCACTCTTTGAGGTATGTAAATCGGCACTTTTTACGGCGCTCTCTTTGCTTTCCTTTCTGCTCAAGCCGGTCTAGCTTTTGAATTATCTATAGGAGTAGCTGATTTGTTGAAGGTGCTTTTGATGTGGTAGGAGAGGGAATATCTTTGGTTGGTTTTGTTCTCCGGTTGATAGTGGCTGCTGAAGGTCTGATATATTTCCCGTTAGGGACATACTGATCATCTCGTGGAATCATGGCTTTCGTGCCTCTAGCTCTATAGGAGACTCCGGCTGCTGAGACTAGATCTGAAACCAAGGCAGGGAAAGGTAAGTTACCTAAAATTTGTACATGTCCCAGAGCATTTCGGATGTGTCTTGGTAAGTTTAAAGGCTGGTCTGTAAGGATACACCAGAGTAAAACAGTCATGTCTGCAGTGAAGGAGGACTCGTGAGTGCTCGGAAAGGCGTAATGGGACATGATCTGTGCCCATACTCGAGCTTCCAAGGTGAGTGCTGAAGCCAATATGCCCTTAGGTCGGGACCGATGGTATCTGTAGATCCATATGCTGCCAGGTTGTGCTATAACTCTGAGAATGGCGTCCTAGTCAAATTGGTATATATGGCATTTGAATGAGGCTTCTTGGAATGCGTCCAATCCTTCTGGTGCAGGGCGAAGATCTAGAGCTTTTTGAATGGCCTCTTTAGTTATGGGAACTTGCTTCTGATGGACATAGACAGACTGTATAGTTGGCATGTGAAAATTGGAGTAGAATTCAACTACCCATGAAAGATTAACCTGTCGTGGCTATCTCCGTAGGAATCCCTATTGTCTTCGTTCAATTCGCAGTTCAACAAATTCAACAATGTTGGTCGGGAGGATGAGAAGGTGCTCATTGTTATAGTTTCTCTTAGCCAGAATGGGGAACATCTGCTCACAATAGCGGTTAGGGAACCGCGCAGTGTCCTTTACTGGAAAGGCTTTCTCTTTCTCATCTACCTTGATGATCCTCTTGATTCTCTTTGTTGAGGGCTTTACCGCTGTTGAAGATGGCTCTGCCATTAGTGCTCTTTTTGTTCCTTTCCTTGCTGGTGGTTTGGGAGTAGCTTTCTCTTTACTCTTTTTGGTGGCCATCCTAAAAGGGAAAAGGTAAGTACTTTTAAAACTTTAAGGGTTAGAGCAAGGAAGAGGACATGATACGTGATAATCAATGCACAATAAAGAAGGATGTTGTTAACACATGGTCATGACAACATGTGAAAATTTCATCAATGGAAATATAACAAGTGCATTTGATGGCTATTTAATGCAAGATGTTTATTGGCTTGCCGGCAAAGGCATGAGTAGCATAGATCAAGCATTAAATATCCAAGTTAGATTATCAACTCTTTCAAACTAACAACCTGTTTGTATTGACAATTATATTTAATCAATGAAATATAAAAGGGATTTTGTGAAAAACAGGCATTAGAGTTGTAGAATAAAGTATATAAATATGCACAATGTCGTACAGGCTTTTTCACAAACACTTAGCATGCATGGTAAATATTTTATTGAAAGTATTAAATTGAACATGCAAGCAACCCTTTAAGAAGTAATATTAATTGTCAAATAATTCCACAATAATCCACAAGTAAAATATAGAAGACAATAATCACCTAATTAAATTCTGAACACCAATTAAAGGAATAAAAAGAAAAGAAGGAAAAGGAAAATATAGATAATTAAAGTAAGAAAAACAAAAAGAAAACATAAATAAAAATAATAAAGGAAAAGTAAAAAGTAAGGAAAGAAAGAAAAGAACATTGATAATGGATGTGAAAAATAAGGGAGGAGGAAGTAAAAAGTAAGAAAGAATAAAGAAGGAAGAATAGAGAAGAAAGAAATAAGAATGGAAAAGAAAAGATTTATATTTGGGGAAGAAAAGATAAGATAACTGGGCAGATCAGGATAAGCTGTGCGTCGATGTGACGCGGACGCATGGGGCATGCGATCGTGTGGTGTCTGATAATTTTCAGGTGACGTGGACGAGTGGGATCGCGTGACCTGATTTGTGCTATTGGCGCGAGTGCAGCCTCGCGTACGCACATCTTTCTGTTTGAAACTCATTTTGCCAAAAAATTGGGTGACGCGTGCGCGTGGGTGACGCAGTCGCGTGAATGGCCATATTTTATAAAACGACGCGGACGCATGGGCACGCGTTCGCATGATAGGGCTTGTACTTCTAGCACCATTCCAGCCCCACTCCATCATAACTCTCTGCCATACACCCATTTACGTCGATTTTGCAGGGCCATGCGTTCGCGTGGGTGACGAGTACGCGTGGGAGGCTGTTTTTCAAAATGACACAAACGCGTCATTTGACGGGGTCACGTGGGCATGTTTGTGCCTCAGGGATGCCTCCAGCCATTCTTTCGCGTGACTTTCTGTTTAATTCTCTTTTCTTCTAAATGCACATATGACGCGGACGCATCAGCGACGCTTGTGCGTCGCGTGCATTTTTTTTATATGCAGAATGCAAATGCAAATGCAAATGCAGGGTATATGCAGCTATATGCAAAGATTATGAGAAAAGTCATTAACAAAAATAAAATAGAAAAAAATAAAATAAAACTAAGACTGAAACGGAATAATCATACCATGGTGGGTTGTCTCCTATCTAGCACTTTGCTTTTACGTCCTTAAGTTGGACGGTCTTCAGGCTCATTCTGCTTTTATCGGTGGGTCTTCTAAGAGGAAAACCTCTAGTTCTTTGTGATCCTTCATCTTCTCACCATGATAAATCTTTAGGCGATGTCTATTGACCTTGATGAATTTAGAGCTAGAAGGATGACGCAGGTGAAAAACTCCGTATGGTTCTACCTTTTCTACTCTGTATGGCCCTTCCCATCTTGATCTCAGTTTACCTGGCATAAGATTCAGTCTGGGGTTATAAAGGAGAACTAACTCCCCTGGTCTGAACTCTCTCCTTTTTATGTGCTTGTCATGGACAGCCTTTATCTTTTCTTTGTATTGCCTGGAGTTGTCATATGCTTCTAGGTGAAGATTCTCCAATTCTTCTAGTTGCAGCTTCCTTTCAGCACCAGCTTCTTCAAAATTCATATTGCATTCCCTTACAGCCCAGAAAGCCTTGTGTTCCACCTCCACTGGAAGGTGGCAAGCCTTTCCGTACACTAAGCGGAAGGGGCTCATCCCAATGGGTGTCTTGTACGCTGTTCTATATGCCAGAGTGCATCTTGTAGCTTTGCACTCCAGTCTTTCCTATGAGGTCTTACTATCTTCTCCAGAATGCGTTTAATCTCCCCGTTAGATACTTTTGCTTGTCCATTGGTTTGAGGATGATAAGCTGTTGCTACTTTATGAACTATCCCATGCTTCTTCAGTAATCCTGTTAGTCTCCTGTTACAAAAGTGAGTGCCTTGATCACCCACGATTGCTCGTGGTGACCCAAAGCGACAGATAATATGGTTTCTAACAAAGGAAACAACAGTGTTAGCATCATCAGTACGGGTAGGAATTGCTTCCACCCATTTAGAAACATAATCTACAACTAACAGTATCTAAAGGTAACCATTAGAGTTTGGAAATGGACCCATGAAGTCAATGCCCCAAACATAAAAAATTTCACAGAAAAGCATAATCTGTTAAGGCATCTCATCCCTCTTGGATATATTACCAAATCTTTGGCATGGGGAACAAGATTTACAAAATTCAGCAGCGTCTTTAAAAAGAGTAGGCCACCAGAATCCACAGTCTAGAATTTTTCTAGCTGTTCTTTAAGGGCCAAAATGTCCTCCACTCTAAGATGAGTGGCAGGCCTCTAAAATGGACTAGAATTCTAATTGTGGTACACACCTTCTAATTACCTGGTCAGTACCATACCTCCACAAATATGGATCATCCCATATAAAATATTTAGACTCGCTTTTCAGCTTGTCCCTTTAGACGCATAAGCAATTACAAAAGGGTCTTTACCTTCGCGCTGAGCCAGCGCCGCTCCTACTGTGTGGTTGGAGGCATCGCACATAATTTTAAATTGCTGGCTCCAGTCTGGTCCTCTCACAATCGGAGCTTCAGTCAGGGCGATCTTCAGCTTATCAAAAGCTT
Organism: Arachis ipaensis; assembly: GCF_000816755.2. Taxonomy (NCBI): domain Eukaryota; kingdom Viridiplantae; phylum Streptophyta; class Magnoliopsida; order Fabales; family Fabaceae; genus Arachis; species Arachis ipaensis. The sequence goes on from NC_029790.2 coordinate 66,952,782, forward strand.
TCATGCAATCCTCACTGAACTCGAATTTAATATCTTTCTGCAGCAGTCTGGATAAAGGTAATGCTACCTTACTGAAGTCCTTAATGAATCTCCTGTAAAAACCTGCGTGGCCAAGGAACAAACGGACTTCCCTCATGGAGGAGGGATAAGGTAAACTAGAAATGATATCTACCTTTGCTGGATCCACAGAAATACCAGTATTAGATACAACATGTCCTAGTACAATTCCTTGTTTTACCATAAAGTGACATTTTTCAAAATTCAATACAAGGTTTGTACTAACACATCTGTCTAATAGTCTAGATAAACTATCCAAACAAAGGCTAAATAAATCACCATATACGCTAAAATCATCCATAAAAACTTCCATACAGTTCTCAATAAGATCTGAAAAGATGCTCATCATGCATCTTTGGAAAGTAGCAGGTGCATTACATAAGCCAAAGGGCATTCTTTTGTATGCATACGTTCGAAACGTTCGAAAGGGACATGTAAAAGTAGTCTTCTCCTGATCTTCAGGAGCTATATGAATTTCAAAGTAGCCTATATAACCATCTAAAATCCAGTAATGGGATTTACCTGACAGGCGATCAAGCATCTGATTAATGAATGGCAAGGGGTAATGATCCTTGCGAGTGGCTTGGTTGAGACGCCTATAGTCAATGCAAACTCTCCATGAATTCTGCACTCTGGTTGTTAGGAGCTCTCCATGTTCATTCTTTATTGTTGTGACTCCAGACTTTTTGGGCACCACTTATACTGGACTGACCCATTCACTATTTGAGATGGGGTAAATAATATCTGCTTCAAGTAGCCTGGTTACTTCTTTCTTGACAACTTCCAAGATGGTGGGATTCAATCTTCTTTCGGGTTGACGGACAGGCTTTTCTTCCTCTTCTAAGAATATTCTGTGTTCACAAACTTGAGGGCTGATTCTTACTATATCCGCCAAGCTCCATCCAATTGCTCTCTTATATTTCTCAGCACACTGAGCAGTTTCTCTTCTTGTTGAGAAGTGAGTTCCCTTGCAATGATAACTGGGAACTTCTGATTATCCTCAAGGTAAGCATACTTGAGGTGTGAAGGAAGGGGCTTTAATTCCAATTTCTGCTCATGGCTAGGCTTTGGATCATCCTAGGCTAGTGATAATGGTAAAGTGTCTTCATTATGTTCAGAGGGTGTCCCCACACTTGGACCTTGCTCCATGTACTTCTCTTCTAATTCTTCTTGGTGAACTTCGGCTACAGTTTCATCAATGATGTCGCACTGGAAGATAGAATGATCTTCTGGAGGGTGCTTCATAGCTTTATTTAAACTAAAACTCACTGTTCTACCATCTATCTCAAAGGAGTAAGTTCCTGAGAATGCATCTAGCTTGAACTTCGAAGTTTTCAGGAATGGTCTTCTAAGCAGGATTGATGATGGTCTTCCTGAGTCATTAGGGGGCACTTCCAGGATATAGAAGTCAATGGGAAATGTGAGCTCCTTAATGCTCACTAATACATCTTCAGTAATTCCAACTACTGTAATAATGCTTTTATCTGCTAACACAAAACGAGCTGCCGACCTTTTTAAGGGAGGGAGCCTTAGAGTATCATATATAGACAATGGCATTATACTAACACATGCTCCTAAGTCACACATGCAATCAGAAAATATTACACCTCCAATGGTACAGTTAACTATGCATGGGCCTGGATCACTATATTTTTCAGGTATACCTCCCATTAAAGCAAATATAGAACTACCTAAAGGAATAGTTTCTAATTCATTAATTTTATCTTTATCTATGCATAAATCTTTCAGAAACTTTGCATATTTAGGTACCTGCTGAATAACATCAAAAAGGGGAACAATTACCTCAATCTTTTTGAATATTTCTACCATTTTGGGATCAAGTTCCATATGCTTCTTGGATTTCTTTGCAATGTGCGGGAATGGGATAGGAATGGTGTCTTTTGCAGTTTCAGCTTCCTTTGGTTCTCCATTCCTTGGTTGAACTGCTTCTTCTTCAACTATGTCTTGTACGTCCTCTTCCTCTTCAACATCTTCCACTTCCACCACATTCTTAGCTGAGGCTATGGTTCCTCTCTTGCAATGTGGTTCTGGACCTCAAAGTGCTAGCATTGATGCCACCCTTGGGATTAGGTAAGGGTTGAGAAATAATTCCACTAGAGCTTAAAAGTTGGTTAATGGAATTAGGTAATGAATCTATCGTGGAGGCGAGAGCTTGTAAAGTGGCATTCAGACCATTTAAAGTAGAGTTTTACTGCGTCTGCATGTCTTGTTGTCCTTGTACAACAGAACGAAGCATCTCGTCATTTGATGAGGAAGTAGGATAAGTGATCTGTGGTACTCGTTGTTGGTTATGCTAGGCTCCTTGTGATTATCTTAAGTGAAGAGCTCTGTAAGGTTGGTTCTGATTCTGTTGTCTGTTGTTGTTATTCCACCTCTGGTTTCCTTGGTTGTCTCTGCCTCCTCTGTTATAGTTGTCCCTCCAGCCATGGTTGGAATTATCTCTCCAACCCTAGTTAGAGTTGTCCTGCCATCCTTGGTTATAGTTTCCACCTTGGTTGTAATTGCCGCCTTGTTGATTGTATCCTTGATTTGGGCGGTCATAGAAGTTATGAGTAGCTGCCACAGTATTATCTTCTTGTTGGAGCTGTGGGTATTCATCAGTATAATGACTATAATCAGCACATATGCCACATACTCTTTGAGGTACTAACTTTGGCTTTGCTGTGGTGGGGAAGGCTGAGCTTGTTGTTGTTGGCTCAATTGTAATTGCTTCAGTAGGTTGGTCATTTCACATATACTCTGTGTAAGAGTAGAAGTCTTAGTGCTAGAAGAAACTTTTGTAATAGCTTTTGAGTGGGTGCTTCTGTGCCTGTGATTCCTGGTGGACTCAGCTAAGTCGTTGATCAGTTGCCATGCTTCATCTGCGGTCTTGTACTTCTTCAGAAAACTATTACTAGCACCATCTAGTGTAGTTTTATCCCGAGGCTTCATGCCTTGAGTGAAATAGCTGATCAACACTAGCTTGTCAATCATGTGATGGGGCATGCGTCTACAAGATTCTTAAAATGCTCTCAGTATTCATAGAGAGTTTCTAATTCACCTTGAACAATACATGAGATCTCTTTTCTTAGTCTGCCTATAACTTTAGCTGGAAAATATTTTTCCAGAAATTCTCTCCTGAGCATATCCCAGTTGGTAACAGTCGCTTCAGGTTGGGAGTAGTACCACTCCCTCGCCTTTCCTTCAAGAGAAAATGGGAAGAAGGCAGTTAACAATATAGAAGTTTCATTCGCACCATGACGCCTAATAGTAGAACAGGCTGTCTGAAAATCTCTGAGGTGCTTGATGGGCTCCTGAGCGGGTAAGCCATGAAACTTGGGCATTAAGTTGATTAGTGTAGTCTTAAGTTCAAAATCTGCAGCCAGAGTTGGATGATGCACTTGATACGGCTGCATTGTAAAATCTGGGACTCCAACTTCCTGGAAAGTAACTTGGGCATCAAGTTGATTAGTGCAGTCTTCAATTCAAAATCTACAGCCAGATTTGGATGATGCACTTGATAAGGTTGTAGTGTAAAATCTGGGGCTCCATCTTCCTGGAGAGTAATTCTCCTAGGTTCTACCATGTTACCTGCACGTGAATCAACTGGATCAGTAGTAAAGGAGCTTGTCTCGCTCTCAGATGGTGGTTCAGATTCGCCTTCAGATGAGACTGGTGAATCGATAACAATCACTTTACCACCCTCAGAGGCTAACCGACGTCGAGCTCGCCTAATACGTGAAAGAGTTCTTTCAATTTCAGGATCAAACGCGGCTAAGCTTGGATCAGGCAGTGAATGCGTCATTCAATGAGAAAAACATATAGCTCATGGTAATAAAATAAAAATAAAATACGCAAATAAAATAAAAATATGTACACTAATTAATAATTCAGCACACAATTGCAACTCCCCGGCAACGGTGCCAAAAACTGACGAGCAGGCAGAAGTCTGCTAATTAAGAAATCAATTATAGAGAATGCATTGAGAGTATAGTTCTTAACCAGCTAAGATCCACCTTGTCAATTTAGAAAAGTTGTCACGAAATTTAGAAATAAAAAAATACTGGGAGTATGGGTCCCAAGTCATCTCCCAACGAGTTGCAGGAAAGGGTGCTAACTTATTAATCAGGAATTTTCAAGAGAGTTTGAGTGTGGATAATGAGCAATTAAATAATTATAAATTAAAGCAATAAAACTAAGAATGATTATTAATATTTTAATAAAAAACCTTGACTGGGGGAATGATTAATTGGAAGTTCTATCCTTATTAAATAAAGGAAAGTCAAGTGATTGAGCTAATCCTTATTTGCAAATCCTAGTCCTCTCCCTTGGGAAAGTCTAGCGTTAGTAAATACAGAACTAGCCAACAACTTCCAATTTAACGAACACTTACGCCTTCCAACTCAAGTGTTTCCTCTTAATCAACCCCCATGTCAAGTTTGGGAATCTACTCCATTGACAAGAATATAATACTCTGAAAAATATAAGAAGAAGACATAATAAATTAAATAAAATAAAATAGAGATTGAAAATTAATTAAAAGTAAAAGTAATCCTCTTTATCAACAATCCATGAAAATAATCCAATTGTAACTCTAGATAAAGTAAATAAGGATATGGAAGAGTAAGAGACAAAGTAAACAAACTAGAATAATATCTTCAACGTAGATGATGACTCTTCAATATCCAAAAGCATGAAACAATGAATGTAAAGTGAACCTAGAGGGAAAGTAATCCTCTCTAAATTCAGATCCAAAAACCTAAAAACTATCCTAATGTATCTAAAACTGTATGTCTATTATGTCTAAGATGTGTGTTGAGTCTCTGCATGTTCCCTAGCTTTATTCTGTGTTTCTGGGCCAAAAACTGGGCTAAAACGCGGCCCAAAATCGACCCCAGCATTTTCTGTTAATTCTGCAAATCGCCCCCAGCGTTTTCTGTTAATTTGGCTGATTTCCTTGTCACGCGTCGTCCACGCGTTCGCGTCATTCGTGCAGACTCCAATCCGCGCGTACGCATCAGGCACGCGTACGCGTCGCTGTGATTTTGTCCATTCCGCGCGCTCGCGTGAGCCATGCGTGCGCGTCGGTGCTCGCTGGTCATCTCCTTAGTTTCTTGTGTTCCTTCCATTTTTGCAAGCTTCCTCTCCATTCTCTAAGCCATTCCTGCCCTATGAAGCCTGAAACACTTAACACACGGATCACGGCATCGAATGTTATAAAGGAGAATTAAAATATACTAATTAAAGATATTTAGGAAGCAAGTTTTCAATCATAAAACAATACTAGGAAGGGATTATAAAATCATGCAAATCATATGAATAAGTGGGTAAAGACTTGATGAAACCACTCAATTAAACACAATGTAAACCATAAAATAGTGGTTTATCAGCGCCCCTCTTCCACAAGTGAGGGTCATCCCAAATATAGTATTTGGAATCACTCCTCAACTTGTCCCTTTATTTTTTAGAAAAGTTTGGAGGGAAGATTTTTGAAACCAAGTAGTTCGCCATTGCAGCAAACCAGGGAAAACTAACCGACACAGCATGCAAACTATCCAATGGGAATGAGTCATTGATCGGAAATGGGTCAAACTTCAAATTCTCAAGGCGGCTTAAATGATCTGCAACCAAGTTTTGAGATCCACTCCAGTCCCTAATCCAACGTATGGGTCTAGGTTTTGACTCATTCTTTGTCAATAAGTACTTTAAAGCTGCATGATCCGTGTATACCACTATCTTGGACCCTAGCAAATAAGATTTGAATTTATCTAAAGCATGAATAATAGCTAGGAGTTCCTTTTCCGTAGTGGTATAGTTGGATTGTGCTGCATCTAGTGTCTTAGAAGAGTAAGCAATGACATAAGGGAGTTTACCATCGCGCTGTGCAAGTGCGGCACCTACAGCATGGTTTGACACATCGCACATTATCTCAAATGGTAGCGTCCAGTTGGGGCCTCACAGAATCGGTGCTGTGGTAAGAACTCTCCTTAACTCTTCAAACGCTTTCACACATGTACTGTCAAACTCAAAGTCCACATCTTTTTGGAGTAGGGGCGACAATGGCAAGGCAATCTTGCTGAAATCTTTAAGAAAGCGCCTATAGAATCCTGCATGCCCTAAAAACGAGCGGACCTCCCTCACAGATGAGGGGTGAAGTAAAGTGGTGATAACATCGACCTTGGCCGGGTCTACAGAAATGCCTTCACTAGATACCACATGTCCTAACACTATGCCTTGTCTTACCAAAAAGTGACATTTTTCAAAATTCAAGACAAGGTTAGCGTCAACACATCTAGCTAAGACCTTGGCTAAGTTTTCTAAGCAACAATCAAATGAAGTTCCATAAACACTGAAGTCATCCATAAAGACTTCCAGACAATTCTCCATTGGATCGGAAAAGACACTGGTCATATACCGCTGAAAAGTAGTAGGTGCATTACATAGTCCAAATGGCATCCTTTTGTAGGCAAAGGTGCCAAAAGGGCAAGTGAATGTGGTATTTTCCTAATCTTCAGGAGCAATGTGAATCTGGAAGTAACCAGTGAATCCATCAAGAAAGCAATAATGGGATTTACCCGCCAAACGGTCCAACATCTAACCGATAAAGGGCAAAGGGCAGTGGTCCTTTCTTGTAGTGGCGTTCAATCTTCTATAATCAATGCACACTAGCCATGCATTTTGTACCCTCTTGGTGACCACTTCACCATCATCCTTTTTAACCGCAGTGATGCCCGATTTATTCGGAACAACTTGGACCGGGCTCACCTAGTCACTGTCATAAACTGGGTATATGATACCCGCATCAAGTAGTCTAGTGACCTCCTTCTTTACCACATCAAGGACCGGCCTAGCTCCCTCTTGGAGAAATATACGATGCATGCACTTGCGAGGGTCAATCCCCACAATATCAGCTAGGCTCCAGCAAATTGCCTTCATGTACTTTCTTAGGACATCTAGGAGCTTCCCTTCTTCCTCACTAGAAAGCTCACTAGCAATAATGACCGGAAACTTTTGGTTGTCCCCTAAGAAATCATACTTCAAATAA